>NC_133830.1:21549285-21864821 GCF_047830755.1 Zonotrichia albicollis
ATACCACAAAACTATTGCAAGCACTAAATTCCCCCTGATATCAAAATAGCTGCCTTTCTGTTGGGTACTATGCATTTTTATGTTGCATTAAATCAAGTCTCTACTTTAAAACACTAAAAGAAAAAAAAATTCCTTCTTTTACCCCATTCATTGTTTTAACTAATGATCTCTGGGTCCCAATAAAAAATGAGGAAGATTTATAATGCACCCAGAAACAGGTCAAGGTAAGGACCTTCACTGCATGGGCCCTAAAACTTTTTCCTGAAAGCACAAAACTATTTCCTAGCAACGAAAGGTCCCCAAAAATTCAAATGATAGGATGTTTTACTTATTGTGCAAATTCCCACCATCCAAAAAACGTAACACCATTTGGCTTCTACGATGACCAGGAAAAATGACTGCAGCAGACGCGGCCATAACCTCCTCAATCCAAGCAAGGCCAAGCCCAAGGCATCACGTTTGGCAGAGCTGCACGTGCCCTGCAAGAACGAGCTTCGCCTCCACTTCCAGTTTGCTCCACACACGCTTCGCCTGGCGCAGCGGCCCCGGCCTGCTGACCCAATCCCCGCCACGGCCCACAGGGTGGGACCTCCACTGCCGAGTGAACTCAGCATGGCTGCGCTCCAGCTCAGAGCTCCTCCGCACATGGGCCTGGCCCAGCGAGCAGGGCACTACGAGGGAGCAGCACCATTCCCGCCCTGTTGGCAGAACTAGGAGAAACTTCACCCAAAGCCACCTGTGGGGTGAGCTCCTTGGAGAGAGGCCTCTGTACCCCAGGCCTGCAGCCCAGCCAGAATGTTTCTCATCCGCTGAAAGGCCAAATTACATTAAGGTGCTGCTAGTGATCGAGCAATTCCCAAGATTACACAATATTTTTCTACCGACAAAAGTAATTTAGGATAATAAAACATGAATATGTGCTTCCCTCCTGCTGCTCTTCCCTCCCCAGCAGGAAGGTGAGCAGGCAACTCCTAAAACTGCAGCTTCATCCCTGGGCTTGCTTTTCCAGCGTCTTGTGTTTCAATATACACAATCGCTCAGCTGAACAGAAACCATCATAAATCAGGAACGCCATGTGGAGAGATGCGACGTGGTCATATCCTGCAACCTTTGAAATCGTAGCCTTCGAGCGCAAAACGGCCATGAAGCCCAGCTCCGACATGAAGGGCTGTTTGTGGGGCTGGAAAACGGAGGTTGCCCCTTAAAATAAGGAGTTTAAAACAAGAACTGCCAGCTTGGCACTGCTGATTGCCCAAAACTATAAGTGACGCTGCTATGGAGTAAGGAGCCAGTTAGTCTACAACTGTTTTTAAAAGCTTGTTGATACTGAGAAAACGCTGAGCAAACACGAGAACCTCCATAAAGCCAAAAGTGGCACCCCTGCGTTTTTTGCAGCGAGCCATTTCCCCTTCAGCCCAAGTTTAAAACACCTCGCCTCAGCCGGGAACTTGTTGCAGATCCATCCTGTGCGAGAACTGATTAGTTTTTTTTTTTTTCCTCCCCTCAATAATTAATTACAGAGATGCTTTTCGCCCACCCGCTCTCCCCTGCGGTACCACAGCCCACAAGGCAAGAAGGGACATTTTGAGTCAACGGAGCGAAAGAACATGGAGGCAGAAGCCGCCCTGCTGCCGGGCCGGGCCATGGGCGCTGCCAGTCGCCCCGCCAAGGCCTCCCGGCCTCCGGCCTTGGGGGGGCGGCGGGCAACGCCATGTAAATAAGCCAAAATCCCCCGGGGATTGAGGCCGCCGAAAGTTGTGCCGCCCCCGCGGGTCTGGGCGACATTTTGAGGCGCTGAGGGGAGCGGCTGAGGGTGCCCTCCCTCCCCCCGCGGGCAGCCCCCGCTGCCATCTTGGAGCCGGGAGGGAGCGGCGGGGAGGGGGCGCCGGGACCCCCGGGCGGGGGGGACTCCGGGCTCCTCCTCACCTTGATGTGGAAGCGGATGAGGGCCAGGCGGATGCAGTGCGCCATGCAGACGGGCGGCAGGAACCAGACCTTGGGCGGCGGGGTGCCCTTGTTCTGGACGTGGCTGACGATCTGCTGCGCCGTCTGGCGCTCGTTGCCCTGGCGCTTCACCCACTCGTGCAGCCGGGCCTTCTCCAGGGCGCCGTTGAAGAAGACGAAGAGCTCGATGTTCCCGTTGAAGCAGGCCTTGGCCAGGGCCGCCAGGTAGCCCAGCATGTGGTTCCACTGCCCGCCGCTCACCCAGTCCGTGTAGAAGCCGCCGTAGAGCCGGTGCAGGCAGTTGTCGGCGTCGATGAGGAGGCGCAGCGGGGTCTGGGGGGGCCGCTGGCGGCCCCCACCCACGAGGCTGCCCCGCGCCAGCTTCTGCAGCTCGACGGGCACTACGGCGCTGGGGCAGTGCTTCTCGATGTAGTCCTGGAATCCCTGCACTCCCATGGTGAGGACCGGGCGGCGGCGGCGGGCGGGCGAGCGGGGGCCCGGCGGCGGCGGCGGCAGCAGCGGGGTCTGGGCTCGGGCCGGGCGGCGCGGCGGCGGTGGCGGGCGGGCGGTGGGAGCGGTGGAGCCGGGTGGGAGCGCTGGCTGCCGTCAGTGGCCGATCAGGGGGGAGTTGTATGGATTAGTGGGGGGCTCATGGCTGCCGCGGCCGCCATGTGCTGCGCTCACAGAGCCATGGCTCGGGGATCCGGGCGGCTGCGGCTCCGACTGCCGGGGGGCGGGGGAGCGGCCGGGCGCGCAGGAAACCAACCCGCCGCCGCCGCCGCCTGCGGCAGCGAGAGCGGAACGGGCGGGACTTGGCGGCGGCGCCGCTGCCACTCACACACCGCGCGGGGCCGCGGCGGGAGCGCGGGGAGAGCGGAGTGCCCTCGGCGCCGCCCGTGCTCGTAGCCCGGAGCCCCTCACGGCCCCCTGCCCTGCCCTGCCCTGCGGCTCTGGCCCGGCCCGGCCCGGCCCGCCCGCCGCGGCCGTTGCATAACCCGGGCATGCGCGGGAGCGCGGCGGAAGCGAGTGGCGGGGAAGGGGAGGGGGCCGGAGGCGGGGAGCGGCGGGGGAACCGGGGCAGGGGTCTCCCGGATCGGCCCGGCCCGGTCCTGGCCCCGCGCTGCTGGCCAGCGGCGCTCCATCAGCCCCGCGGCCGCCGTGGCGGACGCCGCTCGGGAGAGCGGCTCCCCGGGCACCTGTTGCTCGGGGGTGTTGGGCCGTGCAAGGGCGGCAGAGGAGGTCCCACAGCGCTTCGGTTCCGCCCGGGGAGCCGGGGGTCTCCCGGGCCGGTGCCGCGCCCGGCCTGGCCACAGCTCCTCCGGTGAAGGTGACCGGCTGGCCTGGCCTCTCCCGGCTGAGCGTTTGCTGCTGCTGGTAAAGCTTCCAGATCGTAGAATACCCCGAGCTGGAAGGGACCTGCAAGGGCCATCGAGTCCAGCCCCTGGCCCTGCACAGACACCCCAACAATCCCACCCTGGCTGTCCCTCAGTGTTGTCCAAATGCTCCTGGAGCTCTGGCAGCCTTGGGGACATGACCAAACCCAGGGGAGTCTGTTCAGAGCCCCAGCAGCCTCTGGGGGAAGAACCTTTCCCTGATGTCCCCCCTGACCCTGCCCTGGCCCAGCTCCAGCTGTTCCCTGGGTGCTGTCCCTGTCCCAGAGCAGAGGTTGGAGCTGCAGCCCCTGGAGCTGTGACCTCAATCTTCCCTTCTTCAGCTGAGCAAACCAAGTGCCCTCAGACACTTTGTAGGGCCTCTCTGGCCCGTTCACCATCTTCTTTGCCCTCCTTTGGACATTCTCTAATTGCTTAAGATCTTTCTTGTATCGTAGCAGCTGAAACTGCACACAAGACTTGAGGTGAGGCCGCATCAGTGCAGAATAGGGATATGCAATCACCTCCCTCAATGATTTTGGCAGCCTTTTCACCTCTAGACATGCTAGAAGTGGCAACTGCTTGCATCTTGAGAGCTGCCATCCACAGGGCAGCCAAACTTGCCATAACTGGTAAATGAGCATAAGTATCCACTACCAGGGAAGAAACCCATAAATGAGCATTACTATCAATTACTGGAAGAAACCTGCTCTTCACTGCACTGCAGTGAGGAATTAACTGTCTCCGGTTGTACCAGAAGAAATTATTTTTTAAATGGCCAAAGTGCCCAAGCTCCAGAGATTGCCTGCAAGTTTATCATTGCAATAATACCACAGCACCTGAGCAGTTCTTTGTTGTTTAGGTGTTGGAAAACTACGGAAAGTGTCAAACTGCTGATGCTGTATGTTCACATTAATATTTTATTAATGAGGAAAAGCATGTTGGTAATGAGATTTCAGTCAGGCTGGATTGACACCCACAGTAAATATTCCCAGCAGGGAATAGCTGTTGCAGCAGGGGTGGGCCAGCTCACTCCCAGGCAGTGAGTGCCCTGGATGTGTGTCTGAGCCCAACTGGTGCAGCATCAGCATGATAGAATAAAGAATCCTGGAAAAGCTATGGAAGTAATCAATGACAAGTGCATGTTTCTTCTTGGAAATCTCTTTTTGCAGTAATCTGAGAGTGTGGTTTCCTAAGTAAATATTCTGATCTCTTTCTGAACTACTTTCCCCTTAGAATTCTTAGATTATCCTATAAGAATAGATATGCTCTAGTAACATTGAAATAATAAAAGAATTTGGAAGGAACTTTGAGGAACACACAAAACATGGTAGGAGGCCAGTAGTGCTAATAGAAGGAAAGTGGATCAAGAAGAAAGAACTTCAGAATTTCAAGTATCCTAAAAAAATCACCAAAATTTGGTCAAAATAACAAGTACTGCCATACATGAGGTGCCTAAAAATCAGACTGTCAGACAGCCCTGCATGTATCCAATGCTCCAGCAGTGCAAAACTTGATCACAAACAAGCCATTCTCTAAGTAGCCTTGTGAGCAATAACTGAGTCAAGAAGAATTCACTTCTTGTCATTAATTGTCTCACAGGGTCTTTAATTTCTATAGTCTTTGGAATGGCAAATAATCTATAAATAAAAGATGATAAATTTGCTTGTGTCTTTTTCTGTTTTGTTATTTAGGAAGGAAACTAGTCCAGAGCATGTGCCACCAGGAGCCTGGCTGCCAGCATCCTTGGAGTCAGGGCAGCACAGCAGAACTGAGCACTGCCAGCTCGTGCCCAGCCACACACACAACCCTCCCTCCCCAAAGAGAAGAGAGAGGAAAAGCAGAAGGGGAACAAGGTACTTCCAGAACTTATTTAATATAAACTAAAAGTTTGGCCAGACAAGAAGACAATAGAAAATAAGTTAAATTTATGGAAAAACAAAATTACTGTGGAAAGCAGGTAGATTAAGCTAGACTTAAAGAGCAATTAATCAAAGACACAAGGCAAACAAAGTGGTTTTTTCATCCACCAGCAGCAGAAAGCATGCAGGATTCATCAATCTTCTACTTCAACACTGAGACACGTGTTCCAGAGTTCCCAGATGTTGGTTGTGTAAGGGAAGGGTTAATAGCAGTTGGTAATAAAGTCAGTGACTCATTATCCAACCTGTACAGAGGCGAATTAGGAGTGGCTCCCTCAAAGGAAGGAACTGAACAGTCATTAGGAAGAACTAACGAATAACCATGTCAGAGCAAGAGCAGAGATGAATGTTATCAGTTTAGTCTTGGTTCCTCTGTTAAGGAAGGTCAGTCCCACAGCAAGATGAGCATGGACACAGCCTGTGGAACAGACTAGCCACTGGGACCTGAAAGGTACGTCTGCCTGGGGGAATAAATGCATACGTTATCCGTGGGAAACACTTGTTCAGTGTAATTTCCCTTAATATTTCTCCTCTTTTCTCAGCCTGGTGTATCTTGCTGTGGACCTGCTGCCCCAGAAGTTCCCTGTTCTTGCTGCTGTAGAAGAGCTCCCAGCCTTCTACACTGCCAGGTCTACAAGTGGCTGTGGGCTCACCCTGCAGGCAAGTGCTTTCTGCATTGCTACTTCAGCACTCACAGTTCTAGGCATGCAGGTCACTTAGTCGAAAAAAGTTGCAAAAATAAAAGAAATTGAAGAAAAAATGTTGAGGTTTAAAAAAGTGTTGGGGATAAAGTCTGTCACTTATTGCAATCGTGCTCTGATTTTGTATCATTGTATTTTCTACCACCTGTGACATCCCTTTCTTGTCTCTTATGTTGCTGCAATTAAACTATACACCATCACACAACATTTATAGAAGGAGGTTTTTCATGTTCAGATATCTCCACAAAATATCAACAAGAACCATCTTGCTTGAGCAATAACTTTTTTCAAATCTCTCTGATACTTCGGATGGAACATTTTTCTCTTAGGACAAAGATGTGCATGTAGAAGGCACACGTTGAGTTTATTTATATAAATAAATACTTAAAACATTTATTGGTCTCTGCATCAGCTCTCTAGGGACCACCAATTCAAAGAAAAGATGATTCAAAAGGTAGCATACTTTACTAGAGCCACTGCTATGCTCAAACTCAAAATTTCTGATTGTCCATAGAGGCCAACCCTTGAGGGGTTTGGCCCTGGACATATGTGGGGTAAATGATGGTGTTGCTCCAGCAAAGTTTTAGGGCAAGAAAATGACTGGCAGCGAGTCCTCTGAGTGCCTGGGAGAAGCAGGCTGGAGGAGGAGGAGGGGGCAATGACGCTGGCTGAAAGAATTCCTCCTTTCAGAGAACAAGCAGTGCTTTCACAGCAGTGGATGCTCAGCCACAGCACACACTACACAGATTACATCGGGGCCATTTGCTGCCTTTGATTAGTTTTAAGAAACAAAAGCATGAAAATTTTAAGTTCTAAACTTGAATTTTCAAGAGAAAAAAGCATAAATAAAATAAGGGCATTATGGAGCAGGCAGTGGGAGCTGGTGGGGAGCGGTGGCACTGCAGCTTCAAAAACCTGGAACAGTAGTGTGCTGTTCCTGTGGCAGTTGTGTGAGACATACAAAAAGTGATATTCAAAGCCTATCCTACTGCAGTTTTTGCAGGACCATTAATAATATGATGAAAAGATACTAATAGAATGCTGCAGGTTGATATTATAACAGATAAGATGCGCTTGCCAGTGGTATGGCGAGAGCATATCTGAGCTAAAATACATCTACTGTGGCCATTTCAGAAGAGCAACTATTTACACTCCCAACACTTTAAAAACGCGTCATTTTTGTTGGCATTTATGAAATTAACACAAGTATCTCAGGCATGAAAGAAACAGATTTAGCTTCCTAAATGCGGGTAGGGCTGCCTGGTTTGGGAATACCATCCATGCCAAACCTTCGCTTTCAGTCTGCTACAGCAGCTGAATTCTTCATCTTGCCCAAGTGCACAGCAGCACGGTCTGCCAGCGTGCCACACGTAGATGTGGATCACTTTGTTCTTTGTCTTACCATGGTCTGCCCGTATTTCACCCCTGCAGTTCTTGCTACAGAGTCTGAAAAGGAAGTATAAAAATCCCCCTAAATTTATTTGAATTGCAAAGTATAAAGTTCTGGTGCTGTGCCTGCTTGAATCAGCACACAGGATGAAATGAGGTCCATAAATCCAGTGTTTTCAAAGTAGTAGCCTGGACACAAGGGATACTTTGTGCTGTTGCCTTTCCTGTCGCATAATGGCTCTGCCATGTCCATCCCAGAGGCACAGCCACCACTCCTGGGACAGGGTGCTCCTTGAGCTGGTGCAGTTGGAGAAGCAGACAATCCTCCTGTTGTCCAGGACTGGCCCACGAGCCACCAATTAGACTGCTGGGAACGACAGCATTCTGTTCAAAGGGCTGCTAATTGTAATTTAATGATGATTTAAATGCTGCTGCTGATAATTTCAGAGACATCCAGATCACTAATTACTCATAGTCTATGTTGAGCTTTAAGCAGGCGCAGGCACAGCACCGTAGAAGCATCAAGTAATGTCATTAATGTTCTCAAAGGCCTTCACTGCCCTCCCACATGTCAAAGGCATCATCTCCTGTTCCCA
This sequence comes from Zonotrichia albicollis, assembly GCF_047830755.1. Taxonomy (NCBI): domain Eukaryota; kingdom Metazoa; phylum Chordata; class Aves; order Passeriformes; family Passerellidae; genus Zonotrichia; species Zonotrichia albicollis. The sequence goes on from NC_133830.1 coordinate 21,557,208, forward strand.
GGCCCAAGCCCAGCCCTGGCTGCTCACATCTGGGATCCAGCAGCCCAGCTGCACCACAAGTTCTTGCAGCATTCTGGAAGTAAGGAAAGAGAAGCAGTGAATCAAAATTATTTACATTCATTAAATAAAATTCTACCAATATTAGTAAAAATTAGATTACACCCTTCCAACACCACCACTTCAGATCATTTTACCTTTAAGATAAAATACTAGCTCAGTTGAACTGCATCCCTGAACACAGTGTGGTCAGAGTGTTTGAATTACCTCGCCAGAAGTGCAGATCCTAACAAGCTGCCTGCACAGCCAGGAAGAACATCAATCTGTTGGAGCAAGTCCAGAGGAGGCTGCCAAGATGGTCAGAAGGATGGAGCACCTCTGCTACAAGGAAAGGCTGAGAGCATTAGGGTTGTTCAGCCTGGAGAAGAGAAGCTTCAGGGTGACCCAGTTGCAGCCCTCCAGTACCTGAAGGGAACGTACAAGAGAAGTGGGAAGAGGCTATTTACAAGGACCCAGAGTGACAGAACAAGGGAGAATGGCTTCAGACTGACCCAGGACAGGTTTAGGTTAGATATTGGAAAGAAATTAGAAATTGGCTGTGAGGGTGGGGAGGCCCTGGCACTGGCTGCCCAGAGGAGCTGTGGCTGCCCCATCCCTCAGGGTGCCAAGGCCAGGTTGGACAGGGCTTGGAGCAACCTGGGATAGTGGAAGATGTCCCTGCCCATGGCAGGGGTGGCATTGGATGATCTTTGAGGTACCTTCCAAGCCATTCAATTCTAGGGTTCTCTGGCTCTCTCCTTGCCATTGCAGCAGGAGCAGTGATGTGGTGGAAACGTGGCCATCCTGCAGAGCTGTGCTGTGCAGTTCGTCCAAGGGAGTCAAGTTTCCAAGGCTGTCAAATCAATACCTGCCATAAGCATGAAATTCCTTCCCAAATATTTACTTGTATTCTGTACAAGATGCTCATAGTGTGTGAAGGAATCTATTCTCCAGAAAAAATATTTAGAGTGCAAGTCACAGTTTTCCCCTTCAGAAATTCAGCCAAAACACACCAAATGTGCTATCCATGGGCAGTGTAGTGCTGGTCAAGATGTTTATACATAAAACACTCTGTCAGTGAGAGTAAAGCACATATCTTGCCTGTGTAATTGATATCTACAAATGGGGAAGCTGGCTGAGCCCTGTTCTAAAATATGTGCTTTTACAAGAATGTAGGTTAGCTGTAGTACAATGGATTTTACATGCCAAACCTAAGCAGTCAGAATTTGGAAGAGACTTACCATGATGCAGGAACAAAGGGGAGGCTTGTTTTCTCATTGGAAAATAAAATGCATGTAAATAGATCCTAATGCTGTTTGGCTTTTTTTGTGAAGATTTGTGTGAGATTAATCACTTTATAGTCCTAGACTGCATTAGTTTCACTAATGTACCCTCAGTTTGATGTGAGATTTCTGGCCTAGGACAAGAGTGAGGAGCTTGCTCCCCTCTCTGACCAGGCACAGGGGCAGAGGTGGGATCCTCTGGCACTCTGTCCCCAGCGATGCTGTGCCTGAGCTGCAGGGGCACCTCTGCCTGAGCAAGCCCCTGCAACAGCCTTGAAAGAGACGCTTGTGCAGCTCAGGTGGCTGCTACAGAACAGGATTCGCATGGGGGAAAAATTTTACAGGGAATTTTTTGCAGCAAACTTACCTAAGAGTTTTACGTTTTATATACAGTCTGTCTTGCTTGTCTGAGGAAGGTTTTAAGTGTGTTTTTTGTGTGTCTTCTGTTTTCTGAGGGCTGTGCCAGCCGTGGCAGCTTTGGAAATGAGAAGTCATGAAAAATTCTTGCACTTTGTTACCAAGTGCTGGGTTTTTTACCTTTTAAGTCGTTGATGGTAGAAACTGAGTAGATAGAGGGGCAAATAATTCCTCCCTTTTCTGTTTCATCAAGCACCTGCCTCAGCCACCAGCCTGCTCCTACAAACCCCACAGCTTGCACACAGCAGCTGAGCTGAGCTGATGCCAGGAAAGTGAAGGTCTTGTAAGACAATGTTTAAACTTGTGTATTCCCAGCTTTTGTAATTACAGGTTAGTCATTTGGTTTTCATTCTTTTCAGCAAGATTTGAGATGTTAGTGTCGTAGGTTTTCTGTCTGATCTTCACAGGTGACTTCCATATCTTCATTTATTCTTTCAAATATACATCACTTGAACTTTGTCCTGTGGCTTTCTTGTCTAAGATCAGTCAGGAAAATGTTTAAAAATTAAAGAATTAAACATTTTTGTATAATAGATAATCTCTTTTGTAAGAGATGAAAAGAGTTAAACCCTGCAAGCTTGTCACTTGATGACAGAAACCCTGACTTGTGAAATTTGTACCCACATGCAGCCTGACCTGCACTCAATGTCTTGACTGCCATGAAACCAGAAACATTAATGAGCATAAAACATTTGTAATCTAGTTCTGAAAAAGAAAAAAAAAACCCAAAACCCAAGAAAAAAGGCAAATACTACACAGCTTTCATTTATGAGAGCATTCTTATCTTCCAGAAGACGTCAGTTTAATTCTCCAGTTACTCTCACTACACCCAGCAACTTTTTGGTCTCCCCCCACATAGTACAGCACAGGAGAGTGTCTCTTTAAATTCATTTATAAAATAATTCAGGGCTGTGGGTGTCTTTGATCTGTTTCTCTCTGCTAACGTACAGAAGAGAAGAACATGTCGCTTAGCAACCCCGCTTAGCCAGCACTGGGGGAGGCAGGAGGGATGGATGGTCCAGAGCCACAAAAGGGGAAGATTAAGACCCATCAGGAAACTAAATTTTGGACAATCTTTCTCAAAACTGAAGCAAGCAAACATGGCTGTTTGCAGAATTGGGTAATCTCACTTTTTCCTCTTTTTTTAATATCCACTTATTAATAATCCACTTATTAATAGCGATCTTCCAACCAAATGGGAAAATCTGGCATGGGATGGGCAACACAGGGTTCGACAGCTTCAGGGCTGGGTTGCAGGTGAAGGGAACCTGAAGTTTAATTTTAAACCAGTTCAATAGATTTTAAATAGAGTTAATGTTGTCAAGACTAATGGTAATGAATTTCATGCTGCAGGTTTAATCTTAACACTTCAAATAAATTTCGTGTGAGTCTCTTCCTCTTGTACAATCGGACAGCCTAAGTGTCCCCAGCCTGACTTATTCAGGGTCACTTACCTTGTTGTAAATAAACCCCAGAATTCTCTGAGTGGTTACCAGGCTATGATTCACTGGTAACTAGGTAACATCTTAGAGCTGCAAAAATATACCAGTCAGGAAAGTAACTTTGCAGTGAAGCAGACAAGCTGCCCTCAGCCCTTTGTCCTTCTTGCAGCTGCAGGATGGTGATGTCCCAAGAGCCAAGGCAGGAGCAGGCACCAGCTCAAACCCTCCTGCTTGTGCCCTTGCTGACCAGTGCTGGCCTAGAGCAGACTTGATCAATTTTTTTCCTCAATATCAAATTCCACAGCAATGTATAGCTGAGTTATGGAAGAAAAAATGGTGCTAAAAACCTGTGACAGAGGAAGAAACACAGAAGTATCCACTTCAGCATCTCACACAGACAAAAAATAGCTCTAAAATAAATACAAGTAAATTGTTACATCTGGTCTTCTGTTAATGGTCATAAAGATCATCCTAAATCTAATTAATTTTTGCACTACTTTCATGTACTAATCACCTATAGCTTATTAGTGAACCGTTGAGAGAATCCCTAGATTCCAATGGTTCAGGTTTCTTCCAGAGCTCAGTGCAGGCAATCCTATGCTCAAACTCTAGTAAAACTGCAGATTATTAGACTGAGTACCTACCTCTATCCACAGGCAGGAAGCTTGTCTAAACTGGCATCTGCTGAATATTCCAGCAATTTAAACATACCTGAAAAGGGACATGATTGGACTCTGAAGTAACGTTGGTTTTGTCCAGTAAGGGAGGTGATAAGTCCTGGTGCAGAGCTCATTCAGAGCTGAGTTTCTTAGAACAGTGTACTGGAGAACTTAATTCCTAAGTGACAAGATAATTTTTATTAGCCATATATAGTAAAGATCTGTACAGTGGAATAATGTCTTCAATGGGAATTTTACTGGTGACTGTAGGGGTGCCTGGATTTTACCCAGAATCTCTCAGTGTGCTTTTGTATTGGCCAATGCTCGTGCAATGTTATTCTTTGGAGAAATTTAATTAAAGAAAAATGTGTAAGGCACTTGGCATTAAGTGGCTTAAGTTTGTTAACGTACGGTATGGAGAATAAAGCCCAAATTAGAGGCAAATAACACTAACTCAACTGTGAGCATTTCCATGAAAACTGCTTTAGTAAGAAATTTCTATTTTTGTAGCACGTATTTTCTCTATACTTTTATGATGATTTTCTCTATACTTCATGCTTTCATTTTTATGATCTAAACTAATTTAGAGGCTTTATTTGTGTCACAAGTGAAGGAAACCCTGTTGACTTTGTCTTTGCTCTCAGTTACACCACAGTTAACAATTCTTAACTGTAACTCAATACTGAGAAAGTAATTTTGCTGACTGCCTGAATTGAGGAGGAGGAGGAATCCGGCAACAGTAGAAGTCTTTTACTTGCACTTGTGTTTACAGTAGCTCATATATGTAATGGGTTTTAGGTTTAGGAAACAGAAATATGTCATATCCATAAGGCCAAGATGCTTTTTGTTGGAGATTCTTGTGACAAAGACTGTCTGTGATTCCTGTAACAGACAAAGAACATCTCCACCTTCTCGAGCAGACTTGGTGAGGCTGATGGTCTTGAGGAATATGTTTTGGACTACACTGACTTCCAAAACTGTACAGTTAACATAGCTTTCTGCTTATGACATTCAGGTTCCCAAATCAGGATGATGCATGGAAAAAGCATGCAGATAAAGCATAATTTGCCCAAACATGTCATCACAAACTGACTTCCTAAAGGTATGTCTCAAGTTGCAGAATACAAACAGATGTGTGATATTTTTCCATTTCAGAGCAATCATTAAAATATCACTATGATGCAGATTACCTTAATGAGTTCTTAATCTCAGCACTGACAAGAGAGAGAGAGAAATCTAAATTTGCCAAAGCATCATGTTGGAGAACTCTCAGTTTAGAGCAGCGATTCTTGAAAATATATTGGCCCAGCTGACAGTACTGGGGCAAAAAATATTATCTCTGGCATGGAACCACATTGCAACAGCCCCTGTTCTCAGGGAAGCAGCTCTAATCTAAAATCTATCAGACTATTTCTCTGTCTTATAATTTCTTCCTAAACGAAAATAGAATTATTCGGCTTTTTGTCATGATGTATAGAAAAGTGTGAAGTTAAATCTCAGCTCCTGTTCAGTGGAGGGACAATGGTTGTCTTTTTAAACTAAAAGCTCACTGGTCCCATTACCTTCTGCTAAACAGTCAGGCATCACAGAAAGGTTTTTTGGTGTTTGAGGCTCAGTTTCCCCAGAGATCAATAATTACAGCAAGGAGAACTGCAGAGAGGTTGGACATCTTTACTGCCTGCAGTACTACCACCACATGTCTGACTCCAGCGCCAGGCAGCTGGAATATAAATGGACTGGAAAATTCACTGAAATGCATTGACGTTGTATAGATGCAGAATTTGAAAGGATTGTGAGTGTCTATTTCTAAAAATAAATTAATAAAAGACATTGTAAGGCTATAAAAAATACTGTGTTGTATAAAGGAGGATCAGGAAATTCTTGTTTCTCTCACAGTGTAAGGAACACAGGCATTCACACGAAGAGATACAGTGTGCAAAAATATGCAAACAAACCAAAGAAAGCCATTCCCTGCTAGGTCTCACTGTGTCCTGACTGCCTGGTTCAGCTGAGTGGGGACCACGGGCCAGCCTGCCCAAACCAGCCCTGCTCTCACTGAAATCACCACGAGTGTCACGCCCATGGTGCTGCAGCTCTGAAAATTTGTGACTGGAAGCAAATGGTTTTGAAGGAGAGAAAAAGCAGGTGCAGAGAGGTCCTTGTCCTCAGAAAACCTGCTGAACCATGCCTTTTTCCTTGGAAGAAGTCATATTTACATGGCAAATTTACATGTAGCGGTGACAGTGACAGAATATTTCCAAGAAAGTGGAATTATTAATGTTTTGGCAGTGTGAGATTGCTTTTTCCCAATTGCAAATGTTGCTCCATCTGCCACAAAACCATTAGTTCCAACAGCCTGACCTTCCCCATTAAAGGGGCGTCACAACACATCATGTTTGTGGCTGAGGTATGAGGAGGGAAGGTGATACCAGTGTGTGACACACTGCAGCGGTGTGCCCTGTTGGCCAGGGGTTGGCTCTGAGAAAACCAGCCAGCTGGGGAGGTGTGAGGTGTGTCTTCCTGCCTCTTTTCTGTGTGTGAATATTAAGTTAGTTGCTTGACATCATCTATGTTAAGATTTTGATAACACCACTGGCTTAAATCTGAGTTATACCGTAGAAATACTGATTGGACAGGCCCTTTAGATCTGCTCCTGCATTCTGCTCAAAGCAGGACTGAACCAACTCTGGATTATGTCTGCTGTCATTTTACCTGGCCAAATGTTTGGTATCCCACTCTGGGTAACCTCTTCCCTCTGCAGTCCTCAATATTTTCAGATTTTAAGATCACAACAGGTCTGTCTGTCCCTGCAAAACACTGTTTTTAGCAAAACATCACATGTCCACAAAGATACCTTCCTGATTCTTTTTTGAAATCTGAATTTTAATGAGGATAAAAGATATGTGATTGCTTAAACCTAAAGGAGACATCCAACATAAAAAAGCAATCTTAATTCTAAAATGGCTATTTTAGTGATGACTTGTAATCTATGCAGTTTTTATCTACTTGATAATACTCAACTTAGTTTGTATCTAAAAAAAAAAGAATTAAATGAGAAAACTATTCCTTTGATACACATTAAGTTATTCAGTTAGTAAATTAGTGAATCTTACCCTGTTATTAGCTATTAGCATGTTACACTTCTTGATGTTGCTCATGAAGAATGCCTATGGAAATGAGAGAAAAAATTGCCTTTTGAAGTTCCTGCCACTTGATATGTTGACATTTCTTTTAATTTGTGACTGTCCTCTTGAATTCCACTGTCTGGTTTTATGAAAGATTCTTCATTTTTAATTTGTTCTCCCATTGATCAGACTTTTTTTGAATGGGTAGCTCTCAAAATAATTAGCCTTTCAAGGAAGCCATGTTCTCTCCCATTCAGTGCTCTTAGCTCTTTTTCATTAGGGGACTTTCAAGGCCTGGTTAACCTGTCCTGGCACTACTGAAGACAGCAAGAATCTCGCTGCAGATTTCAGGGAGAGCAAGAGCAGACCCTGTGAGTGAAGAAACACCTTTTGCATTCACTTTGGTAGATGGCTGTGTTCTAGGAGAACCTACAAACAGTTCTTGGGGCTCCAGGGAGGGAGGAGGGAGTAAAATGACTGAAAGAAAACAAGGCATGTTGCCTTCTCCTTTTTCATCCTCCTTATGGTCTAGGTTTCCCTCTTCAGAAGATTCCATCAGCTGCAGCAGCTGTGCTAAGGAGCCTCTGTTGGATTGCCCTGTTCACAGTGCTGGAGAGAAAAAGTTCCCTTTTATTTGAAGTCAATGTACATTACATAAACATAAACTCATTCAAACCAACAGTCATTCTGTATCTGAAGCTATCTGATGTTTTCATCTGCAGTTATGCACAACCAGTTTCAGTGAGGTCTTATTCTGTACCTCAGGTTTCTGCAAGTAACAGAAAATAACAGTTGGTTGTTTTGTCTCTGCTGGTCCTGATTTTGCAATCCCTAAAGACCAGGATCTTCCTCTGCAATTGACACATTTTTGGGAAGAAATAGATCAAGAACTTCAATAGAAGAAAGGTTCAGAAACATCAACAACACCTTTCAGGAAGAAAATCAATATGAGATTAATGAAATTGAAAAAAAAATTACAAATAAAATCCAAGGTGATGCAACACAGGTTGTAAAAGTCATTGTAAATGGCTGACCAAACAACCGTCATGGAGTCATAATTTAAAGGGAAGCTTCACTTTGGAGAAGAGTAATGTTTATAGAGAAGCTAATTTTATCTTTTTGAATACTACTAAAATACCTATTGAAAGTAACAAGTTGTAGTCCAAAATACTGCAGTGCAGCTCAGAGGAGAGCTAGCACAGGCCATGAACTGGCCTCACATGGTGCTCTATGTCTGATACCATAAGAAATACACAATTTCACGAGCCCAGGCAAGCTGTATAGGTAGAGCCCTGTCCTTGCTGCAAGGATAGGTTTTGCTAGTGATGTCAGTGAATTGATGTTTTTCTCTGATTTTAGCCCATGAAAGTTTAAATACTGAGCCAGGAAACCCATAGCAGTTATACTGCATGTAATACCAGTGATTTTTAAACACATTTGCTTAGGAGGATTACTAAATGGAATTTGAACAGTGATTTATTATTGGAAATTATTTCTGTTTGTTTATTCACTCAGTTTTCCTAATTGTGCCATGTTGTTTTGCATGGTAGTGTGCTGTACGAGGACACGATATGCACTTAAGCCTTTGGGCATGTGAGGGGAGTTGTTTCCCTTCCCCATTCCGCTGGAAAATCAACAAAAGCAAGCCTTCAATAGCATGAATTCCATTATGACCCGCCTTAGCAGGCACCTAAATCCTGCGATGATAATTTATCTTTGAACTCCTTAGTAGTGGTACATAATTAACAAGTAAGCTGCAGGGACACGCAGTAGCTCTGTATTTACCTGGTATTTGCCGTGCAGTTGTGGTGTAATTACAGACATTATACCTGCTCTCTAGAGTAGAAGCACACGGTGTACCTCATTTTGTGCCGTTTCACAGCAGCACAGCAGAGCCCAGCGAACAGAAGTTCCCTTTGCAGCGGTGGAGGGAGCGCCGGCCGGGAGCGGCGGGAGCGCGCAGGGAGCGGGGCGGAGCGGCGGCGCCGCGGGGCTGCAGCCGGGAACACGGCCGGGAACACGGCCAGGCTGCCATGGGGGCTCACAGCCGGGCTCACACCTGGGATCACAGCCGGGCTCACACCTGGGATCACACCTGGGATCACAGCCGGGCTCACAACTGGGATCACAGCCGGGCTCACACCTGGGATCACGGCCGGAATCACAGCCGGGCTCACACCTGGGATCACAGCCGGGATCACAGCCGGGCTGCCATTGGGGCTCACAGCCCGCCCGCTGCGCTCCGGGACTTGGGCTGGAACTGCCGCCCTCGCCGGGACCCGGTCAGCTTCAACCAGCACATTCAAAGTCAGGCAGGCGGAGTTGGGGCTTTTTAGTACAGTAACTTTCCCCTCTGACGTATACTACAGTCAGTTTCTGTACTAAGGAAATCCATTGAAAGAATCTGTCTTCTCAAATAAACTTTTTAAAGTTTATTTGATGCTAGCACATCCTCACTGCTTTGCCCTAAAACTCCATTGGTATCACAGTACCAAATGTGAAGTTGCAGCACAAAGGTGCTGGGAAAAAAATACCAGCAAGTGGTGAAAAATGCAATGAAATAATGCTGTGCCTCTGAGTTGATCACATTTCGTGTGAGTCAGCATAAACTATAAGTGAAATTAAATTTAAAGTTTCCATTATGATTGAGATCCACATCTAACAGGAAGGGGAATACACATCATTTGGTGCAGAAGTAGCTGTGCCACTGCTCCAGAGCAGATTGTCCACTCCTGCATGCAGTATTGCCTTCTCTGAGGACAATGCACAGGCCTTTCTAGAGCATGGATACAGCACCACACTAGTTAAGCAACGCAGCAGAAGAAACATGAATTTATTTGCTGTTTCCAAGGAGTAAAATTTCGCTTCAGTGGACAATAAAACCGTGTTAGAGTTCCCTTTTCTGCTCTGGGTGGAAGGAAAAGTAGAGAGCTTTTCTAAATGTAAATTATTGTTGTTCAACTTCATAATAATTTCCCTGTCCTGAGGGACTTGGTTTCTGAGTACAGAGTTAACAGATTCTCACTCTGAAGGGCCAGCATTGATTTCCAGCTCTGTGTTGGCAGTGTTCAACTGCATCACCAAAAGGAGATACAAATTGCCATTATACACTGGAATGTCTCACGGTGATTTCAGTCTGTGCCACAGCCAGGGCTCTCGTGGTTTTAATGGGTTTTTATGGGGTTTTATGGGCTCTGCTGACCTTGGCAAGGGTCCCCCATCCCCAGGGCTGGGCTGCATCTGGCACCCAGCTTGTTGGACAAGCCTAAAACTGATTGTTTGAACCTTGGGTTCAGGGAACTTTGATGCATAACATCAATAACTTATTTCTGTCACAAACTACATTATCTGAGGAGTTGTTCATGAGCAGTGAGAGTTAATATTTCAGTCCATCTCAGGTGGTTCTGGTTAAAGACGTGAACACAGTGCAGTAAGTCTTTTCTGCACTGACAGATTTAAAAATCATTTCAGAAGAAGTTAGAGAACAAAAATAAAATAAAACTTCTTTTCCAAAATTCATATTTGAAAAAATGGTAATTGCTTTCTCACTAGCATTATTTCTATGTGGATTTTAAAATGATATTTAAATTTTAAAATCTTTTAAATGGAAATCTTTTCAAATAAAATCTTTCTGTTTTCGTAGTGGACAGTAAGGAATAACAGAAGAGATGCCTGTCCATGTCCCATTTACAATCACAAACATCATCATCCATAAATTCCACGACTTTTTCATTTCCATTTTTCCTACTTAACATCACAGAGTGCTGGGTGGTGGCTGCAGCAGCTGGAATACGAGCACAGCATTTCCCTGGCACACCAACCAGAGCCAGGCCTGGGTTTTACAGGTGCCTTCAAAGCAAACATTTCAGGCCAGCTGTGAGACTTGGATTTGAAATTCAAAAGCTCCTTAGCTCTGGTGTACCACAGCACTCAGGCTTTGACTTTTACCTCCTTTTCCATATTGTCAGAGCCACTCCAATGCTTTTCTTTGTGAGAGGATGCAAGGTACCCAGCCCAGCTCCCATTGAAAGGTGCCATCATTCCTTTGAATTTTTCTCTTAAAAGATAGTGTTTTACAGCAGTCTAGAAGAGCACTTTCCTCCATCTAAAAAGTGGAGAAAGAAGAACTTTGCACTGAGTCCAGCATGGTCCTGGTCAAACTCTTCAGCTGGGCTTGTTTTTCATTCAACTGTTACAACAACCAGGAGAATCCTGCCATTATTTCTAGGAATGAAGTAATTTTTAAATGGTGAAATTGTGCATAATTTCAATTGTTCTTAGGGAGAATACTCAAGACTGGCTCTTTTGATGTTTTGTTCACAGAAATAGACACATGATGCAAGTGTATACATACAATGAATGGAGTTGGGACAAATGTTTGGAGACTTCTTGCAACAAGTTGCTCACAAATGATCTACAGCAAGAGTTACTTCCAGAATGGTTTCTGCACATGTGTTTGGAAAAAATATATTCAAGCAAATCAATCTGCTTGTGGACAAATAATGAAAAGAGAAAAAGGAAAAATTCCTCTAACAAATATGAAACTGCAAATTATTCACTCAGTTCAGTTGGCAACAACCAATTTTTGTGGTAGTAGGAGCTCATGGAGTAGGAGGTAACTGTGTGAAGAATGATTGGTTTGGTATCTTATATTGCAGTTCTGGAAGGGCTTCAACTTCTAATTTAAAAGCCATCTTCCTCCTTTTACCCAGTAAAGAAAACAAAATAATAGTTGATTTCTGTGAGCTGTTTTGGGCAGATAGGATCTATTTTATGTCCTCTAGACTCTGACAACAGCTAGCTCGTAAGAAAGAGCAGTTTTTTATTAGAAAAGATCTCTCTTGCCAGGAAAAAAAACCAAAGCCTGCCTAAGGAAGGGCATTGCCATCACAATCCTCTTTGCATCTTCCAGGACAGACATGCAATGGGTCTAAGCTTGGTGCACCTTTGAGTTGTGGAGCCTTATGTAAGCGGCACCTGCAGCGCCCATTGTTCGGTACAAACACTGATTCACTTCCCTCTTGGAAGAGCACAGAGCACATCTGGGACATCTCTGAGCTAAGAGCACCTTTTGCTTCTCTTTCCCTGCTCCTGGCATGGAACCAGGCACCCTTTTGGTGAGAGGCTCTGGGATGCTGCAGTGGGATGCCAGCAGGATTGTCTTCTTCTCCAAAGGAAGTGACCACAGCGTGCTCTGTTTATGCCTGTGCAGTGGTGGATGAGTTTAGCATTCAACTCTTCTTAACTCCTTCCATGTATATTTGTGATTGAATATGTAACTCCTGATTTATTCCTGAGCAGGCACACGCTCCCTTGTGGCACAGCAGATGCAAGGGAGCCCACTGCATCCCTACTGCTTCACTTCACAAAAACCTTAAAATGCCAAAGCCATAAATAGGCATTATCCCACAGTCTTTGGCTGAATGGTCTCCAACGTTACTGCAGATCTTAGTCACAGTGAAAGCTTCTACAAGCTACTTTGAGCTAATGGCAAAACAGTTTTCCTTTAAAGCAGCGATGTGTTCCTTTCCACAAATGCTAATTGGCAGGATTCTATTGTAAGTTCTGGCCTTAGTTACACTGAGCTTGAGTTAGCTTGTTGTAACTTAACCCTAACCATTGACCAGAGATTAATTTTACCCTTTCTGTGGTTTTAGAGAGGAAGATACTGGGACTGAGACTCTTCAATGTCACCAAAGTCAGCAATGGCAAAAAGGTGCATTTCTGCAAGAATGTTCTAGGCAACCTCCTCAGCACAGAAGGATGTGCTGCAGATGGTGATGCTCAGGAGCCATTCCACCAGCCCACTAGGATACAAGGTGAGGATAACTGCATCCAGCTGAGCTGTGCCAAAACTACCTTGACTTCCTGCCTCCTGTATCTTTCTTTCCATGCTGCAAATCCATGAGTGCTTGAAACATCTGTGGCTGGCAATGCCAGCCCATGGCTGGTGAACATCCTGCCCACTGCTGGTGCTTCAGGAGCCCTTTCTACAACACCTGCCTCCTTGGGACAGCAGCTGGGGCATACAGTAGCTCATCACCTCATTGTCAGAGCACAGCTGATATGTTGGGGGACTAACTTCAACTATTTCACTGCAGGAGAGCTTTAATTCTGACTATTGTAAGAAGATAGACAAATTTCTCAACCTGCTTCAGTCTGTGAACTGCAGATACATATACAGGTTGGTTGATCCTGGATACAAAACCCAGCACTGCCCTCTGTCTTTACCTTCCCCATTCCCTGCAATTTGTGAATGTTTGCCTAGAAAGGGTAAGAAAAGATTCGGTTGCTGCAGATCCTCCTAAATGCACCAGCTTTTCTGTTTGTTTGCTTAATTTGCTACATATTATTAACTCCACTGAGTTTCTGCCAGGCAGAATTTGCAACTCGGTTACCCCATGAGTGTGCTGCAACACTGCCAGGAATTGAATATCACCAGTCTTCATAATCGCTGTTTTCCCAAAGACCAGGAGAGCAGACAGGCTATTTTGGGCTAGAAATGGAAATCAGAAAATGAGATTTTCTTTCCCTGCTAGTTCCTCTCCTGGGAATTGTAGTCCTTTTCTCTGTGCACATGCTTTGGTTGTTGGGATATTGGTAATGTGGGTCTCTCAGAGCATCTGTCCCTGGAACCTGTTCTCAAGCACTGCAATGCCAGTGAACGTGGGAAATCATTCCCACTAGTACCCATGTGCTGTTTGTTGATATAATTTTACATATTAGACCAAAACCAGATCAGGATAGCCTGATTTACCCCATGAGTCTGGTGACAGTAATTCAAAAGTCAGGTTTACAAAGTAAGTAAAGGTATTTCCCAGCTACCTGCACTTCCTTTTCTAATAGTGGTAATCCATCTGCAACTCTCAGGTTTGCAGATTGCCTGCTGCCTCCTGTGGATGATGAAGTCCAGTCATGAATGCAAGCACTCTGGACTCGCAGTCCTGTCCGTGTCAGGGATGTCTGGCCTTGCCTTCAGTTTATAGCACAGACATTGCCATCTGAATCATCCATATCATATGGATCTAATGCAAGATCTTTTCATGGCCTTTACATCTGAGAAGTTCCAATTATCATTCCTCCTCATCAATTCTTCTATCATCAGTTCTATCATTCTTCATTAATTATGCATTTTTCTTTTTTCTGGAAAAAGCTTTGCATTATTAGGAGTTCAAGGTTTTGCTACAGCAACATGCAGATCTTGGAACTTGAGAACAAACCCTTAGCCCCATATGCACTTTTCTGTTGCCCCTAATGGTAATGAGAAGCATTTTCTGGGCTAGAAAATACCTTCATTAGTTCATGACAGGGTGATTCTAGGCCTCTATGCCGTTGTTTGATGAAATGCTAATCAAAAGGGTCCTTTGATAGAGAAAAAAATAATTATCCTTTCATATTTTAGTCAATTGTATACTACTGAGAAGCAGTCTTTTCCTGCCTATAGAAATAAAGACATATTTAACCTTGAAATATAGAAATATTTAACCTTGGAAAAACATAATTCATGCTATTTTCTTCACAGGAGGAAAAGGAGTGGGCTATTTTGGGGCACAAACCTCTTCAGTGAGAGATATCTCAGTGTCCTGGGGTGACTTGATGATGTTTGTATCCCCATCTGTCAGTTTAACCTAGAAATAAGTCTTGCATCTTTAGGACTGGTTCCAAGAGTGAAGGGGGGAGTGGGGGGGGGGCGGTGAGAAGAAGCAATGAGTTTGTTATCAGGAACTGCACTTGCTCCCCTGCATCCTTCTCCTGCACTATGCAGTCTGCGGCAAGGACAGACAGAGGGACAGAGCTCTCCTTTGATTTTTAATTAGTTTTTAGCTAGCTGAGGCCGAGAATTCCTCTGGACTGTGTTTTTTCATTTTTTCTGGAGCTCTTTGAACCTGCTCTGGACTGAAAACCCAGAAGAGCACCTGCAGCTCACACCTGTGGCCCACTGGACTGGGCCAGGGTTGCAGCATTTCCAATGTGGGAGGGACTGATAACAGAATGAGTTAGCAGAGCTACAGCCCACTTTCTGAGTGTGTCACCTCTTCTAAGTGGCAAGAGGTTTTATTGTTCAATATTGTTCCTTTTTTATTCTGCTGGTAAATGCTTAGCCTGTTAAATAAAGAATTCTTTTTCCACTTTCCTCCCAAGAAATCTTTTCTCAAACCAGTTAAAGGAAGGGCTGCTTAAATCTGCTTTATAGAGAAACCCCTTTGGAGGTTTTCTCCCAAATTTGCCCTAATCCAAGACACTTAGTCAACAGGGGTCAGCTCTGGCACTGAGAGAAGACAAAATAATTTGAGACAATATGTGAAAAAAAACCCCAGATGGCTTTTACTAAATTAATAGAAAACATATTTTGCCTTTTATCCAGCTATCACGTGATAATCCTGACATCACAAACTGTTGTCACAGTCATACACTCTCATTCTCTTAGTCTTCCACTTTGCTTTCTCATTTACAGCATTAATGTTCTTGACTGCAAGCAACCTGATGCTGTTCACGAGTTACTTGGTTTGATATTAAAATACTATTAAAATTGAAAAAACATTTAGAAAGTTGGAGGACTGTGACCCAGTAAAAATTCTCAGAGTGCAGTAAAAGATGTAAAGTGACTGAATCCTTGGATTTACTGTGAAGAGGTCCCATCCCCCTGTGTCTCTCCTTGCCCACCACCAGGTGCAGCCACCCTTGTTGATGCTGTGTGCTCTGCACCTTTCTTATGGAGGCTCCTTTTTTTTGAACATTATTTATTGAGATGTCTTCATCCTCATCCCTCTCTAGTCCTCCTTCAGAAACAGCTGGAGACCCAGCAGTTAGCTGTGCCTCCTTGCTCTATCACCAGCTCAATTAGATTATTGATTGTATCAGCTGACCCCCTCCTTTAATCCCATAGTTTTCTCTGTAAAGCCTCTTGTCCCAACACTTCTTTCTCCTTGAACCACGGTGGTTCTTCAAAATTAGAGGAGCAGCAGTGAACAGATGACAGCTGTGAGCTCTCAGCCAGCAGCATCCTGACCCACAGCAGTCCCCAAGTTCAGCAACCACTGAAACTCAGTGGTTATGTTATACCTAAAGGGTGGCAACTACAGCTCCGTGCCTGTATTTGCAGCATTCACCATTGATGATCCTGTGGGCTATCGAGGAGACTTTGTATCAGGATATGTATCAGAAAAGCAGCTTTTCTCAGAATAGGAATTAAGATCAGGAGGCAGAAACCCTCACTGCCTAAATGGGGCTTAAATCTGAACAAGTGCAGGCTCATCTGTCTGCCAGTCCTCTCCTGCTAGAACAAGGAATACTCTGGTTTTGTTATTCATGTTTTCTTATATTGTGTAGGCACAAAGGAACAGGTCATCCTTGTGCAGAACATCTGCAGTGCTAAATCATGAGCCTCATATCCTGCTTTCCCAGCCTTCCACCAGAGGTTATTTTTTGCCACCAACTTAAAAGGGCTCAGAAGAAAGCTCTCTTTGGTTTAAATAATTAACTACTTTGACCTGGATATTCTGAGAGGCCCCACTAATCTCAGCCTTCACAGCAGTTTCTAAAATAAAGTAAAAGCAATTGAATAAGATGAAATAACATAACAATAAATGAAATAAAATAAATTAGCCTAAGTCACCATTAGTTTTATGACCAAGCTCTTCTGCCACATTCACAGCTCCCACTTGGGATCAGCCCTGTCCTTCTGCATCCTGTTTGCTTTGTGCCCAAGGCAATGGCAAGAGAGCAGTTTATTTCAGCTGAGAATTTGGTGTCAGGCTATTCCGGGGCTGAGTGAGACTTGTCCACCATAATTACTTCACAATCAGTGAAGAGCTCTTTCTAAGAGCAGCCTGATGTGATACAAAGCACACACACTTTAAATATTCTGGGCTTGTGCTGTGTGACAGCAAGAAAGGACAATGGCCTGGACAGTGCAGGGTGTTCACTTGAGAGGCCACAAAAGTGCTATGGCTGTGACAGAACAGGCAGAAATAGAACATTTAACCAGTCCTGAGGCTGCTAACAGGGGACCAGAGAAATTAATGGGAGAGCTGGAAAGTTTGCGGTGTGTAACAACACATCACTCTCTAGTGCTACATGGAATTTTATTCCAAAAATATATGTACTTTAATAAATGAAATATCAGCCTGTGATTGTATTTCTCTGTTGTGGGAAGAAGGCTGATATATCATTTATTGGGATGCTCTGGGCGTGCAGGCCCTGCCCGGGATGTTTAACCCTTTAACTGTCGGATTCTCGGCTGTTTAGATGGCCTGGAAAGGCCCGGGGTGCCTTTGGGTTGCCCGCGCTTCAAAGGACGAGAAGAGGCTTCAGATCTTTTCTCGGTCTCGGTGTTTATTAATTGTTTATCTAAAAGATTTTCTCTCGGCCCAACAGAGGTCTGCTCAGCAGCCAGCCATGAGCACACTCCCAGCCCCCTGGGGCGGTCACCTATCTTTATACTCAAAGTTACGTATACAATATTTATCATTTTTCTCCAATACTTTTTACTCTTATTAACCAGTGCACTTTTAGTAATAACCAATCTTAAAGTGCCAACATCACCACAGAAGATAGAAGAAAAGAAGAAGAAGAAGAAGAAGAAAAACAAAACACGCCCCAATTCCTCCATCTTACTTCTCTAAACCCTCCTATACAAAAATCTTAAACCCTGTGTTTCACTCTCTAATTAACTTATCCCTTCACCATTCACTCCAGTAAAATCCTCCTATCCTCATACAAGTGTCGTTTCCTGTGTAAAATCAAAGTCCAACCACCAAACACTTCTAGCAACATTCCAAAACTCCCGAGCCCCCCAAAGGTGGTCTCAGTAACTCGGCACCTCAGTCCTGAGGTGCTGAGATCCCACATTTAACGCCATCTCGGCCAGAGCCAAAGCGGGCGGGCCCGGGCGGTGAGCAGGGCTTGGGGGGAACAGCGGCCACCCCACGCTGTCCCCAACACTGAGCACGGTCCCTCGGTGTCACCTGGCGCCGGGCACGTGTCTCAGCTCCTCCCTCACCTCAGGTCAGACAGACAGACACCTGTCAGACAGACACCGGTCAGGCAGACAGACACCGGTCAGGCAGACAGACACCTGTCAGACAGACACCTGTCAGGCAGACAGACCCCTGTCAGACAAACAGACTCCTGTCAGACAGACAGACACCTGCTGCCCGCCTAGCGCTGGCTGTGAGATGATTGCACAGACCTTTGTTTTGTGGAGAAAAGAAGAAACCTCACAACTTTATAAAAGTTGTAAAGCTCGGTATGTTTTATTACGGCGCCGGACACATGAGGAGAAAACTCTCCTCAAAAGGCATGCGTACCTCTGAGAACTTCAGATCTCCTTTTATCCCCCTCTCAAATACATATGCATACAGTTTCACAATAGGTTCATACATATTCATTTTTATGGGTTTTGTGTGACTTTTACCACTAGTTCCTTTTTATCAGAAAGAATTCTGAGGTCAGGTTGACTTGCCCTTACAGCAGTCCCTGTCTCTCTCTATCATCTTCTGTCTCCCCCCCTTTATCTCTGTCCTTTGCTGAAGTAACTTCATTGAGCTTCAGCCTTGCAGTCTGGCTAAATAACTATGATTTCTAACCACAGACTCAACTCAAAAATGTACATTTCACCTAAATTAGAATGGATTTCTGTCCTGGAAAATTTTCACTTTGCTTCACCTTGAGGCAGGGAAGGGACAGCGGGTGACACAGCCGAGGCCCCAACACCTGCCTGCAGCTGGGCAAGAGGTGTGGGAGGACAAAGGGTCTTTGCTTACCCGCCCCAGGCGCGGCAGCCCCGTGCCCTGCAGGAGGACGTGCACACTCACACGGGTTCCTGGCGTGTCCCCTCCGCTCAGTGGCTGCTGACCCTTGGGGTGTGTCCCACGTCCCTGCACGCAGCAGGACACCAGGACTGGCTCTTGGCACCCTCTGCCAAGGCTGAGGTCTGCAAGGGACAATTCCACCCCAGCCCTGACCTTATCTGGACTGTGAGGACACTGGGCAGCACCACCAGCCAGACCCCAGGACTTTAATGGCACTCAGCAAATCTCACTTGCATCTTGGTTCTGGCTAAGACCAATCTTCAGTGCTTGAGAAGATGGGAAAGAAAAACAACAGCCCCAAGTTCGATGATCTACCAACAGGTTTTTTTTCTTACCCCCACAGATACCTAGGAATCTAGCAGGGGAAAAACAAAAAGTGCCTTCTGTTCCCAGCACTTCACCAAATCCCTCAGGACTCACAACAAAAAGCCATTTTCTCCCTTCTGAAATTTCTACTTAGTTGCACAATCCTTCCACAAGCTTCTCAAACTACCTCTGCAATCACAAGGTGCTCCAGAATTTTTATCCTCCCATTACTATTAACTGTATTCTAATTGCCAGCCTGCATTAATTCAAGACTAATTGGTTCCTGTTAAAAGGGAGGAGTTAACTTTTAGCTGATGTAGTTCTTCCAGCCTGATAAATACCCTTATCCCTAAGGGTATTTATCAACAGTTGTCTTTTGCTGTGCTTTGTTTGGTGGGGCTGAAAACGAGAAACTGATGTTTATGAAATCCTTCATTAACAGGAATGAGTATGTCCCTTCACCTGGGAGCCCAGAATGGGTCTGCAGTTTGCTAAAGCAGTAATCTCAGCTGCATGTAAAAGTTGTTTATTTTTGGCTTGCAGTGAAGGTGATCAGGTATCAGGGTAGGAGTCCTGGTCAGTGAATTCACAAAGCCCCACATTGGTTGGGGGGCTCAGCTGTGCCAGCATCCCTCAGCAGCAAAGTCACCGTCACCTCCCTCTGCAGACCTGGCTCTGTCACTTTCCTACACTATTGCTGTTTTTTAAAAACAGTTTATCCTGGCAGATTTTGACTAGCAAAGAGCAGAGCCTTTGGGAGCACTTCCTTCAGTTCTGGATAAATTCTCTGTGGCGGTTGCTGGGTTGCTCTGTCCCTGCTCTGCACTCCATGCCCTTCTTCACACCCTGCCCTGTCATCTCTAGCCCTGCTGTCTCTCATGGAGGTGTTGCAGTGAGTCCCTGCACATTCTGATCTCTGCTGGGCAGGACACAGCCCTGCCCCATCCCACACCTCACACCCCTCTGTGCCAGGACAACGCCACCAAGGAACATCTGGAGGGGTACAAACTCCAGCTGGGGCACTCAGCACCCCAGGCTGGGGCTGGAGCTAGAGAAGATCACCTCCCACTCATAGATTTGGTGTGTTTGGGCCTCCATTGTATTTGCTCCCCACAAATATTCTGTCAAAATGAGATTAACAGTAAAAATATTTGGTAAGAAAGCAACCAAAGCAATTATTGCTGTGTGTTTATGGAGCAACAAAGAGTTGGAAGGGGCACATGTCCTCCAGACACTGTGCTGGCCACCGCCAGCAGCTCCTCGTGGAACAAGGGTGCAAATCCCAGCTCCCTTCGTGCTGTCATCTTATTGCAGGGCTTCCACACTGGTGTCACCTTATCACAAAAGTTCCACACCTTCTTGGTGTTTCTCATGGGCAGCTCCTCAGAGCACTGACTCCAATTCCCTTCTCACCCAGCCACCCCACTCTTTTACAGCACTCTGCTTCTCATTGCTTACAGCTGTGGCCTGTTGATGTCAGGCCTGTTCCTAATCTTTGATAATTGGCCCAGCTGCATCTCCTTAGGGGTGAGATTCCTTCCTATATTTTCTTATATTCTATCCCCCCCGTGCCTTCGTACCCTGAGAAAGTGCAATGGCACCTGCATCTCCCCCATCGCTGCTGCCCTTCCTGCGAGGGTGGTGAGGGGCTGGCACTGCCCTCCAGTGCTGTGTGCTGGGAGACACCACAGCAGCGCTCAGACCTGGCAGGAGTTTTGGGGTCCCTGTCTGGTTTTGCTTTGTGCACGAGCTGAGCAGTGACCAGGACACAAGTGGGGACACCAAACCTCCCAAATCCTTCCCTGACAGAGGCTGACACTGACACCACTGCTGCCTCACACAGACAGTGGGGCTCCTGCCACTGCTCCTGGGCTCGCACAGAGCTCCTGCTTAGAGCAGGTTTTAATGAGAAATGAGCCTGTGTGTCACTGTGCTGCCCACCTTGCCCTGGCCAAGGGACACTGTGCCTGCCAGCTGCCACAGGGCTGTCCCTCCCTGTCCCTCCCCATCCTGGGGCAGCACTGAGGTGCTCTGCTCAGATCCTCCTGGGGCATTTTGCCACCATTTCTTTTTTCACCCAGCAATGCATAAACTCAGAAACTAAACACAGTGACCGGGTTCCAGCCCCGAGCAAAGCAGTGATGAGGAATGCAGCACAGCTGCAACACACTGGCTCTCAGCCTCATCTCAGCAGCTCAAAAGACATTTTCCACAGACCTTTTCAATGTTGCAAGGAGTTTTCTGGTCAATTAAATGATCAGTGGACTTTGCTTGGTGCTAAGGTACAAAACTCAGCCAAGGAGCTGAAGCAGAGTCAGACTGGATATTTTGGAGGACAGCAGGAATCAGGTCTATCTGATCCCACATGTTAGAAAAACAAGGCACAGGGAACAGACTGATGCTTTCAGTTGACTTAATTAGTTTATACACTGAAACTATGAATAAAGGGGCTGTGCAGAGCTTTGGCTTCTGTAGTAACCCTGCAACCATGACAACAGTGAAGCATTGCTGATCACCATGACAAAGAGCTGAGGGCTGCTGCCACAGAGAGCCAGCTCTGGCCCATTCGGTGTGAGTGGAAAAACCCACCCTGAAAAACAAGCCCTGACAAACCCACTCTGCACTGCTGTACTCCATGTTCCTGTTCTAGTCCTCTGCAAAAATCAGTGCTTGGGAACAGGTTTGGTCAGCTCACACATGTCCCTGCCATTTCATGAACAGTAACAGCAGTAGCTTCTGAAGCCAGGATGTAACACAGAGATTTCTTAAAAAACAGAGATTTGAATAGTTGGAGGCCAGTAACAGAATGCTGCGGCCCTGCCTGCCCCAAGATCCCAGCCTGGCCTGGCACAGGGGAATTCTCCAGGCTCCACATCTTGAACATTTTGTTCTAGATCTGATTCAAAAGGACAATGAAAAAATTCCCTGTTTGCTCCCAGCCCTTCCCTGTGGTTCGCTCTGTGGTGAGAGACAGGCCGGGCAGTGAGCTGGCAGGCCCAGGGATGGCACTGTCACAGGGTGTGCAGGATGTGCCCCTTCCAGAGCCCAGAGCTCCCTTTCCTGCCCTGCTGCCCCCGCGGAGCAGCCCCAGCTCCCTGAGACCCTTCCCCACAGCACCCTTCCCTTTGGGGTGCTCCAGCTCTGCACAACAAGGAGCAGAGGAAAGAAAAAGGGGGAACTTTGCTTTTTCATCTGGAAAACGTCATCTCAGGTTTTTCATTAAAACCTGATCTAAAAACCACCGGGGTCCAGCAGGGATCCCCTGCCCATGGGTGGGCAGCACAGTCCCACCTGCCCTACAGGGGCCATCCCTCCTGGGGACACTGTGCTCCCCACCAGAGCCTGAGCTGCTGGTGCTGAGCACAGCCAAAGTTTACCCAGAGAGATTAAATAAAGAAAACAAACAGTGCTGTGAGAAAGACACGGAATTGAGGCATTTTCCCAACAGGACCAACTCCACAGGTGTGGGAATGCAGGTGAAGCACCCAGGGAAGAGAGGAAACTCAAAGCATCTCAGGGCTGATCCAAAACTGATGGAGAGCCCAGGCCAGCTCTGAGAGGGTCCCACAGCTCTGGGACAGGGGCACAGCCCCACTCTGGGCACTTCGAATTCAGCTGGGCACAGGAACCTGCTCATAGTGCCAGCTCCAGCTGAAGTGGATTTGGGTTTGCTTTACAGCAATTGTGTTTTCCCATAACCATCCAGGCAGGTGATTTCTGAACAATTTTCTTTGTCTGCTTTTGTAATAAGAGGTGGTAGAAAAAAGTGAAGAATAATCATACAATCACAGAATGGTTTGGGTTGGAAGTGACCTTAAAGCTCTTCTAATTCTAACCCCCTGACAGAGGCAGGGACACCTTCCAGTAGGTGGAAGGAAATAGAAGGAAAAGGACAAATAAAAGTCTCCAACTGCTGAATTTTACAAGTTGCACATAAATTTCTTGTCTTTGCTCATCAGTAAACAAAAATATTCCGCATTGCTAATTGTCAGCTTCTTCATAACACCTCTCACTGTTGAATAAATATAAAATAAATACAGAAATATGCTCCTAGAATCCTGCTGCAACAGCAAATGGCATACTGCCAGTGATTTTCAAGGTGTTCATCACTTGTCATGTGTGAGAGCAAACCCACAGGGAGGGTGTTGGGAGGCAGGAGTCTTTCTCCAGATGCCTTCTCCCACCCTGCATCACCAGCCAGAAAGTTCATTCTGCCACCAACAGGCAGCACAGCCATGCAGAGCTCCACTGATGCCACTTCATGGGGTTTTTAAAAAAACCAATGCATGCTCTGAGAAGGATAACAAACACGAGTTACCTCCCAAAGTGTCCCTAAATAAAAAGGTTTAGGGCTGCAAAGCCCTGTGGAGTCCCCAAGCCATCCCTCTCCCACAGCACACACCACTGAGTCCAGCAGCTCATGTGCCATCAGCAAACATTTGAGGACGATGTTGCTGTGTTTGACATTTTTAACTGGCTTTGCACCAGCCCCTGGAATCCCTGTTAGACATCCAGCAGCCTCAAACATCTCCACATGCCCTCAGGTCACATCACTCTCTCACCAAATGTATTCCTTCTTTTAATTCCAGATTTTCTCCTGCTCAGACAACAAAAGCACCGAGAAACTGCACAGAAAATAAACCATTTAAACATCCTTTATAGTCTCACAGAAACTGCAAAAATCCAGAGGGGTTTGAAACATTTCCAGTCTTCCCTGCCCCTCAAAATCAGCAGCCACCCAAACACTTCACTGCTTCAGCAGCCCCTGAAGTTGCAAGGAACTGAGTTGTGCTTTCAACATTTGCAGGAATTTATTCCCATTGCCATAAACCCCCAGTAGTAACATCCCTTCTTCCCCAGCAGGGAGGCTGGGATGAAATATTGGCACCACAGAATCCTGGGATGGGTTGGGTTGAAAGGGACTTTACCAGAATCCTTCTACTCCCCTGCATGGCAGGGACACCTCCCCCTGTCCCAGGCTGCTCCAAGTGCCCAGCCTGGCCTTGGGCACTGCCAGGGATCCAGGGGCTGCTCTGGGCACCCTGTGCCAGGGCCTGCCCACCCTCACAGGGAGCAATTCCTTCTTAGAATCCAACCTAAATTTCTTCTTATTTAGTTTAAACCTGTTCCCCCTCACAGAATAATAGGGTGAATTAGAGGATCCCATTCAGTGGTTCATTCCAGAGGAGCTCAGGGACCCTCAACAGCTCCAAACCATCCAACCAGAGGGAGCATCCTTCAGAGGAGAGATTATCCAAAGCCAGGTGGTCTGGGCAGATGTGGGGAGCAGCCACCAGCCAGGGCTTGCCGCAGCTTCCACTCCTGAGCTTTAATCCTGGTGCTAATCCTTATTTTTAATCTGAATATTAATAGAATATTTATAAAATGCTGATCTGGAGACAGAGGCCCCTTGGTTTCCTGCAGCTGTAGAGGAGCTTAAGGGTCTGTAGAAACAGTGAAAATGTTCAGAACAACTGATGAAGGAAGTTCTGGACCCCAGGAGACCCTGCAACAGATTTCCCTGGAGAAAACCATCTTTCAAACTTGGGAATAAAAATCTGAGACAAGGGCACAGTGTTTTGTTTCTGTGATCACTGGAGTAGTGACGTCCCTGGAGAGGCACCTCAGGGACACGACACCCCTGTCCCCCCAGCCAGCAGGAACTGCCCTCCCAGCCAGGGGAAGGAGAACAGCCCAAAGAGAAGCAGGAAGGTGCCCCACTCACCTGGGTCTCCCTTTAGGGCAGGGACACAGGTTGGTACCTCCTGTGGCAGGGAAGCCCAAAGCCAGCAATGATCCAGCACTTACCAGTCCCTGCTCCTATGCAGGTGATCCCTCCCATTTCCTCAGGAAAGGACAGGGCAGGAGGCACCCCAGAGAAGCAGAAAATTACCATAAATATGTATATTTTGGCCCTGGGGCGTAAAAATTCCGAATTAACCAAGTGTTTGAATGGTTCTGGAGCTTCACACGTACCTCCCCCTGCGCTCTCCTCACCCCTGCTGGTGGACAGGAGGGGCCATGGTGGAAAGGAAATAGGGAACAACAGCATCAAAATAAGATTTATTATTCAGAACCAAGATTTGGAAGAGACAGACATGGCAGGTAACAACCAAAAGAACGGCTGGCTCCAGCTGCAGGGAGGGTGGTACCAGGATGGGCAGCGGAGGCTCCTTGGCTCTGGTATCAACCACAAGAGAAGGGAGAGAACAGCCTGGGCTGGGAACGCAGCAGGAGCAAGGGAGGCCATGGGTGCAGAGATTTTGGGGCCCAGATGGAACAGCAGAAGCAGCATTTTCCCACTTCTCAGGACAATGCTAACCCAGCTTTCTGAAAACCAGGTGAGTAGTCCTTATAAATGGTTACCCATGAGATTATTGCTATGAGCTACTCTGTCCGTCACCCCAGTCCAGGAGACAGCTGAAACCACTGCCAGGGAACCCAGAGAAAGAAACCCCCACTGCATCGGCTTAGATCATTGAAGGCACTTTAGAGTCTTAAAAATGGCTCCAATTACCCATTCATCTTTGGGAGGATTTTAGTCTTACATTTAAAATCAGCAGTGACTTGAGACTGTATTTAAATCTGGCAAGAAAATGTGGTCAGTCTATGAGAAAAAGAGAGAGGTAAAAAGGGAAGTGACAAGCAGACTCATTCTCTGGTGCAGGATCCGGAGGTTTTTAACTCAATTTAAGTTGATTTAAAATAGAATCTCATCTTTAAAAAAGAACTGTGAGAAATTTAAATGGAACTGGATCTTCTCTTTCTTGTATGCGTGCCTAGTTTATCACTTGGAAAATTGCTTAAATGACAATTAACTGTGTGAAACAAAAAGCATTTGAAGGAGTGCCTCCTCCTCTTCCTCCTCCTCCCTCTTCTCCATCTGCTGCTTACGGAAATCTGGCTCACAACAGAAGGGAACAATTTGGAACAAAATCCTTTTCCCCCAAAATAATTCTCCTTTATTTTTTATTGCATAACATTTTTGTATTTCCAACTATAAATAAAAAAATGATTAGAAAGAAGTTACAAAATAGCGTTGAATGGACCAGAACAGCACAGAATTCCTCACACACGACAAATCATTTCCCATCTTCCTCTTCCTCCTCCTTGGCCGCGGTGGGGCCTTGCGCTTGGCACCGTAGCTGTGGGGGCCACGTGTCACTCACTGATGGTCTCATTTTCAGAATCTAAAAGAAAAAAATATGGATTTCACATCTAGGAAAACCCAAACCAAACCCAAAAAGGCCACGTGAGCTAGGGCACCTCACGTGTGTGAGAGGTGCTGCTGCCAGAGCGCACTCCTGGTCCCACTCCCTGGGAACAGGGACCGAGGTGGGCACTCGTGCTGGGAGCTCAGCCGTGTCAACCATTTCCTTTGGTGGCAGAACCTCAGCACCTGACAGGGTGCTCAGAGCAGAGCTCTCATTGCTGTGGGGAGAGAGCCAGGCTCCCAGGAGGCTGGGATGGAAAGAGGCAGCAGCCAGCAGCGTTTGGCTCAGTTTGTTGGGGAAGGGAGATGGATGTGGGGCCGTGTGCGGGTGTCAGAGCAGGATGGCATTGCCCGGGCAGGTCGTGGCGCCAGCTCCTCACGCCTGCAGGCTTGGCTCCCTTGTCCCATAGAGAGCCAAGCCCTGGACCACAGGATCACAGAATGGTTGGGTTGGAAGAGATCTCCCAGCAGCATCCCTGGGATGCTGTGCCCTGCGCCGGCAGCGCTGGGGTCCATCTGCTGCCACAGGAGCAGAGCTCGGGGAGGGTGCTTGGACAGACAGCAAGGGCACAGCAGTGACAGGAGCAGGGTAAGAGGCAGGGCAGGTGCCGAGAGCAGCGCGACCCTGAGGCGGCAGCAGCAGCACGGGCTGTCCCCTCATGTACCCCTGCCAGCACCACACGCCCACTGGTCATGCTGGGGGACATGCACCTCAGACAGACAGACAGACAGACGGACGGACAGACAGGTGCATGCGGCTGAGGAGGGGCAGCACAGACGGCTGTGACGGAGCAGACAGCTTTGGGAAGCGCCCAGAGCTCATGCAGGGAGCGGAGGGGGACGAGGGGGACGCTGGGGACAGTGCCCAGTGCAGACACTGCCAGCATCTGGCACAGCTCCTGCTGGGTCTCTGTGGCCTGGGCTTTGTGCTTGCTAGATGCAATCCCAGCTCTCTCCCTCCTGTATTGCCTGCTCTGCCTGTTCACAGGAAGAATTGACTTTTAAGGGAAGGAAAATCATGTCTTCCTCATAATTCTTCCCCAAGCTTCTGATTGTCAGCTCTGAAGATCTGCCTGGATCCACCCCAACACCTGCTCATGGCGGATAACTGGATAACCAGCATTTGGCATGGAGTTTCATCCGAGAAAATAGGACAAAATTAATTATCTCCAGGTAACTGGGAAAAAAGCATCTGGCAGCAATGGGTCAGCCACAACACCCAGAACAGAGCCGGCTCCCCGGGCACTTAGCTCCTAAAACAAACCCCCACAGGAGCTCAGCCATGGGCAACTACCCCACCTCTCACTCCAGGCTCTGTTAGCCTGAGCTCTCCCAGGCTGGGTGGGCAGCAGTGCTGGACAGGTCGGGCAGTGCAGCTACCCACGAGTTTTCTTGGTGACGGCAGAACTGTGGGGAAAGGCAGCCATGGCACACCCTGTAGTGGCTGCCTAACTGGGACAAAGATACCAGATTCAGTCTGTCTAGTCAGATAAACAAACTAGAAATGCTGAGGAACTTTTTACTTTATTTGCAGTCATTGGAAAAAAAAAAAAACAACACCACCAGTGTAAATCCTTTTTGGGGATATTTTATGTCAGACCTGAAGAATCCCCATTTGAAAAGGACTGGCAGATGGTTATTTCTTTTTTACGTGTCAGGGCCCTAAATGCCTCACAAAAACTGCAACAGGCCCAGAGAAGACCCCTGAAGAGTGGCTGGAGAGGCTCTCACCATGCCCAGCTCTTCAAAAGCCACAGTGCCATAGCTGGTGCTCAAGTGGTGCCTCAGTCATGAAAGGCAAAGTGTAGGGATGTGCTCCTTTCTGAGGGGAAAAAAACAATCCTAACTTTTCCCCCTGCCTTGTGACTACAACAGTGTGCTCAATATTCACCATGCATTCATCCTGTTGCATGGAGAAATTCATCCAAGTGCTCCTTGCTCACCAGATTTAGAAAAACCAAGAGCTTCTCACAAGCATTTCACTGTTTTAACAGATACTTTATCAAATCATAGGGCATTGTCTATGAACAGCTTCTCCACAGTAACCACGTGAGCCCTAAAGCTTCCTGAGACTTTGTGTGTCAGACTGAAGGCTCGACCCATGCAGAGCCCAAAGTCCACACGAGAAAATTATTTAAAGGGAAAGGTTTGATAATCAAATATAGCCCAAGCATATGCAGAGACAGCCTTGATAGCACATGACTATCCCTGAGAAGGGAGGAGAGACAATCACATCATTCCCAACAGCAGCCACCTCCTGCTCCGACACTGACTGCACCTGGATGAGGTGTGAGTGATCCCTGTGCTCACACAGCCACGGCTCACAGTCAGCAGTGCAGCACATCCACACCACTCTGAGCACCACATCCCTTCATAAAGCAGAATTTGTAGCCTGACAGCCCCTAAAATCTATCTCATTACACTGCACTTCTGGAGCCTGGCAGCAGCATGGCTGGGGCTGGAGCATCCCTGTCCTGCTCAATCTACAGGGATCACTCCACAGCCAGAAATGCTGCCCCTGCCAAAAGGCACACACGTGAGTCACAGCACAATTCCCACCAGATCAACAAACTGGTTCATTTCTGGGGTGTACAGACAGGAAACTGACTGTCAGGGATAAAATAATACCAGAAGTCAGCACATCAGACAACTCCACTGACACTGAGTCTGCCCAAGCACCAGCCAGGTGCCCAACACCACGAACCACTGAAGTGCTCTGCAAGGACTCAACCCATGGTGAATGATCATAGTCAGAAATAACACACAATCATGGTTTTGTTGTTTTATAAATTCAATCCCATATCAGACATTCATCCAGCATGACAAGAAGAGTGTGAGCTCCCCATCAGAAGCTCTGTAGAGAGACCATGCCCACATTGCTCCACATGAATCACCCAAAATCAGGACAGAGGAGGGCAGAGGAAGAATTGGAGAAGGCAAGGAAACCTTACTGCACATGACACACGGTCAGAATCTGTTTCATGTGTGACTGTCTCTGAGCCAACAATTTCAACAGCATCCATGGAAAACTTGAGGGGAACTAGCTGGCAGCAAGGCAGAAAACAAGGCAAGCTTTTGCCATAATAGCTGCTATCTGATGATTAAACATCGATCTCACTCCAAAAGCCTTGAACCTTTTCCTTCATTGCAGTGGGGGTGGTGGGGGAAGTGGGGATGACACAGAAAGCAATACTGACATCACATAAATTTTAGAAGGAGACTTCTGGTTACAATGCTCCAAAACCAACTTTTAAGGCATATATGAAGACAGATGTTTTTCCTGCTCAAACACTTGCAAATTGAACAAAATCAACACAGACCCAAAAACCATCCATAGGGCTTCTCTGGAAAAATTCTGCATGTTCCCAGACTTGACAGCAATGCACTGAGATTATGAAAAAGGCTCGAAGGGAAAGAGCTACCATTGGCAAAGCCAAGTTAAACCAATGATTCAAAGTATTAGTGATTTCCTTCCACAAACACCCAACAGCTTCTTCCCTGGAGGAAGAAGCTCATTTCAGGAATCCTGTCTCTTGGCACCCTGTTCCCAACACAAGTAACTCTGCAGGAGCACAGAGAATGCCACACCTCACCCATTCAGTCCCTTGTCTTGCCCTCAGCTAATGTCAAAGATTTCAGAGAAAAGTAGAAGGCACAAGCGGAGCACTGTAAAGACAGATATGGAGTAATGGTTAAGTAATCACAGAGTCCCAGAATGGTCTGAGTTGGAAGGGACCTTAAAGCCCATCTCATCCCACTCCTTGTCCTGGGCAGAGACACCTTCCACTATCCCAGGCTGCTACAAGCCCCATCCAACATGGCCTTGGACAGGATCCTTTCCAGGGATCCAGGGGCAGCCACAGCTGCTCTGGGCAACATTTCCTCTTTAAATGAATTTCTCAAACTAATTTTTTTCTTTTTTAAAGGAATTTTAAAAATGTTCCCTCTTTGAAGTTGTGGACTGGAAACCAGAGCTAAACATGCAAGCAATCTGCAAGGGCCAGTGCTGCATCATTCTTTTGAGAGAAATCTGTTCCAGGGAGGTTGGATCCAGATTTGCAAAAGAGCCTTACATCACTGCAGTTTCTCCCTGCCATCTCCAGTGCCCAGCCCTGCATCCCAGATGGCAGATGAGCAGTGCCAATGGCAGCTGCTCCTCTCCATGTCCACTGTTACTCCAGCAAGTTGGGAATGCAGTGGGAAAGCAGGATGTGGTCATGCATTAAGATACTCCATCACCACGTAAGGCAATCAGAAGGCCAAATGAAAGGCACACAGGCAGACTTCAACTATTTTCCTAACTTCCCAAACTGAAAACTGCAAAACTTTCCCACTGCTGGGTGGGTGACTATGGGGGTTAAACATTTTTTCAAGATTTGTATTAAATTTCTATAACTGAAAGACTGAAAATCAGAGGATCTGTGAGCTCCCTCATTGAAACCTGGTATCTGAAGCTGAGCCTCTGTGCTGACTTCCCACATGTCCCTGCAGCACAGTGCTGGCTGGGAATGTTGGGTGATGGCAGAGCTACAGGACATGCAGGACTGGAACCAGCAAGACCAGGGATTCTACCAGCAGGTTTGACCAATTTGCTGCATGTTGAAGTAATATTCAGTCAGGAATAAAACAAGTTCAGTTCTGGGATCTGTAGGGGATCTTTTTTAGGTGCAGTATGGATCCCTCAGTTCTGTCTTACTCTTGGCTCACCTTTTGCTCAAGAAGTTGCTCTGTTTATTTAATCTCATGTCATTTGCTTAATTGCCACCTAGGTCAAAGCACCCTGTGACACAATCCTCACAGCCGAGGGCAAAAAACCCATGGCTTGCAGTGAACAGCCAGAAGAGCTGCAGCCAAGAGGGCCATCAGGAAATTAAAAATCACGAGTACGACAATGCTAGCGACACATTCTGAGCTCCTGCTCGGCCCCAGTGCAGCAGGCAGGTGCACTCCCCCAAGGCCCTGGAAGGTGCCCCCATGCCCTGCTCCCCAGCCAGCCCAGGGAGCACAGCCATGCAACACAGCCACCGTGGGGCAGAGGCTTCCAACCAACACAGCACAGACAGCAAAGCCACACGGAGACACAAGCAGGGGTGCCACACCTGCGTGCCCTTCTCTCTTCTCTCCTGCAGCCTCACCCAACGATGGTGACTGCCAACAGGGTGCTGGCCACAGGACTGAGTTCCTCACAGTGAAATGATGACAGAATTCTTCAGGAGGGCTTCCCTAGTGTTTGCAGCTCAGGAGAGAGTTCGTGGGCCTCTTTCCCACCCACCAAACTGAGCAGCCTCATGAGCAGCACCGCAGCCCCGAGGGAGCCGTGTGCTCCGGGGAAGCAGCCGAGGCTGCAGCCCCAGGCAGGGCTCAGGGCTCGGCCCCGAGGTGCCAGCACACACCCGGGCACACTGCGGGGAGCACCCAACAACTGCTGCAGGCACCACATCTGCTCTGCTACACAGTCCAGGGACAAGAACGAGTCTGGAAAACAAACACAGAATTACCTGCAATAGCTGGGAATCGACACTGCTCTATGTTTTAGGAAAACACTGGGTTTTTCACACCATTTTCAAGCACAAAATGTTTATTTTTCTTTTTAATCTATACAATCTCTTGGGACTTTTAGTGCCACTGACTTTGTCAGCATACAAGGGATGGACTATACAGGCAATAGCAACATAAACTGTAGGATTCAGTGTGAGCCAAAGGGAACCCGGTGTGAGAACATATTTTCCATGTTTGCTCATGAAGCATACCGACATGAATCTAAAAAACCCAAACAAATTAAAGATACATGGTACAGAGAACAGAAATCTCTTACTGCAGTAAGTATTTTGCCCAGGCAGAAGACTCTGCATAATTGTCTATAAAATTCAATTCTAACTGAATTGATGGAATAATATATTCAAAGGGTACAAACAAAGTAATTTAGACATGTATAATGCTTGAAGTACAATAGAACTATACAATTCACAGCTTGGCAGCACAGGACATCTCTGCCCCTCAGCAGAGGGCTACAAAATGTCATTGTGGGGCCTTTGGGTATGGCCACAGCTGGGTCCTGTGCCTGTAGTGCTGCCCGTAGTGCTCAGGGAAGGAAGGAGACTTACCATGGCAAACCAGCTCTAGTGGTTACCTTGTGCCTTTACACTAAGTGCAGGTGGAGGCTCTATCACAGTAAAATAGGAAAAAAGCAACTTTCAAACAGGAGAGAGGTGTCCATGCCACCTGGAGCGCAAACTTGAGTAAAAACAAAGATAAATATATAAATAAATTTAAAAAAAATCCAAACAGAAGGCAGTGAGACACCAAATTTGAAGTGTCAGATATGAAAAAGAACAGCTTCACATTCTTATTCTGTTCCAGCATTACCACAGCTGGCACACCAAGGAGCAGACATCGCCCTCAAGCGCAGCGGCCGGAGCAGAACCGAACGTGTGCTCTGCTCACACGGGCCCACAGCCACCTGCAGACACGGTCTGCTAGAAACAACAGCTCCATTACTTGTCCTCACTTATGGAACATGCATGAGCTTGATATTTAACTAATTATAAAATCACAACATAGGGAAAGGAAATGAAATCCAGTGTGCTGCTGATCCAGAGGAAAACAGCATTTGCTGCCCGTTACAGAATTAAGTCGTCATCTCCAATGGCTTTACCACAGGCTGGGGAGAACGGAGAGCGCAGCCTGAAGCTGCACCCCTGTCCTTGTATACACCTTCCTTAGATCACTCTGTAAATGCTCCACATTACAATGTACACTTCACTACTCCTTGTACAAACACCAACAATTTTACGATCAGTGCATCAAACAAGCATGTCAAACAAATCTCACCTCACAATTCTTATTTCTAAAAGCTTCAGAAGTGAAAATTCAACCCATGAATAAAAACAAAGCATTTACAGCAGAATGAAACTGATGAGGAACATCAACTGTAAACCTGCAATATCTTTGCAAATAAAAAGACCTCCAACTCACAAGCAGATTGTAAATAAAATACACCTTTCAAATAATTGTACATCTCTTTCCAGCTGGGACTGGAAAGCTGAGATTCAAGGCACTGAACTCCTGCATGGTTAGTACAATTTGCTAATTATCAATTCAAGTACAATGATGTTAAGGATCACAAGTGTGAAACGGAACACAAGGAATAAAGTGTCTTCAGCAATGGGACAGAAGCAGGTATTGCCTTGACAACAAATGATCTGTGGTGCCGCCGCCTCACAGTGATTGCTGATGCAGTGCATGGCTGTGCCCCGGGCCCGCCTCATCCCACACAGACCATGGCATGGACAGAGCAAACACTCCAGCGTGACAGCATCAAAACCACCGGGACCCAGCGCAGGGTCACCCACGGCAAGGCCCCCCACTGACAGGGTCACCCACGGCAAGGCCACCCACTGACAGGGTCACCCGTGTGAAGGACCCCATGGCAGAGTCTCAGTGGCAGGGTCCCGTGGTAGGGTCCCTTGGCACGGTCCTGTAGCACAGTCCCCGCGGCAGGGTCCTGTGGCAGGGTCCCATGGCACAGTCTCCATAGCAGGGTCCCATGGCACAGTCCCCATGGCAGGGTCCCGTGGCAGGGCCCCGCGGCACAGTCCCTGTGGCAGGGTCCTGTGGCAGGGTCCTGTGGCAGGGCCCCGCGCTAGGTCATGCGCAGCCGCGGGCTGGCGGGCCGGGCCGGGCGCTGCAGCGGCCCCGGGTACATGCGCAGGCAGGTGCGGCCCAGCGGCGAGAAGCGCACGATGCCGGGCCCCCGGACCAGCCCCGGCTGCGCCACCGGGCCCGGCCACGGCACTCCGTACACGGGCGAGGGGAACACGGCTCCGTACTGACAGAGAGGCATCACGTACGGCGGCACCGCGCCGGCCAGGGCGGGCCCGGGCACGGGCACGGGCAGGGATGGTGCAGCTCCAGGAGCTAATCCTGTGGGCATAGGGCAAGCCACTGGAACGGGGCACTTGCTCCCCAGTCCTGTCCTTACCGAACTTACCTACAAAAAGAGAAACACAACAAGTGTTGCTACAGGGCACCGCTCTCCCCATGTCAGCCCAACGCCGGGCCCTGGGGCAGCTGCGGGCACAAGCTCAGGGGTGCCACTGTGTCCTTGGGCCTTTCCTTTGGGCTCATTTGTTTTTTCCTTTTATACTTTTGTTGGAGGGTTGGGTTTTGTTTTTGCTTTTTAAAGACAGAATATTTGGAATTTAATAGAAAAGGCTGATATGAGGCAGAGAAGAAAGTTACCTCAATATAACCTCATTGTTTAAAAAGACAAGCAGCATCATTAAACAAGTGAAAATTAACACCCTCGCATGTCCAAAGGAACTCAGTGTTAACTTGTGCATGAAAGTAAATAAACTTCACTAAATGCAGAATTAACCCAAATTCCCTGCTCTACCAGCCAGCGTCAAAAGAACTTTAAAAATTCCAGCCCTTATTTCTGTACAAAATTGTTTCAGCCAGCCGCAGGGAGCTGAGGGTGGCACATCCCTCAGGGCGCCTCGCTGCCTGGCGCTGCTGCTGCCGTGCCAGGTGAGGCACAGCCAGTGGGGACACAGCAGGGCTGCTCCGCCTCATGGGCTGCCAGGACCAATTCCAGACGGTTTTCTAAAATTCTGTTAACATACACTTCAATTAAGCAGCTTTGGCACGCGAGGGGCTGAGAAAGAGCTCTCCTCCCTCAATATGGGATGGCAGAGCTTCCCAAATTACACACTCCATCCTGCATGACACCATGGGAACTGCTGCTACCCCAAATGACTGCAGCATTTCATTACATTTTTCATGTGACAGAATTTACAGCTCCCTGCCAGGGCTCCCACCAGGCCATCTATTTATGGCATAAGGAGAAAAGGGTGTTATTTAATTCTGGGAGCCTCCCATCAATGCGATATTTCACATTCAATTGATAAAACTGGTGTGAAGGTGAAATTTCAGCAGAAAAAATGAATATATGTTTAAGGTTGTGTGGGATGCTTACTCCATGCTTGTGATTTTAATTTCTCAATTAATAATAAAAATTGCAATGTCCACCAGGACGTCCTACTTTGGGGCATTAACCTCTGTTCTAAGGGCAGTTTTAGAAAAATACAGGACTACTTAATGCTCTCCTTCACTTCCCTGTCTCTCATTCTCACCTGAAGCCCGAATCTGATAGTGAACGTTGAACTGAAGGAGATGCTTCGGGATCATGAATTTAACACCAATAATGTTAAAAACCTCACCAAAATTAACAGAAACCAAAGAACAAGAAACAGAGGAATCAAGGATATATTTTTAAGAGCTGCAGACTTCTGTATGCTGTTATTAGATTATTGTTTTAGCATCCTCAAAATGGTGGTTTCTACTGAACTAAGCACCTGTGAGGAATGCCTACAGACATTTGTGAAAATGCTGCATTTTGGACAATGCTCTCAGGCATGTGTGGGGCTGTTGGGGTGCCCTGTGCAGGGCCAGGAGTTGGACTGTACTAGCAAGAGATTACTGAGATAACTCAGTGGCACTAAAAATGTGAGGTTACATTTTTGCCCTTTTTAAAATTAATTTGAAAAACCTTATTTTCAGCTCTTTTAAAGTCCTGAGAAATCTGACTCATTCCAGTTCTGAACTTTTTCCTTCTCAGCTGAATTCCTCAGTAAAGCAGTGGCTGCATTTAATGCTACGGATGTGTGACCAGAAAAAAACTGTCATGCCCCAAACCCAACATTACCCATACACATTAAACCTGATAATGTCACGACAAACACACGTTAATGGTTTAACTTTGCTTCTTCTACCTTCCTCCTATGCTTCACGTGAGCTAAATACACACTTTAAGAGCCATGGCACCTGGTTCTTGCATCTTTCCCTCGGTAGGAGCCTCTTGGGTATGGCCTTTTTTAACCATCACCTTTTTAACCAGTTCTGATGACTCAACACTGATGGAGGCCCACACATCCCATCAGTTCCTGCATGGAGATGCTGACTGAAGCATCAGAATTAACATATGCCAGAAAAGCAGCCCCAAAGCTGTGGGTTTCCCAGCTCCAGGAAAGCCGTAAGACTGCGAGTCCCTTTGCAGGTGCTGTTCAAAGGGCAGCAGATGGACATTCAGGCAGTGAAGAAAGAGGTTTGTGCATCGCTCTGCTGGGTCACAGCACAGCCCTGAACAGGCCTGGCTCAGCAGCTCAAACAGCCAGGCTGATGTGGGGTGACAGCCAGGGATGTCCCTGTGCAGCACAGTGCTGTGTCCATGGCCAGGGCTCACCTGAGGAGGAGCCCCAGCTGCCAGGGGTGCCCAGCCCAGCTGAGAGCCCCCGTGGGCTCCTGTCCCTCCTGCCTGGCCAGCTCTGGCCCTCACAGTGCTCAGGAGCCCAGAGCTGCAGGCAATGCTGAGCGTGGGCTCTCAGGAGAGCAAGATGTGCCATGTGGGCAGGAAGGGAAGCTCTTCCCCTCCACATCTCCACTAGGCTCCTCTGCTGAAGGTATGAACTCCCTGAGCCCAGAGAGACAGTGGCACCTTCACACCTCTGCTCGTGCCACCTCCTCACCTGCACCCAACTCTCCCTGCCCTGACAAAGCTCTGCTCTGAGCACCTGCACATGTCCCTGCAGGCACCAGCCACCAGCTCCTGCTTCCCCCACACCTGCCTTCTCCTGGCAGTTCTTCCTTTGTGGCTGTTTATTCCCCTTCCCCCAAATAATCCCACAAACTCATTTAGTAAACAAGAATAATACATACACAGAGAACAACATACCAGAAAACAATGGTAAAAATGGAAAAACTTCACAAGACAAACACTAGGGTAGTTCAAATACCCCAAATCTGTTGTTGGGACTTGTTATAATTTTTCCTGTGCTCTACCAGGCAAATCTCAAAGTGCTACTACCCCCAGTGATACTCACAGCTCCAGTACTGTCAAACTACTACAGAGCCAAGCACTGGGTGTGACATACCAACACCATAAATACTTCTGGGTTTATATCAGAATAGAGGAAACCAGGTAATTCTGTTGTGAAAGCTGACCATAACTATCACAACCCATTTGAAAAGGCAGGATTTAGACAATTTTCCTTTTGCTGGCTACCCCATTAACATAAGTGTTTTCCTTCTGTATGGACCAACTATTGCTGAAACAAAACTGAGTCACAGGGCAGGCTCAGAGCTGGCTGCCAACATGAGCTGGTCAGGATGATAAAAGAGATGGATATCTCTTTTATCACTTCTTCCCAGTCTGTTGAAACCCCAAAGCTTTTAGGCACTCCTGAAGAGATGTGTGTATGCTTTTCCAATTCCCTGGAAAACTATTCAGACCAAGGCAGTGTTGAATAGTTTCAAACACAGATTCATTTTTTATTATTTTCCCAATCCAGCAGAGAGGAAAGGCACAGGGAAGGGGCTATGGCTTGGTTTTGGCACTGTGGCCATGTCCAGCCTGGCTGCTCCCGGCAGCACAGCCAAGCCCACGAGTCAGGAAATGCCAGCAGAGGTTCAGGTGCTGCTGAAGGTGTCCAAGCCCCCAGCTCCCATCACCCAGTGACACAGACCTGTGTGTTTTCAGAAACAACCTCACTGTGCACTGGGAACATGTTTCAGCCTTTTTGGAGGTGATGTTTTTCCTGTAAAACCCGTGGAGCTACACACAGTATGGAGAACAGACAACATTTTTGCAAGCCCTTCTTTCTCAGGCTTCTCCAGATAGTGTCTTTAAGTACACAATATTCAGTATTCTTTGCACAGAAGGCAGCTCATATTCCTAAACTTATTTCTTGACTAATGCTAACCAAAATACCTGTAAAAATGATTCATCATATCTTCCCAAAGATCACATAGAGAAATCACTCAGGCAATTTGACTTGGTTCTAATATTTCCTGCTGCATTTCATACTGCTGCTGCTGAGAATCTACCTGCATTTACATGCTTCATAAAACCATTTGAAAAGGTACATTTCAATGCTCCTGTGACACAAATGGATAAAGGCTCCTCCTCCTATGAAAGGTCTCACCCAGATTTCTAATATGATCAACCAGGATTTGCAAGCAAATGGACTGGTAACTTCCATAGAAACAAAGCAGAATGTGAAGTTTTCCTTTACATGCCAATTACATTATTGCTGTCTACACTTCTGATGGCAGAGGATGAAAAGAAAACCACTCACTCTTATTTAACACACTACCAGTTTCTCTTCCATTTCCAGCCTTAAAGAGTAGCTTTCACTTAGTTAAAAAAGAATATATTTTATTCACAGTAAACAATTTGCTGCTAGTGGTAGAAGGAGTCTTGAGTAAAAAAGAGATAACTCAGGGAAGTGAGTTCTCTGTTCCAGGGGGAAAGAGAAGATTTTGAGTCAGCCACAAAACTGCTCTGTGTATTTATAACAGTAGGTGAACAGCAAGAGAAAATTTTAAAGTAAAAAATGTATTTTTCTATTTAAATGTATAGATAACATTTTGGGGTTTTTTGTTTGTTTGTTTAATGTATTTTTCATTGTGGGACAACTCCGTTCACTCCTACTCCTGTATGGAACCCTTTAGGGAGGCATTTCTCTTTAAAATAATCCCCAGAGACAAGGCAGAAGTGAAGGTACAAATCCTGCCACCCCGAGCCCCTCATTTGTGACTATCACAAGGGACCACTTTTCCCAAAACAACAACAGCTTTTCCCAAAACTAAGCCCATGTGAGACAGCCCACCCTAAGAACTCTGTACTAGTTTGTTCCAGTTAAAAAAAAAAAACCCACAAAAAGCATAAGAATCACCTTGTTTCCTACTTATCCATCCTTTATTTCCAACATAAAACCTTATAACCTTCTCTGATGGGCTGGAAATCTGCTTAGTGCTCCTTATTCTTTTCTTGCAAAGGCATTTTTGATCAAAAGAGGCGACAAAAGACGGCATTACCAGATGAACTGAAGAAGTACATCCTGAGCTTCAGATTCTCTCTCTCTTGGAAAGCTATTTTTTCCATCCTTTATGTGATTTCCCAAGTTCTTTTTGTCTTTCCAGTTGACTCAGCTGTGATTCACCACATGGCCATCTCGCCATGGAGCTCATCCCTCCGATACACAGGTCACTTGTCCAGCTGTCCACACTAGGAGTTCTCTCATGCTGCTCCCTTCCTCCTCCTTTGGCTATTTCTCTCCAACACCATGCAGCCTTCTTCTCCCTCAACTTCAATTTCCCAGTTAGGGCCAATTTCAGAGGGTACAAACAGCAAAACAATGCTGAACTCCCAAACCAACCCCTGTCAAACTCTTGTATATCATACCTGCCACCTGCAGCATCCTGTGCCATCTTTGTGGCCAAAACACTCAACAAAAAGTACAGCAGCAGTGTTTGCCATCTGCCCTTGCATCTCTGCTGCAGCCAGCACGGTCCTCACAAGGACTTCATGCCCCAAACCACCCCAGGTCTCACCCACCCCAGGGCTCCAGCTGATGCCACTCCTCCACACAACAAGGAACAATGCCAAATGAAGAGCAGGGAATCCCAACCTCTCCATGCTCCTGGTAAATCACCTCCAAAAAACTTCAGTCAGCTCTGCTGACTTCCTGGAACAACTGCCATGGTTGAGAAAGACACAAACCCTCCAAGACCCAGTCTACTGAGATAGGGACATTCCTGTTGCTCTCACAGTGACACACTGCCTTCTCCACAGGCTTCGAGACAGAGACACCAAAACTGCAGGAGGTAAAATTAACCCTAAATTGATAGTGACAGATGATTTAAATATGTAAAATAACCACTCATTTCTCCAGAGATACAGGTGGGCAAAACATCCACATCTAATACTTCAAACTTCTGCAGTGGTCTCAGGGGAAGGACACCAAAATGCTGCAAAAAGTGCATCAAAAGAAAGTAAGAAGTGACTTAAAAAATCTACGCCCTTCCCACCTCGTTATGGAAATCTTTAGTTTGGGTTTACTAGCACCAACTTTGACTTATTTTATGAAAACTGTTAGGGTGTTAAGTAGACATTGCTTACTCCTGAGCTGGTTAAAGCATTACTGAGCAAAAGGATTATTTACTGACTCAGGAAGCAGCAGTTACCAAAGCAGATGCATGGCTGAGGTTCCTGCTTTGGTACATTTTACCTCACCAACAGCTACAGAGCTACTACTGCTACAGGACTTTTTCCCTCTACATCCCAAAAAGGCAGTGGTTTGCTATCCAGATCTTGTTCTCTTGCTTTTAGGGGATTACAAAACAGCTCCTCACTGTTATTTTCCTCTATTTTAGCTCAATTTGCAGTCTTCCAAGAAAATAAACCCAGCAAAAATCACTAGTCATATTACTAGTCAAATTACTCTCCAACTAGTGAGGAGATTTGGAAACCCAGACCAGGGTGGGCCAGAATGGTGAACTAGGATTCTGGACGTGTGCTCATTTCTTGCTGTGCTGCCTCTGTGTCAGCCCTCAGCAGCACTGAATGCAGACATGATGCACCTGCAATGGCTTTGTCCTGCTGCTGAGAACAGAAAGGGACCAATGGGGGCTTTCCAGTTCCTTATTTGTTGTAGGGTACTTTGACAGCATTTCTGAGGATGGCATTGTCCAACAAGTAAGGGTCAGCACCCTCCCAGCTGTCCCCTCCCAGCACAGAACTCACTCCAACTCCACTCAAACAATGGCTCCCACCCACAGAGCCACCAGTCCCTGTTCTGAGGAAAGTTAATATTAAAGACCAAAAAGAAAACTTTACTAATAGTTGAAACTGAGGTTGAGCAACAGATGATAATGATCGGAGTATTGCTCTGCATCGCTGTTAATAAGCAGTTTGGAATTTAAAATATATATTTATATATATATTGCTGCCCATATATCCCTTAAGATTATTCCAAAGGACAATTAAAAAAAATTGATTTAGTACTGAATGAAAAGAGCTGGACATTTATAGAAAGCATTTATCTGGAGTAATTTTAGTCTATGTCCTCCTCCACATCTGAGTTCTGCAAAGGCTGTCAGACACATAGCAAAAGGTATGTCCTTCAAGGAGGGCCACTTACTCCACATGTCTCATTCTGCATTTGCATGGGGTTAGCCTTTGGCTCCATGTCTTGCCTTTTTTGGTTCTGCTTCAGTTGGTTTAAAGAAGGTTTTGTCTGTGCAGCTCCAACAGTTTTGCTCGTCCACTGGTCCACCAGCTTGTGCAGGTCATCTGTGAACGTCCCTTTCTTGTTGTTACTGTTGTTGGCCTGAACCTGCAGCGTCGACTGCGGGAGGGGCTCAGGACACGTCACCAGGCTGTTGGTCGAGGATCCTGGAAAATCACACAGAGAGCTGAGATGGTGTCTCTGCCTTCCTTACCCCTGCAGCTCAAACCCCTTCTCACCTACTGCCACTCCAGTGGTGGCTTTTTGGATTTCTAACCCTCCCCCTCCTGGCGGCAGAACACCTTTGCTTAAAGAAATGGTCCAAGTCCAATGGGTTTGCATTTTCTATCACATCATGTTACCTTGGCTGCTAATTTGTCTTGGGTGAAATTAGGGACAGGGACTGAAGCCAGGAATGCAGCCCCATAAAGCTGACATCCCATACAACATCTCCTCAGACACTACCATGAGGAAGAGGGAGGTGGGATGTATTGCTAACATTGCAAGCATTTATAAAATTAATTTACCATTTATTTCACTTGCCTAAGTTTACTGTCCTCCTGGAAAAATGTTATTGTCACAGAGGTAACAGGCAGGGCTGGTTCCTGCTCCTCTGGGAGCCCACCACCTCTCTCGATGATGCAAGGACCATTCACATGGCTATTTGTGTATTTTAGGGGGAAAAAACCCCATCAGGACCATGAAAGTATAGAAGAGAGAGGAGAGAGGCTGTAGTGGGCAGGGTGACTGTTTGAGACAAAGATAGAGAACTTTTGGTATAGACAAAAGCAGTCAGGAAGAGTACTGATAGAGATTTAATTCTGTATGTTCACTTCTTCCTAGAAGAACCAGAAAAAAAAAAATTCTGCCCTTTTTCTGCTTAGTGACTACAAGTCTGACACAGCAAGCTCAGCAGGGGACTGCAACGGAAGGAGTCTGAGTTTGACCTAAACAGAAAATGTAAAGTAACTTCTCAGCTGACATACTTGAGACAGCTAAAGTTTGGAAATAAAGACCATCTCTCCAAGCAAAAAGTTCATAGAACTGTGGTAAAATGACTGTATAAGCAAACATGAACATGGCATATTTTCTCTGTTAATCAGTTACCAGCCAATGAAACCAAGTACACTAATTAGTCCTACAGTTATATAAAGTACATTAATAACCTTTAAATGATCATGCATTCAGCCTGCAATGTCACTTCTAAGTGAATACTGCTCAATTCCTTTTCCTTCACTTGGGGTAAAAGTGAGAAAAGTAAGGATTTTTAGAAGAAAGCTCTTCAATTGGTGTTTAATATTTCATGCAGCTCAAGGGGGGGGCTGGAGAGGTTTTAAGCTATCAATTCCTCCAGCAGAGAGCTGCACTCATACAGAGGTGTGTATTTCAGAGACAGACACTGGACCCAGTTCCCTGGCCGCATGCGTGCACAGTCTCACACACAGAACACCACGACTCTCTTGCAGCATGCAAGGTTCCCAACAAATCACAGCACATGCATTACTCTCAAAGTATCACCATTTATAGTCTAGCTTCTGCTAAGTGCATCAGCTCTAGTTATTAAACAATTAGCTTTTAGTAAAAAATAATAATAAAAAAGCAAAGAACATCCCATGCCATGAAGGAAATACTGAGAAACAAAAACGGGATAGTTACTACTACTGTGATCTTTGCCTAGACATAGTCGTTTCAAGGTGGACCCTACAAGGTAAAACAATACAAGACACACAGAATTAGGTAAGACTAAACACAACAAATCAGACGGACAAGCTTCTGTACTTTTAAGCAATCAGAAAGTAGTTATTATGCAAGAAAGGACAGACAAAGTCAGCAGTTCAGGTGAGTAAAGGAAGCCTAAATAACTGGACAGCTCAAACCTTTCTTAATGTGCAGCCATTCAAAAGCTTTGGGAAGTACCACAACATGCCAAAAGCAAGGGCTCATGACTTAAAGATGCATTTGTTTGGTTTTTTTTGGTTGGTTGGTTTTAATTTTTTTTAAAATTGATTTTATTTTCCTTTTTTTTTTTTTTTTCCCAAATTGCCTTGGCTTCC
The DNA here is from genome assembly GCF_047830755.1 of Zonotrichia albicollis. NCBI lineage: Eukaryota > Metazoa > Chordata > Aves > Passeriformes > Passerellidae > Zonotrichia > Zonotrichia albicollis. The sequence goes on from NC_133830.1 coordinate 21,600,624, forward strand.
TAATAGAAGGTTTTGATTTGTTTCCTATTAATGCAGGAAATAATGTCAATTTAATTTGTGATTGGAGGCCAAAAATTCTTTCAGGAACAAGTCAAGCTAGTCTGGCTGCAAAGACAAACCATAAAACAACCCTAAAAATATTGTTTTACAAGTCCAAAAAGATACATTGTTCTGCAGGTCTGAGGCCAATCGTTTCCAAATAGTTTATTTGTAGGATTTGTGTCTAAATGTGAGACTCTGAACTTCAATTGAATGGAACTGTGAATGAGTTTCCCTTATGCCTTGTCCAAGTGCAGAAAAATAATCCGTCAGGGTAGCCAAGTTTTAATTTAACTAAACTACTTGTTTTTTTCATTATTGTCTTGTTCCATCATTCATCATGATTTTACAGCCTGTAGATAGATAGCAGAGTGCCAGAAGTGTGCCGAGACCCCGACTCGACTGTCAGATCTTGCCAGACATTGGCACCGTTGCTATTTGGGTGCCAAAATTTCCTGAAAGGTATTTTGGACTTGATAAGAAGAATATTGTTATGGGATGGGGGGAGATGAGTGTCTGACATGGGCTATGGTGGGTTCATTGGGAAGAAGCACTTGAAACCATGAGCAAAATCAGACTGGGGCAAAAAAAGTAAGATAGAGGGTGATGTGCTTTTTCTCTAGAGTAAACAGTGGTGTAACATTTTGTTACTGTGCCAGAAATGCAGCTTTAAACTCAGAGATTGCAGGTCCAGGCTGACACAGGCCCTGAATGAGTCTTCAGAGGAGAAGGAAGCGATTTCAGTCAGAGACTGAGGAAGAGAAAGTAAAGAAACAAGGGAGGGAGGAAGTAAGGGAGAAAAGATGTTTGTGCTTAGATATGGGTGGCATGAGGAACAGAGGACTGCTCTGAAAGAATTGCTTATTACTTCATACAGTTCAATCTCAGGATTTTCTATCCTGAGAAAATCAGGACGTGACTACTACAACACAAGCATGACCAAGTTCAGTTCTCATTTCAAAGCCCAGATAACAAGCACAGTCACATTCACAACTCAACCATCCGTCTTGTATTCTTTTATCTTTTGCTCTCTTTTCCCTCAGACATACCTTACCTTGCCTATCCCAAAGTAAGCTACCAATTCCCACAATAGAAACAAGTGCCCACAGCAGCAATCCTAGAGGCTATTTCCTGCAGCAACAGGCACTTCTTAGCACAACAGGAATGCAAATGAAAAGCACCTGCCCGCGAGAAATAAAAGCAGGCAGCTGACTGCAGGACGTGCTCGAAATCACCTTCATTGCCAACCCCTCTGCTTCCTGCACAGCCAGGCACAGGTTTCCAAGCACCTCAGGTGCCAAACCTGACCTGGGGAAGTGACAGAAGTGGCAATACTCAACACACTCACGAAACACCTGCATGAGGGGCTCCAGCTCTGAGGAAAATATCACAGGAGACTCAGGCACTGAGAAGAGAGCTGCTCCTTCCAGCAGCATCACTCCAGTGTGGGGCTTGGGAGATGGGAAACATTCCCTAAGCGGCAAGACTGCCTCAAGCAGGGACTGACAGTTATCAGCCATGGTTGGTTATGAACTCAAATTCAATTAAAAATTCACTTTGTAGATCTAATTCACCCAATTAATTGTATTACTGCTAAAATTAACATGTTTAAGAACAGTAAAGTTAAAGAGATGAATCATAATTAAGATTTAATGTAAGATTGTGAAAGTTCAGCAGAGCATTTTACTTCCAATTCCAGATCTCTTATCTGAGGAATTAAATAGCTATTATACAGAACAGAAAAAATCCACTGTCCCATATTTGCACTAACAGCTGCCAAAAAGCTGGAAAGCTACAAAAAAATGGAAATGGCAATAAACTGCTAGACCATTTCCATAATTGCATATGCACATACAGTATATGAATTGCTACAAACCTGGCAAAAAATTGCATTACACAAGATTCCAAGCCTAAGCCAAATGGAGCTTTGAAAATTCCACTCACAATCAGTGAAAAGTCTTCCCTAAGGCACCCTTGCAGTTTAGCCCAGGCAAAATTATGCAAAATAATTTTTTTCACGATAACATTATGCCAAAGCCCATCAAAAATATTTCATGAAAAATACAAAGGCAAAGTCAATATTGGACATGGATCAAAATGTCCTGCAGAACACTGTGAAAGTGTTCGAGTCTGATGGATCTTGTAACCAGAGCAAGATCCTTGTGATACTGTCCTGAATCCATCTGAACATTTATTTTTAAAGTTGCCAACTTTTCTGCCAGTGCAGCAGGTCTCCTGTTGCCATACCCCACCTTGCCAAAGGGCTGGTTTTCCTTAACCAAACACACGGATTCAGAGCATTTCTGAAATGCAGCACAGTGTTTCCCAACAGCTCTCAAAACAAAAAAAATACCAGGGAAACCTTGACCAATGGAATAGACCCAGGACTCCCTTCTGTCTGGAGGTGCCCAGAGCTGCTGGTACTGGGCAGTCATGTCCCAGCCCTGTACAACTGCACAGAGGATGGAATCCTACCTGCAATGGTTTGGGTTGGAAGGGACTTTAAAGCCCATCCAGCTCCATCCCCTGCCATGGCCATGGGCATGGACACCTTCCACTATCCCAAGTGCTCCAAGCCCCATCCAGCCTGTCCTGGGACACTTCCAGGGATGGGCTATGGATGCTAACATGTTTAGCACTTAATGCAAATGCTTGCCTTTGCCTGCCTGCTGGGTGCACTGATGTCTCTTGCAGAGGGAAAAAAGATGAGGCAGCTGGTATTGCCAACATCATCACCTTCAAACAACAGAATCAAAGGATGGTTTACGTTGGAAGATCTTGAAAGCACATCCTTTTCCAAACCCCTGCCACGGGCAGGGACACCTTCCACTAGACCAGGCTGCTCCAAGCTCCATCCAACCTGGCCTTCCTGGAGCACTGTTTTTCCTGAGGCTCCAGACACAGCTGCTGTGGATCCCAGCTCCACAGAACATCCTTCTGCCCGTCCTGCCCACCGCTGTCCCAGCCCCAGGCACCCTGGGGAAGGACAGGAATGCACACAGCCCCAGTCCTGCACTCACACACACATCCCACCTGCTGGGCTCACAGGCAAACAAGCTGGAATAGCCTCCTGCCCCACCAAACCTGCCCACAGCTCAGCCATGGGCACCTGCCAAGCTCCCCAGGTGAGAGGCACCTCAGGTGAGCCAAGCTGTGCTCCAGGACTGGGACCCTCAGGGGTGACCTAGGGTTGCAGTGTCACGTTAAGTGCCTGAACTGCACCCATCTCCTGGTGTGACTCAGGGATGGGGGAGGCCAAACCCTGAGAGAGCACACGGGCTGAGAACAGAAAGCAATTAGTCATGCTGAGTTATTTAAGCATGAGGAAACTTCACGATTCAAAGGATTTACATATTCCCTTGGTTTCACTCACAACATCCATGCACCCAAACATTTTTAGTAACAGATTTTTATTGCCAGACCTTTTGCATCCTACTGAATAGTAATTCCATGGAAGATTAATGAAGCATCTTCTGGGAATTACACGTGCAGAAGAAGAAATTACTGTGGCCACTATAACACCAAACAGGAATATTTGGGAGCTGAGAATTCTCCTCAGGTTCTCAAGAAAAAAATCCCTAAATGCAAAATTGTCTCACAACATCATGAGTCATGAAAAGCTTACATGATAATAAATTCTGTAAACGTCAGTCACCTGAGTGTTTGTGCTTTCAGGGAGCTCAAACAAAAAAGTTTCGAGATTATTTCTTAAAATACTGTTTATTCATAAAATTAGGAGGAGTGTATTGGAGTGGTCTTGTGTCTTTGATGTGACCCATTTGGATAGTAATGAGCAGTGCAGAACTCCAAGGGGAGATCTGATACTCCTGTAAACCCATAGTTATTTAACCAAACACTTTCTCAAAAACGTTATCAGCCCTTCTAAGGTTATATGTAAGTGGCCTATAGTACCTGTTCAGCACAACATATCTTTATTGTACAAGCAAAATCCGTTTGCCTAAAAAGCAGCATCTACAATTGGGTAAAAAAGTCTGATTTTTTTCATTAAATAGCTTGATACTGTTTGGTGGAATTGCCAATTACTTTATAAGTCGGACAAATAGGGTACAAATAGAAGGTGCACAGTTATTTGAGACAAAACTCCTAACAATCCATTTCCAAGTATCATCTGAATATCTGATATTGCTTTTTACTTATTTATGCTTTGATGAACTGCTAATTGACTTCATCTCTGAGGTCACATAAGGTCATAAGAAAATAAACTGAGTCAAGTGCTTCAGCCAGATCAGCTTACACAAAAAGTTGATGGGACTCTCCCTTAGAGTAACCAGATCTTCCTGCGCCTTATGATTCCATTAAAAAATCGCTCACTTAAAGTAATTAAAGTGACTGCATGGGGAAAAGCCCACCTGGGACAGAGATTTGGAAAGAACTAGCTGGAGCACTGTTGTCTCAGCATTTCCACATGCAAAGAGCGGGGAAAAAATTAAAGAAAATAGAGTGGATATAAACAGTACTGTATATCGAGTTAATACAGCCCTTGTATGGAAGTTATACCCTCCAGTGACCTTCTAGAATTGTATCAGCTTGCTACATGCATGTCTTCAGAGTCCAAACATGTGTGAAAGAGACCATTCGTCTACAGAAGGATGGATTTCGTTTTGTTGTCGCTGGAACCGGGACAGCAGACATGTATATTTGCCACATTGCAAATAAAATTACTTCAACAGAAATCACATAAAGTACAAAAGCTTTGATAACTCCAGGGTAAAATTTACCATCAGGCTATATATAATAAATGATGAGATCTTCCACACATGCTTTTGGTGCCCAGGCATGAGCCAAAAGCAGTGCAAAAAAAGCTTTCACATGAAAAATTAATATAAATAAGGTGTGTTCATGATGATTACTTAAAAGAAAGAGAAAAAGAAAGAAAAGATGGTTGAGAAAAAGGGGCATCCTGCCAAACATATTAGAGATTTAAATCATGGAATTGGAAAAAGGGGGTAAAAGAAAGATGGACTGTGATAAAATACAAAAGAACAAATACAAACAGATGGACAAAGACACAGGTCCACTGAGGAATCTGGTACGAGGTTTGCTACTAGATTTATAGGTCACTCTCTCAGACGTTTGGTGGAAAACCGTCCAGCCTGTAAATGAATATAAAGGGAAGAAAACAAAGACACTTATAAAGTACAAGTAGCTGTGATCAGATGTCCTAAACCATCAGTCAAATCAGCTTTGTTAGTTAAACCTCCACATCTCCCCCTTAACTTTGCCAAAGAGGAGCAAGTTCACTGACCATACACAAAGGATGCAATAACAGCAGAAGTGGACAGATAGATATTTTGTAGATTAGTTTGGCAGGATGTGCAATGAGAGGAAGGTATTTTAATCATCATTGGAACTTCCCATATGCATGGCAACAAGATCAGTCAAAGCCTATGACGGGGGCAATACACAGAGGTCTCAGAACTGGGGTCATGGGAGCACAGTCCTGTGGCTGGGACTCCAAAATTATGCACAAAGTGAACCCCTCATAGAAAGGAAATATAACTTGGTCCTCTGGGTTTGGTTTTCTTTTAATTTCTATTTTTTCATTCATTATTTTCTATTATTCATTTTTATTTTCTCTCATGCCCAAGACAGTTTGGTAGTTTATAATGAGGAACTTGGGGTCTACTGTAATCAAGGTGCTAAAAAAATGAAACAAAGCAAACGCTCTCCTAGCCTTTTGTATCTTTGTTTTCCATTCATTTTTTCTCAGGAATCTGTAATGCAGACTCCAGAGAAGGTATTAAGGATAGAGCCACTGCTGGCAAAGCTGAAAGGTATTTCTTTCCTAAGAATTAGGGATGTCTTGGTGCATGCCTTCTCAAGTGCTGGTAACACTCCACAAGATACTTAAATTTTGCTCTTCTGACAATACTGCAATGCTCTTTTTAAAGGTAAGCCAGTAATTTGGATTCCTCTATCACTCCTAAAAAGTTCCAGCCTAAGGGAAGGGAACTAATTTCAGCACGTGCTGGAAGAGACACAAACGAGGCAGCAGGAAGAATCACCTTGGCCAGCGCCTGCGTTGGCGTCGGCGGCGTCGGGGCCCAGGCCGGAGCAGATGTCAGAGGACAGAGAGGCTTTGACAGAGCAGGGCTGCTGGGTCTGCACAGCCTTGCCCAGGGCGGGCGCTGCGCCGGCCGGCACCGCGGCGGCTGCGGGGAAACCGGGCTGCGCGGTGCTGCTTTCTCTGTGGGGCGAGTCTTTAGAGTCTGAGAGGTTACCTGAAAGAGCAAACAAACACAACACATGCCGTGGCAAAAGCTAGGAAAACTCTGAATAAAAAATCCCTGCCTGAAACTAATCCATATCTTGACCCCAAGAGGAACAGCCGTTTGCTATTCTGATGTACTGGATGGAGCACAAGTTTTGGGGAGAGCCTGCACCAGAAAATAACCCACATCTCCTATGCCTGAGCCTGTTTCTCCAAGAAGCTCCTGGAGCAGGTTTGATTTTCACAGTTTCTCCTCTGTGTTTTCAGGAGCCTCAGAAGGAGCACTGCTGGAATGAAGAGAGAGCTGCTGGGGTGCTGAGGAGGAGGATGAACACACAGAATGACAAAGCAGGACACAGAGATCTGCTCTCCCACACCAAAGGTGAAATTAAGTGAATGGAGAAGAATAAAAGTTGCAGCAAAGATACAAGGAACTTTTTATTTATAGCTATTTGAGTATAATTGTCATTGCCACGTTCAGATTCTTCTACAGATAAATTCATCTAACACATGATTGCAAAAGTATTTTGGTTGTTAAGCCGCTTTACCTGAGATATTTGTGTAGACAAAAGCACAGATAGAGACATTTATCTAGATATCTACAGATAAGTATCAGTATGTAACTATCTAGATAGATGTAGAAGTACAGACAGTATCCAGCACTGCTTCAGTCCCTGTGGGCAAGAACACTCAGCCTCAAGATGGGCCACAGAACTTATTGCCTCTGAATATATTTGTGTTTCCCAACTCAGCTGAAATCCTTAGCTAAAAGCAAAATCCTCCTGGACACCTTGTCTATAAAGATTGATGCAACAAAATTCAAAGGGGCCCTATGATGCAGTGATATTGAAAACAAGAGCCATCAGGTTTGAAATAAAGGATGAATGCTGGAAATGCTACTGCTCCCCCAAGTAACAGCACAATCTAAGCTGGAGAAAAATTATGCATATTCTATTGTACATTTTGCTGAAGAAATAGGTACTGGGTTTTATCAATATTTCCCAGGTAAATTTTATTTTTGTATTTTTCCAAGAGATAAAAACTTAGGACTGTAATGCTGTGTGAAAATCTCACATTACTTCATGGTCAAAGCATCCACCACAGTTTTGTGAATGCTTTTACCTCCCATCCTTTGGGGGAGCAAATGGAATCCCATCTTTTATATATGGCATCTTGGAGCAAAAAGGAAACAAGATACAGCACCTAGTCAACACAGCATAACAGCATCTAAGAAGTGAATACAAACATCAATAAATTGCATTTAAAGAATGGAGGAGATGTAACCAGGCTGTTTTCCAAATTAAAGGGGAATATTATTCCTCTACCAAGGACTGTAGGCAATGCAGAGCAGGCAGGTATGGCTTGCCACCAGGACCTGGGACAAGCCTGTCCAAAAGCATGCCAGCTTAAAACCAACAAACATTCCATCCTTTCCAGCAGTCCCACACATCACACAGCACAGCCACGACTGACACAAGCAACAGGCAAAGGCAAGCACCCAGTGTACCTACTTGTGCTTGATGTTCCACTCCTGAGCTGCTGGACCAGAGGGTTTAAGAGCTTTCCGGCTTTCAATTTGTTTTTGCTCGTTCTTCGGCGCCGGCTGCTTGGCGGGGCAGAGTGAAGGAAGCCCAGGTTGGGAGGAAGGGGTTTCCCCAGGCGAATATACAGTGCCTCTATCTCGTTCTTCTGCTGTGTCTGCAGCTCAGCAATCTCTTTCATATGCCTAAAAAAATAAAAGGACTGTGCTAGCAATGTATTTGATAAAGCACCATATCCTGACAGTGTAATTAATTGTAAAAGAAGAAAACAAAACAATTGTTGGTTATAAAACAATCAGCTGCTCATCCCTAAGCATGCAAAGCTACAACAAGCTATTTGTGGTGACTCCCCAGCCCTGGAAGGGGGAGTCTCTGACTCCAAGGCCAGGTTGGACAGAGCAACCTTACGTAATAGAAGGTGTCCCTGCCTATGGTAGCAGTTGGAATGATTTTTAAGGTCCTTTCCAACCCAAAACAGTCTGGGATTCTATGAGTTATTCTTCTAACTGGAACTGGCAGATAAGGCGATGCACAGCAGGAAGGTGGGGGAAGGTCCTGGCATTGCCTGATTTGCCCAGAACCAGTTTACTCCTTACAGTTCTGCTCATCCGAAGCTGAGCTGCTGCTCAGGTACAGTAATACAAGCTTCCCTTATATCACTTGCAACTCAACGTACTTTTCTCTCAGGTTCTGCAACTCTTTCTTCATATCAGCATCTTCAAACTCTGAGTCATTGTCACTGCTCATGTAGGACGACTGCGAGTGGAAGGACGTGATGTTGATCGTAGGAATCTTCGCACCTTGCCCATTGGGAGACTCTGGGCCAGGGGAGCCACCTTTGGCAGACCTCTGCAGAAACGCAGCCGCTTTTTTGATGAGGTCCGTGGCCGTGCTGCTGCTGGGCGGGGAGAGCTGTGCAGCTGCAGCAGGGGCCGGCTGCCGCGGGCAGGGCTCGTCGGCCGAGTCGCTCGAGGCCTGGTCACACAGCACGTCCACGGACGAGGCCGTCTGCACCCTGCGCACAGCGGCCTTCATGTCCGGGCTGGAGGGCAGCTCGTCCAGGTACACGTCTGGGGGCGCCGAGAACCTCAAGCAGTGCGGCGCTGCTAAAGTCAATTCGTCCTGCGTGCTGATGACTGAAAACCTGCCAATGGTTTTGGCTGGCGTGCCGCTCTCCTGAGCCTCAGCCTGTTTTCCATAGGGACCAGAGCCCGGAGAACCATCCCTGTGGAAGTTACTCATCGCCCCATCTGCCGTCACTCGCCGCGTTACGCTCTCTGCGTGTGCGGGCGAAGCCGTCCTCTCTGCCTCCTCACTCCTCTGGAAAGTCTCCATCTGTGGAGCTGTGCCTGATGATGAAGGTGCAACCTGGCAAAAATAACAGAGTTTAACAAAAGGAACTGTAACAATCAAGCAGAAAACCGCTCCTAGTTCTGATTACCTGAAGGAGGCCTTTTGCTGGAGCAGCAGGAGCTGAAGTGATGCTTGTGGCTGGACCTGATTTAAAGTTGGGAAAAAAATATTTATGTCTGAAATGCTTTAATGTAATAAAAAACAGTGTTTCATTGTGATAATGAAGGAATAATTTAAAACCCCGGTCTTTGTAAAACAGGATTGAAAATGCAGGAGGCAATAGCAATGGCAATATAAAATATCTCTAGGTTGGCAGATCTAGTGATTTGGGGAATTCAAATAATAACAGGTGTGTGGAATCTCATTACTCAGTTCAAAACTTTAAGGAGAAAAAGAGAAGAAGAATGAAATCTGCATGGTACATTAGGCCTGAACTATTCTGGTGTTCTTGGTGTCTCAGAGACACACAGGGCTGCTGGACGTGGCCGGGCTGCTGCCCCACTCCTGCCACTGACACCCACTGACACCAAGCAGGGATGGCTGGAGGAGCATTACCTGTTCCGCCTGCTGACCCACCTCTTGCCTCTGAGGGATGAGCACTCACACCAGTGACTTCTGGCTTGTTCAACTTTCAGTAAAAGGAAAAAAGAAACGCAATTTCAGTCTCACAAAGCAGAATGTGTTCTCCTTCCCTCACTTCCCCTTGCTGCCCTGGCACTACCAGAGAATATGGAACTATTTCACAGTGCCTGTGGAGGGACCTTCAAGTCTTGCCTCCAACTCCCCCATTTTTTTTCCTTCTTCCTTGAAAGAAATAAAGCAGTGGCAGCAGTGCAGTTAGAACTGCAGCCCAAGCTACTGAAACCCAGTATATTATATATACACACATGCTGGGGGCTTTGTTCTGGTTTGCTTTTCCAGCCAGACTGTACATTCCTCATCTGTACGTCTGTCCTCAGAAATTCTATGTCTCTTTCCTTACTGACACAGATTTTAATAGGATGAATTCCAATTAATCGAGAGACATAGCACCTTTCACAGAGAGAGAATTGGGTTTGCTGTAGAAAGTAATTTATCATTAGAAAACAACATTCACTCCAGTACAGCTGCTTTCCTGTACCACACAGCATCTTTTGGGCAGTTGACAGGAGTGCCTCCAGCTGATGCTACACAGAACAGGCTCAGCCTTGCTAGGGATGGAATTATCTCCAGAAATGCTACTTTTGAGTAAGATATAGAACCACAGAATGGTTTGGGTTGAAAAGGACTTCAAAGTTCATCCTATTCCCTCCCCTGCCATGTACAGGGACACTTTCCACTATCCCAGGTTGCTCCAAGCCCCATCCAACCTGGCCTTGGACACTGCTAGGAATGGGACAGCCACAGCTTCTCTGGCTAACCCGTGCCAGGGCCTAGAACAGACACTGATCTAGCACAATGTGCTGCAAATCTGATGATTTCATAAACTTGGAATTTTATCTGAAAAAACCTAACATGGGGGCTCAACTGAGTCAGAAGAACCACTGTCCCTGACTGCCTGCTACCTCTTTCCTTAGAGGCTTCCGTGTCAGTCTTGCTCTGCACCAAGCTCAGGAGAAGACAAAAGAAACTATTACAGGAAACTGAAGAAACTCATGCCCATGGAATGCCTGCCTTTGGCTGCAGCACGTGGACAAGGCAAAGGTACTTGAAATGTTTGCTTTATCCAAGTTGACTTCTAAGGCAGTAATTGTACCACTGCTATTCATTTATACTTAAAATTGAAGCAGAATCACCTTCATCAGAACTACAATGACTACACCATGCATGTATTTTACATTCTTAAACTACAAAGAAATGGACATATTTCTGCCTGCTTTGGATAGGACACAAGAGGAGATGAATTAAAGTATTATACCACTTCTAAACCCAAAGAGAAAGTCTGGTGTTCACTAATAAGCATTTCTGAAAAATGAATTGGGATGCATCTGACAAGAAAAATTTAAGTGGGCTTTCACACTGGAAAGCAGTCAGCACGCAGAGGTAACAAACCCTGGAACAGAGATATGAAATGTTTAGGGAAGCAAAAGATCTACACGTGGCCTACTGCAGGAGAGTGAGTCTTGAGCTCAGCTCTGGGGCCAGCCCTACAGGCGGGCTCTGGGGGCATGAAGGGCAGAGCCCCTGGGGGACTGAGCAGCGGTGGGCAAGGCAAGGCCCCTGAGGGCAGGGGGGCACAAGCGGCTGGGCAGCAGCTGTCACCTCCTGGCCGGTGTCCGGAGTGCTATAGCTCGGTTCTCTCCCATCCAGCGCTGGGGCAGGAGCTTGCTCTTCAGGAAAAGGGGGTAAGGTAAATTCACTGTCACCCTGTTCGGGTGGCACAGAGGTGTCTGGCGTCCCTGCTGATGCCGAAGAAGTTGGAACATATTCCTGGTACAGCAAATTGCGCAGCTTCTCATCAAGGCTTTTAATCGTGTTGTCCACGAAGTCCACCCTGGGGGGGCCCTCGCCGTCGGACTCGGCGGTGCCGGGGGGGTTCTGCTGCTGGAGCAGGCCGACTCCTGCCCCGGCCATCCCCGCGCCGCTCTGCGCCACCGGCGGCTGCTGGGACGCGGCCAGCGGCACCTGCGTGGGGCTCTGGAGCTGGGAGCCCGCCAGGGCCAGGCCGTCGGGGCCGGCGGCCGCGGGGAAGGGCTGGCTGCCGAAGGGCCCCGCGCCGGGCTGGCCGCCCTCCAGCAGGTGCGGCCCCTGCGGCGCCGGCTGCCGCTCCAGCACCGCGGCGTCCGCAGGCAGCGGCCCCAGAGCCGCCGGCGCGGCCGCGGGCGGCCCCACGCTGCAGCAGGCGATCTCCACGTCGGGCACGCAGGCCGGCTCGTCCGCCGGCGGCGGCAGGTGCGGGGCCGGGGCCTCGGGGGGCTCCTCCAGCCCCACGGCGCGGGGGGCCGGGGCCCCGGGCTGCGGGAACTCCGGCTGAGCCCCGCCGGCCACCGCGGGCTCCGCCATGCTCGGGGCAGGTGCCAGCGGGGCTGGCGCTGGGAACTCCGGCTGGCTTGCTACGCTGGCAGGAGCTGCCGCAGCAGGAGCCGGTGCCAGGGACAGGGCGGCTCCAAGGGGGCTGTCACTGACCCCTGTGTGCAGGGGAAGCTGCTGGCCAGCCCCGAGCCCAGGCGCCTCTGTCACCGCAGAGCTCACCGGCTGGTCATCTGACTGCTCCGCGTCTAGAGAAAACACAAGCAAAAGGTGAACCTTGAAAGGAAAGGAAATCACTGCCAAGCCCCCTGGTCAGCTGCAGGGACAACCCACTAGCAATTCCCACCAGCAAATAGCTGTTATGTACATCAAACGAGAATTTTCAGATTATTTCAGCAAAAAATATTTCACTGAAAAGACACATAGTGATGGAGAATTTCAGCTACCCCACAGCATAAGGTATAGCTAAAATACTGACACTTTACTGAAACTCAGATAAAGATTCCCAATTTGGTTTAATGCCAGGAACATATGTAAATGCACGTGCACATCTAAATGCACAGCTTAACAAAACTCATCATTTTCTTCCTCTGACTAAATTAAGTGAAACCATCACAGCTGAGTGAGGTGAGGACAGAAGAGAGACAACACAGCAGCTCTGAGAAGACATTTTCTATAAAGTCTGGAGATACCTGGCCCGTCTGTCTGCTGGGCACTGGGAGGCACCGGGGGAGAAAACTCAGGGGCATCTGTAGTAGGGTTTTCAACCACTGGACATATAATAAACCACCTTTTTCCGGTATGCAAAACTAGGGATGAAAAGAAAATTACAAGTAAACACATGAATTTCCATTGTCTCCAGATTATGACTTTGTCTTAATTACACAGGATGGTTTGGGTTGGAAGAGACCTTAAAGGCCATCTAGTTCCAACTCCCTGTTACGAGCAGGGACACCTTCCACTAGAAACTCAACTCAAAGGCACTCTTACCATTTTGCTGATACACAGGCGTCTTCATTTGAGACTGACGCTTCTCCTGTTAAAGAGACAACACAAGAAATAGCTGGATCAGTGCAAGAGGACCGGCATCCCATTTGTATTGTAAGGCTTAACAGAGCAAAAGCATTATTTTTTTAGTTAAGAAACCTTTTTAGTTTTTTTAACACAAGATGCAAAAGTAATTTAAGTATCTGGCTATTAAAAAAAAAGGAATCAAACTAGGAATCTGTATTCAGCGTTTCTTACCTCGCTTATTTCCAGCCTATCTGCATCTTGTTGGGGACTTATTCCCTGGTCAGAACTTCGCTCTCCTTCTGTATCCTCACTGAGCATATCCTCTGCTTTATCAATGATATCCTTCATTTGTTCAATAAAAGTCTCTTTTTCACTTTGCAAGATGAATTCATTCTCCACCTAGAAGGCCACATCAAAATAAAGGGGAAACCAGACATTTTTTTATTAATGCCTCATTCCACAGCTGCCAGGCAGCTCAGGCAACAAGCACACACGAGGAGCTGCCTGAAGCAACTGGGAGCACTGAGAGCCCGTGGGCAGCAACGTCTCACCATGTAAGTGGCAATTTCCTCCGGCGCGTCACCATCCAAGTCAAACTTGAACGTCACCATTTTGTGGTTATGGGTTTCAAGCTGGCATTCCACCATCTTATCCCCTGTGTTACACACCTGCATGCAGAGATCAACAACCCTTATTCCTGGCAAAGCCAAAGGAAACCTAGAGTTACCCTCCAACAGGTTGTACTTGCATTTAGTATGGTCAGTTTGGGTCTGTTGGACTTCTCCTGGCGCGAACGAGCGCGTGTGGATTTCTTATGCTTCTTTGAAGACTTTCCTTCTTGCTTTCCACTTCCTGTTGCTCCTTCCAAGCTGTCACTCATCTCTTTGCCAGAAGCAACATCTGGACTCATGTAGCTTCACAAGAGAAAGGAAGAACAACCCCAAAATAAAGGCAGAGTCACACACAATGGAGTCATGCATCACATGTAAGCTATAAGAGAGGCTGCAAAAAAGGGCACATTTGCACTTTATTTTGGCCCAAACTGAGTCAACTGGAAGATACTCAGTGAGCGAAGGGCACTACTCTACACCAGGCACATACTCTGGCTACAACACCTACCAAGAAATGATCTATGAATGTTTCTGGCAGCAACACAGCAGAAGTCCCATCACTCTGAATATATCCCTTAAGGGGCCCTGACAGTCCCCTCTCTGAACTGCACTAGTTCCTACTTTTCTAAGGTGAAGTTTTCTCAGCTCCTGTCTTTCTGCCCTCCCAGCAGAAGGTCAAACAGGTAAGGTTTGCTGTAGAGGGAGGAAAAGAGAAGATCCATACAGCTGTACATACACCAAGGCTAGGATGCTGCATCCAAACTAAGGAATTAAAAGAGCTGCAGGTGCCAGAATGGGCACACTGCACACAGAACACTGTCAGCTTCTCCCTAGACATGCTCCCAGTCCTTCTTCTGATCATGTCAGATAAAACAGCCTCCAAAATGCAAGCATTTCTTATGCCAAAAAAGTGATAATACCTTTCGCAACTCTGGGACAGAGCTTGGAGTTTGTCCTGTATTGCCTGCTCCTAAAATGCAAGAAAAAGTAATTTAAGCAAACACATTGTATTAGCAGATGAAAAACACCTTTAGGAAAGGGTTGGCATCAGTAACTCTAAAACCATTCTGTTTAACCAGTTCTTGGAACCTAGAAATAAAATAAATGCCCTATTTTATCCTTTCAACATCACTTCTGTCCAAGGCACCAACCACTTAGAGACACTAACCTGCCACTTCCCTTCCTCTGTCCACAGCAGATGAGATGGTGAAAGGAATAAAACAGTTCTCTCCACCATGGCAAAATCTGACTGAGGAACAATTCCACTGTCTTTTATTTTTGAATGTATCTGCTAATTTGGCTCATTGCTTTATATAGTTTCCTGAAAATATGCTCAGTATTTTCATTGTGTTTGGCTTAGTGGGAAAATTTGAGGAACTTACAAACAAAAGATGAAAATGCATCATTTAAGAACACCACCCTTGCATCATGTCCTCTTGTCCTCTACATGAATTTCCCCTAAAAGCTTCCCTCTTCACTGGCTGCAGCTCTGGGACAGACATCATAGCATGATTTTCACATTGGGCAGACCCATTCTCACAGAATTTGTGGCAATGCTGCAGGCCCTGCTGTAACAAACTTACCATGTATGCACAAAGACACACACACCCGTACATGTATATAGCTGTGTATATACACTCACACCAGATACACCCATAAATATATATAATTTTATATATATTTATTAAAACATGTCTATGAAATCCTTCTATAGATGCAGAGCTAGAAACAAGTCCCTCGACTGCCATTGCTGCACGGAGGACTCAAGCAGTGCTGAGCTGGGGTTACAAGCTCAGAGGGGAAGTGGCATCACTGGTTCTCTGCAGCTAACCAGCCAGCCCCACTCCTTGGCTGCAAACACCATACCTAAGCCATGCCAAGCTTAGGTGCAGTTTCAATAAAACTGCAACATCAATGAACAGTGAGAACACAGACATAATGTATCGATGTTCTGGTAAAGCACTCCACCAAGTGCCTTACAAAACCTCTTTTGCCTGACTGGTTCAGGTTGGTTTGGATGCAAGTGCTGCAACGTGCCTCAACACAACAGAAGAGATAAAAATGTCATGGCAGAGTAGAAACAAAATGTAGTGTCTTGATTATCTAGACAGGTATGAAACTTCTCTTACATCCAAGGAAACTTTAGCAATGTATGCCAGAAAACCAGCATGGAGAGGATGTGCATTGGTACTTGCTTCATTTCTTAAAGTGAATGAGAGAAAGGGGTCAACTTAGAGATGGATGTGAGAAAGAAATTAGCAAACCTGTGGTTAAATGTTCTGAGGTATGTGGGATGTGAAGGACAGACATGTGCCTCAGTGGCCATGAGTTTTTCAGGAGAACTTGTATCCCCCCTGTCACAGTGCCTAACAAGGAGGTTTGTTCATATTTCCAGAATCTCTCATGGAACGGACTCTGCACTGAAGGCACCAGCACTGACCTTGCCATGAGTTGTGCATTCAGAAAAAAGACAGCTGGAGAAGGAATACCTTGAGTGATGGATATGCCTGAGCCAGCCCAGCTTTTCTGGGGAGTCTGCAGGTGAAGCACTGCAGACAGGCTCTACCATTCCTGCTACACTTAACCAACAGGATACACACATTCACCAGGAAACATCCTACATCACAGCAGGAACGCCGATGCAGTCAGGATTAAACTGCCATTGACAGACAGGAAAAATGGAGAACTAGAATTCATTTTTAATGTTAGCACAGCCCTTCTGGAGCATCTTCTGGAGGCAGCATTGAGTTGTATGTCCAATGGAATTTCAGGCTGCACTGGGGTCAAGGCATGTGACAAGCCATGGAAACATGGGCAAAACCAAGAGATTAATTTTGAAAAGGTGAAATACATACTTTGGGAAGAAAGATAACTCAGAGCAGAGACTCAAGAGGAACCACTCTGAATGCAGAATCACAGCAGGACATTTCCATCCAGGAGTGGAGAAAAAATTAGACTTATTTCCTGAAATCAGGTAGAAATGCCAAAGCTTTTGTTTTGTTTTGTTAACAGGCAGCTGAAGAGAAAGAAATGTTCTGTGATGTTCTGTCAAGACTGAAGATTAAACAATTATGGGAGTGGAAAGAAAAGTCAAAATAGCAGACAAGGAGCTGACAATTCTGTAAGGAAAACAATAAAAAGCATCCTGCTTCTATGACCACAGAGAATTGGGAATGCCTATGAGTATCTTAAGAAACAAAAATCCCAGACATTAGGCAAAACAGGAGGATACAATGCTAAATGAAATGAGAATAGGGCTCAAACTGAAGAGGATGAAGGGGGCTTCCACAATACAAAGACTTAGATTGTGGAGTAGTTTCTTAAGGCACATGATGGTTGGTTGAACAAGTGCTTGAGACATTCAAAACAAGACTGGACAGAACATGGGTGAAACTCTACAGAACAACTTCTAACTCACCCACAGTGAGAATTTCTTGATTTCTATCTCTGTGCTTGTGCTCAGCTACGGACAAGGAGGTGCTTAGTCCTGCTGCCTCATTAATTCAGTGAGATATTTCCTGAGCTGCAACATGAGGTTTCATTTGGAATAGCCAATTATTTGCTGACTCAGAACTGCTGGCATCAAGGAGCAGCAGCTCAACACACCGAGGGGATAACCTCCCTTGTGCAATAAGCCCAGTTTCACACAGGAGTAACTAAGAAGATCAAGCTTAAGGCCGGTGAGTTACTTCAGAGGAAGGGCTCTACCTCTTGAGATGTCTCTGTGCCCGCTGTGACAGGCAAGCAGGGAGCTGGGAGCTGCTGGCCCAGAGGCTGCGAAAGATCAGGCTGGAGCTGCAGCAGAGCAGAGGGCTGGAGAGGCAGGCCAGGCTCTATGGGGGCAGGCGGGGCAGCTGTGGCAAGGCTGCCGTGGGCCTGGGCAGCGCCTTCGGGAGCGACGCAGGGCGGCACCAGCTCCGGCTGCAGCTGCAACGGCGGTGACATGACCATGGAGGGCTGCACTGGCAGCACGGGCACCTGGGCTCCAGCTTCCAGGGCAAACTGACTGTGTCCAGGCATGGGCTGCAACACAACGAGAGCTGTTAGCACCTTCTCTGCGCCAAGGGCTCAACACGAACGTGACGGGGAGCAAAGCCACTGGTGTTCATGAAGAAAGGATTCAAACTTTGCAGTGCAACTGGGTTTGGATGCTCTCAGTAACATCTACAGAGATAAACTTTCAATGAAATAACCAAAAAAAGCGCTAAGGATTCCTTCTGTACAATTATGACAAGGTGCATTGATCAGGTACTAGTTTATTAGTAGGGACAAAACCAGATTTTGCTAAGAAAGGAAAAGTTACAGAATTCCAGAATGGTTTGTGATAGACGGAATCTCAAAGCTCTTCTCATTCCACCCCCTACCTTCCACTATCCCAGGCTGCTCCAAGCCCCAACCTGGCATTGGACACTGCCAGGGATCCAGGGGCAGCCACAGCTCCTCTTCCGGGGCCTCCCCACTCTCACAGCCAACAATTCCTTCCCCATACCCCATCTGTCCCTGCCCTCTGGCACTGGGAGCCATTCCCTGTGTCCTGTCCCTCCATCCCTTGTCCCCAGTCCCTCTCCAGCTCTCCTGGAGCCCCTTCAGGCCCTGCCAGGGGCTCTGAGCTCTCCCTGGAGCTGCTCCTGTTCAGGTGAGCACCCCCAACTCTCCCAGCCTGGCTCAGAGCAGAGGTGCTCCAGCCATCAGAGCATCTCCATGGCCTCCTCTGCACTTGCTTTTAAGATCTTAGGTGATGAATTCATTCTCCTGAATACCTTGCTCTGCTTTCAACAGTTCCACACTGTCCATGCAGAGAAAAATACATTCTACCCATAACCTAACTTAGGATATTTTAAGAAATCTGCCAAATATATAGAACCAGGACCTGGCACAAATGACACAATTAACTCTTTCACTGAATATACACCAGTGTCCTACTTCAGTTTAGTGCAGTTTACACACTGAAGTCTCAACTTAACCCTTGATGTGCCAAGCCCCAAGACCCCAATCCTACCAACACATTCGTGTGGACAGAGGGAGTTTCACTTTTCTCAGTGGATTTCTCCAGTGCATTAAAATAACTCAAGTGCGTAAGCACTTGGTGGGAACCAGATCCAGGCAACAGGATGCCAGCTACCTTAGAGACCGGGTTGTTATTCTGCATAACAGTCCTTTTGGGTTGTACATTTAAAATCAGAATGTTCTCCTTTTAGGTACATCATGTATTTTTCCAGGGGGACTGCGCTTGTGGAAAGAGGAAAAAGGAAAGAAAAAAGCATATGGAATAAAAAAAGACTTTTAGTACTAGGTAAAAGTGTGCCCAATTTTTACTTTTTTTGAAGTATCATTACATAAAGACTTAAGGCTATTGGAAAATACATTAAAAAAAATAAGACTCAGATGAGAACTAGGCCACATGATTTCATTGCTGCGTGCTCTCAGCAGGTTCTGGGTATGGCTGAAACTATTATTCCAGGTTTCAATGTAGATAAAAGTAAAGACAGGATGTGCTTCATAACACCTCAGAGTTACATGGCTGCCCAAGGAGGGGGTTGTTAGACTGACAAGTGTGGTGTAATGCCACAGAAGGGTGGTTCAATTTTAAATCTTATATAACTAGAATAATTCACAAAATATTTCAATGTCGAATCACAGAATCACAGAATATTCTGACTTGCAAGGCACCCACAAGGATCATCAAGTGCAGTTCTTAAGTGAATGTCCATATAGATGTACCCAGCCAAAACAAAACTCAGAGGTGCTAAACATCAATTGTGAAAGCAGCATGGCATTATATACAGAAATACCTCTCCAATAGAAGTCTTCAAATCAAAACAATATTTTTAAAAATATTTCTCTGCACATTGTAATAGCAATTTTTTAACCTAAATTCTTCCATATGCAATTCTCCTACACGTATTTGATAGCTAATGACTTTATCAGGATGGTTTGGGAACATCAGCTCTCCAGTTCTGGTATTTGCCATGCTCACTGTGTCCAGTGTGCTTGATTCCATTCCCTCTAAAGCCATTGGGAACACTGGGTAACACTCCCAAACTCCATGCTGCTGACATTCTCAACAACAGTAATCCTGTACAAAATATAAGGCTGAAGAGAGAAATTTAAAAACTATGTACTGCTCTGAAGATGCCATGACAGGTTGGGATGGGATATTACAAATTTCAATTAGGGTGTTATGGTGAAGGGATGTGGCAGAATACAGATTTTCCAAATGCCTTATTAACAGGTTGAGTGTCCTCTCCTGCTCTGGTCACACTGTTTCATGCTGACATATCTCAGATGTGGCAAGAGAAGTATTTACAGACTCTGTCAGTCCTGAGGCAGTTTCCGTGTAAATACTGCTTGAGCTCGTTTATGCTTTGTTTTTTTCAAGGGGGAAAGGGTCTGCAGCTAGAATCCATCCCTGCCCTGCAGGTCTGACAGTGCTTTTCCACAGAGCTTTCCAGAGTCCTTACAGGTCTGACAGTGCTTTTCCACAGAGCTTTCCAGAGTCCTTACCTGAGGGCCACTTCCCTTTGCTGTTTTAAATATATTCTAGACCAAAACAACTCCGCTGCTCCTGCCAGCTCCCCTGTATTTGCTGTGTGCACCCAGAAACCCCTGCATCCTACATGGACCAGCTACAGGCACTGGCAAGGCTTGGTACGCCCTCCTGACCTGGGAGAACCATGACTCACACTTCCCAAGATCTGAGAGCAAGAAGGAAGAGGAAATTCAGAAAGCGCTCTGCTCATTTACTGTCAAAGCCAGTTGTATTTTGCCCTATACCCTTGATAACCCCTGTCCCTGGCTGAGGATATCACCTGCTACCCACAGCTCACAGCTTCAGCCACCACCTCCCGAACGGAGAGCAAGAAGAACAAAACCTTTTGAGAACAAGGATTAACATTGGCGAGGAGCAGAACGCCGGGACGGGCAGTGCCCCGGAGTGCACTGCGGCGGATTTACCTGGTGAGCGGGCTCGGGAGGGTGGACGACGCCGGGCTGCAGGGCTGGAGGAGGCGGCGGTGCCTGGCCCACGGGCTGGGAGCTCTGCGCGTGGTGGGGCGAGGGCGCGTCGCCGGGCAGCAGCGGCTGGAAGGCGGGCTGGAACACGGGCTGCGGCGGCAGCGCGGCGTGCGGCGCCAGCGGCGGCACCCCCGGCGGCGCCACGGCCAGCAGCGGGATGGTGGCCGCCGGCATGTTTGGCACCATGGGCTGGCAGGGCAGGACCAGGGGAGCCACGGTGGTGTGGGGCAGGTTGACGGCCTGCATGGGCAGGGCGGGGGAGTTGGGCGCCATGGGCAGCGTGGGGTTCATGGGCAGGCTGGGCAGGATCACGGCTGGAGCGAAGTACTGCGAGGGAGCAGGAATGGGGGGCACGTTTGCAGTGGGGATGTCGGACAGGTTTGGAGGAAGGCTGTCAAGCCCCGCCAGAGGAGTAATTGCAGGAATGACAGGAAACTGAGGAATCTGAAAAAAATATAATATTGCATAAACTGCATCAGTGCTTTCACTGATGGTATAGAGGAATTTCATTTGCCACACAAGTCCCCAAAATCCACCTGTGCCAGGAGGATAATTATGTCTGTTTGTTAATCACTTCCATTCATTCCCTGAGCTTCCCAAGCAGTAATAAAAACTGATTTACGCTTAAATCATTAGTAAAAGCAAAAAAATACATTTGAGGGGGATGCTTTTATACCTTAGAAGCTTAGAACTACTTCTAACACCAGCTTGAAGACTTCAAGCAACATCCTAATTAAAAGCTGCTTTCATTTGAACAGAAATTAAAAGGAATTGGGCCAGACCTAACGCAAAACTCTTTCATGCAAAATTAAGTGGGGCAATTTAAACCCTTGTTTTTCAAACAAGCTGCAACTCAGGCAGCACGAAAGAGCCCAGAGAAAGGGTTTTTACAATCAAAACCTCCCAGTGATGGAGCAGACTGGCATCACGGCAGCAGCTTGCTCCTGCCCTTTGACACAAGCTGCTTCCCATTATGGTGCTGTCACTACCACACACAGCACCATCCACCTTCCCAGGCCAAGGGAAGCGTTTGTCCCTGCTCCAGAGAACAGACCCAGAGCAGAACAACACCGACATGGCTGGCAAGTGTTGAGGGAAGTGGTGAAGTCAGGAGGTCAGAAAATAGTAATAAAAACAGGCAACTGCTCATGCCCTCAAGCCTGGGATGGGGAAGAGATTGTGCCAGAGGGAACAGTGCAAAAGACCAAAACAAAACAACCCCAAAACAATTATTGCCATTTTGGAGCTGCGTTTAACTGGATGGCGTAGAGTTGGGCACAAAGGAGATTTCTGATTTACCAAACAAATAACAAAGAAATATAGAGGAATTAGGAATGAGCAATAATATTCTTATCGCCTAATTAAACCGGCATGCAGTCAAAATAGCCACACAAAACCTGCAAATCATGTTAATGATTAGCTGGAAATTTCTCCTCAAATGGGCACGCTTACCTGGGAAGGGGCCACGGTTGGGAGCTGCGGCACGGTGGAGATCTGCAGGGGCTTCAGGGGCGTGCTGCTGGCGGGCACCTGCGAGCCCTGCGCCGGGAAGGGCGGCAGCAGGTGTGGGGCGGGCGGCAGCGGGCACACGGGCTGGCTGCTGAGCACCTGCTGCAGGGAGGCTGCCTGCGAGATGGGCTGCTGCTGCTGCTGCGGGCACAACAGGGAAGGGTTACTGCAGAACAGCCACACGGCTGGCCACGCTCCCCATTCCTCCCCAGCTCACTGTCAGGACAGACCTGCTGCTTGCAGTACAGAATCACAGGCTCATTAAGATTGGAAAACACCTCCAAGATCACTGAGTCCAACCCCTAACCCAGCACTCAAAGGTCCACCATTGAAA
Source organism: Zonotrichia albicollis (assembly GCF_047830755.1). Taxonomy (NCBI): domain Eukaryota; kingdom Metazoa; phylum Chordata; class Aves; order Passeriformes; family Passerellidae; genus Zonotrichia; species Zonotrichia albicollis. The sequence continues at coordinate 21,623,220 of NC_133830.1, forward strand.
CATGTCCCCATAGGCTGCATCAATACGTTTTCTGAACACTTCACAGGATGGTGACTCCCCCACTCCCCTGGGTACCCTATTCCAATGCTTAACCACTATTTCAGTGAAGAAAATTTCGCTGATATCTGACCTAAACCTTCTCCACCATAGCTTGAGGTCATTTTCTCTCATCCTGTCCCTGTTCTCCAGGAGCAGAGCCCGGCCCTTCCCTGGCTGCCCCTCCTGTCAGGGGGTTGTGCAGAGCCAGAAGGTCCTCCCTGAGCCCCCTTTTCTCCAGGCATGGAGCCCCTTCCCAGCTCCATTCCCTGCCCTGGTCATGCTCCAGCAGGGACAGCTCCCAGGAGAGATGAGCATTCTTAATTCAAACACTGCACAGGAGCCCACACTTAAAACACATTTAAATGCAAGATATATTACCTAAAATGATAAGTGGTAACTGTCTTGGAGAGGCTATTTGTAATGACTCAGACTCTTGAAATCCCAGAGATTGCTCCAGTTGGTCCCCTGAAATCCCCACCCACTAACTTACAAGATACAGTTGATATTCAGCTCATCCTGGCAAGCAGAAGTTGCTACATAATGGAGCAGGCATGGAAAATATAACACTTATTACCTGAGACACAATCAACCACAATAATTGCAGTAAAATCTAGGTTCTAGATATTTCTGATGTACTGTAGTGACAATGCAGTAGCCAAAAAAGCAGCTTTACTTTTCCAGAGAAAGCAGTGCTCCCCTGGCCTGCCAGGCTTTAGACAGCAGAACAGAGAAAAGTTGCATTAAAGCTGGAAATTATCAGTAACAACCCCCCACATTTTATGTACTATTGGTATCTTCTATTTCAGTTCCTCTAATTAGTTCTGGAAATACTTAAAATACCATTCTGGTTTGAAAGGATGGCCCTGAGGCATAGGCTGGCTCAGGTGACTTACTTGGGACCACAGGGCTGCTGGCCTTATCGGGCCCTGCAGCACACAGAACCTCTGCCATCTCATGTTGGGAAAGATCTCCCCAGTTACAATCCCAAACACACAGGAACGGCAGTGCAGGATCTGGCCTGGCTCTGGTGATGGCACAGAGCAAACTGAGGGCCAAGGTGGAGGCACCTGAACACTGTCTGAAGGATGGAGGAACTCACTCCATGGAGGAGCTCCTGCAGGACCAAGCCCCAGCTCTGGGGTGGGAGAGCCGCATGCCTACAGCGCTGGGCTGGAGCTCCTAAAGCTGTCAGCTCCCAGAGCTAGCTCTGCTCTCGCGCCCCAGCTGGGTTAATCTGCAGCTCACACGGCTGCCCATGGGTCACCAAGGGGACAGAGGGTACCGGCACTTGTGGCTCAGCCACCTCCCACTCCAGGAGACATTGTGTTACAGCAGGAAAACTGTGCTCAGGGAATGGAGCTGCTTCCTAAAACCTCCCTCTCAAATCCAGCTTGTGTCTTAAGAAATGCTTGTGAATTGGGTAAGGCACAGGGAAGGGAAAATATCCAGGCAGATTAGGTAACTTTGCCTCATTATAACTTTAGCAGTGTAAATGCACGGACATCCAAATTGGAAAAATAAATAAAAGTTAGGAGATACAACATTGATTCCACATGTCTGATCCACCAGTGCATACTGATACAAGATCAAAACAATTCATTCTGTAGGTAAGTGAATTTCTCACCCTAATTTCCATTCTTCTGCTGCCCTACCCTCCTTAGCATGGGCATTCACTGGACACTGCTGTCTCTGAGGAACATAGCTGCTCTGGGAAGTTTTGCAGAGAAACTTGGGATACCTTCCACTGTCCCTGGGTGCTCCAAGCCCTGTCCGACCTGGCCTTGGACACTTCCAGGGATCCAGGGGCAGCCACAGCTTCTCTGGGCACACTGTGTGAGGCAGAGCAGCCACAGGGAAGGGCTGAGACGGACACGGCTCCATGGCAGAGCCCAGCTCTCACCTGCTGGCCGGCCAGCACGGGCGGCGGCGGCTGCCCCAGCGGGAGCGAGGCCACGGTGCTGGGGACCACGGGGAACGGCATCGCCGGCTCCTGGTAGTGCTGGGGCACCACGGCGGGCGTGGCTGGCACGGCGGGCAGCACGGGCTGCAGAGAGACGGCAGCATGAGGGACAGACACTTCCACGGACGGAGCAGCCACAGCTTTCTGGGAAACCTCTTCCAGGCCTCCCCACCCTGACAGTGAACAAGTCTCTCCCAATATCCCATCCATCCCTGCCCTCTGGCAGTGGGAGCCATTCCCTGTGTCCTGTCCCTCCATCCCTTTTCCCCCAGTCCCTCTCCAGCTCTCCTGGAGCCCCTTCAGGCCCTGCCAGGGGTTCTGAGCTCTCCCTGGAGCTGCTCCTGTTCAGGTGAGCACCCCCAGCTCTGCCAGCCTGGCTCAGAGCAGAGGGGCTCCAGCCATCAGAGCATCTCCATGGCCTCCTCTGGACACACTCCAACAGCTCCATGTCCCTCCTGAGCTTTGCTGCAAAGCCACTAACTAATGCCAACAGACTGATAAGGGACTGAGCAGGTCACTATGTGCAGAGGTGAGTGAGGAGTGCATACAGACAGCCCTGGAACCCATACCCACTGGGAACAAGAGCATAACTGATAATATGAAATGTGCCCCAAGATCCAGAACTATTTGAGAAAGCTTTGGACTTACTGCCGAGGGCTGCTGGTAGTGGCCGAGCTGGGGGAGGCTGTGGGGCATGGGCTGGCCCTCGCTCAGGGGGGGGCTGTACACCCTCTGGATGGCAGGAGGGACAGTGTCGGGCAGGGACGAGTAGATGACGCTCTGCTGGCTGCTCTGCGAGTCTGAATAAACCGTGGAGCCCTGGCCACTGTCAAACGTGCTGTCAGCTGCAAGAACAGTCATTTTTATTAAAAGTTCAACAGCTCCCCGTGCTCAAGTGATGATCTTAGAGCAAGGTCACCATGGTTTATGTAATTAGCATTTTTACTACTCTAGCCCTTTCTTTATATAAATAAATTATACAACACCAATGTTATTCTCTACAAAAGGCACACACTGCTTCTCTTAAGCCAAAACCCATCCCCATGGATTTCTGCACACACTGATATTTCAGGCACTTTACTATATCCTTTAAAGGGCATAAGGCTGACATTCAGAATTGCAGATGCTTATAGATTTTGTAGAATAAAAGGAGAGGAAACCCTGATTGTCATGTCCAGAGCAGATCGTGGGGTCTTTCAGAGTTCCATCTTCCAGGGATGCACCAACTTTAACACTACTTTTATCAGCAGCCCTGAAAATTACAAAATTCTTTATGCTGTATGATTTTAGTTCAGCGAGTCATGCTCTGCTTGAGCGTAGTGCAATTAAGGTGAGACACAAACCCCTGTGCAGGTTCCAATGGGTTTGGCACGCTCAGATCTGTGGGAGTTTCTGGTGGAGCATTTGCCCAGTTAACCTATGGAACTGCACGGCTACGGGCACTGGGCAAGCACTGGGTCCTTTGGGAACTGGAAATATTGGTATTACTGACTTTAAAAAGTCTTTTCACAACTTTTAAAATGTGTAAAATACAAGTGCCCAACTCTGTTCAAGCCTAAATTACTGCTTTCTTCACTTGAGAAAGGAAGTGAGACAACCAGACTGCAGCTAGATGTATCCCAAGGACAAATAGCTTTAATAGGGATTTAAAATTCAAAACTGAAAGAAAACTGCATCACAGTTTCAATAACCATCTTAAGTTATAGCTAAGCTTAAAGAGTATTTCTTTTCCCAACACCTTCCTCTGTCTCTTTTTTCCATATTCTAAATAAAGTTTTACTTATTTGGCTTTTAAATAACGAATTACTTTTTAATAGCACCAGAGATGACATTTCTCTTCGGTATTCCCAAGCTATTCCCCCAACTGTTTTTCTTTTCCAAAATTAAACTCCCCTCTCTATTTATTCAATTCATTTCTGAAGAGCCAACATAGCCCTACTCTCATGATGGGATTTCTGCTGCATTAACATTCTGTTTTATTACAAACAATTATTCAGGACCTCAAAGGAAAAAAAAAAAAAAAGAGTAATCTAATGGTAGAGTAATATAGGAAAAGCTGTGAGTCAGTCTCAGGTTTTTATAGAATGTACATTGCACACATTAAGTTATTAATTTCCACTTTTACATTTAATCTCAAATTATAAGAATGGGTGCTACCCTAATTTATAGAGGTCCCATGCTAAGAAAAATGTCCAAATAATCTGATAGAAAATTGCCAAATAATACCAAGTTCTGGTTAAAAGTTGAGGAGGGGTAGGAAATAAATGGTGGAGGTTGTATTTAGTATAACATTTTGCGAACTCATGTCCAGCACGGCCATGGGAAGCACAAGTCACTTCATTGCAGCACTAGAAACAAAGAGCCATAATTGCAGTGTTCCTGAAAGGAACTAGCATGAAATAAGTATATGATCCAAAAAATGAAATGAGCTCATTTTAGCTTCAGATAAAAACCTTTGTGAATGTGGCAATATTGTGAATGTTAATCAAATGTAGCTATTTCTCATATCATGTAAGGGGATTTTTCCTGTACAGGTACACATGGATATTTCAGTATTCAAAGCAGACCTCAATACAGCCCTTTATAAAATACCTGAATTGAAGCAGCAGCTGTCTTGCTAAATGTAATGCATCTTTTACTTAAATGTGCTTACATACAAGTCCAGAAGAGTAAAACAGCAACTCTGTGATGATTGTTTAGTAGCAAAATATATAGAGAGTTATATAAAGATATCTATATAATACTGTTTTCTTGCAACTTCATTGCTTTCCAAATTGTCACGTATCTGTCCCAAATGCTTGTGGGTTTTGAGCTACTGTGCAAAACCACCCACAGCAGTTCACCTGAGCTCAGGCCACAGTGGGCTCCCCCCTCAGACACTCATCCCCGCGTGCCCGCGAAGCCACCACGGCACTCACAGGCGACAGAGGTGACGCTGGCGGGCAGGTTCTGCTGGAAGGGGTGCTGGTCCGCCTCGGGCTCCTCGGGCTCCGACAGGATGTGGTGGCCCGTGTGGGACAGGTAGGTGACCTGGACCTGCTGCGCCGGCGGTGCCTTCAGCTTGTCCAGGCACTCCGAGTCACGGCGCTCCTCCGACTGCATCCTGGGCCAGATGCGCTCCCTGCGCCACAGGATCAGCGCCACCCGGTCACGGATGGACTTGGCCACGATCTTGAGATCGTTCTCGTGGAAAAAGCCCGAGTCAATCTGCACGGGAACACACACTTAGCACGGTCCTGAGCACATGGCTGGCACGCACACAAGCACACACGTGACACTGGAACCTCTTCCCAACAAAGAAAACATCCATTTGAAACAACATGAATTTATATTAATTTATTTCTCACAAGAACAGGAACTCAAGAGCTTGATGGAGTGGGGTTCTTTCTCAGTAAAACTTCTACTCCCAACGCATTAAAAAAACCCAGGATGTAATGTCTAAGACCTGACTACATACTGGCTCTAATTATCCACCACTGAATTTCCACTGAGGAGAGCAAGTTTAATGGCAGATGGGTTTCCCTCCTTTTTTTTTCCTTTTTAACACTAAAAGAATAGACAAAACAGGAAAAAGAATCTCTAAAAAATGCACCTGGAGAGAATCAAACTGCCCCTAAATCTGAATCTTAACTCGTCCAACACACAGAATTATCCAAATTGCTCCGCTTAATAGCACAGCAAATCATCAAGGACAAGAGGTTAACAGAATTATGTTTCAAAATAACTTCTCTTAAATAGTGAAGTCAGTCAGGATTGATTGACTTTTACAAAGAGAAAGCAGACTCTTCCCATTTGATGGAAAAGGGGATGAGGCTTCTCAGAACTCAACTGCTCAACAGATAAAATGGAAATTCATCTTCGTGTTATTTGTTTGCATAATGTCCTGCAGTGCAGGGTACAAATTTTCATTTGATAATGCCGTACCACAGCTGTCTCTGCTCTCCCTACATTCTTAACATGCACATTTGACAGATTTGAAAGCGCTTACATCCATGGGGAAATCTTGAGGCTTTCCTGCTTTGCTCTTGCCCAAACATAAGACACTTTCACAGCTTAGATTTTCACTGCTAAAATTAATGGGTGCAAAGCACCTTAAAACACAGCTTAAAGAGCTAACTTCACTTTCCAAACCCACTAGAGTGTTTCCACTTCCCTTTGCCCATATCATTTGGGCAGGTGGGACTGCCAGAATCCCGTCGGCAATGATAAATAATTCCCTGTACTCAGAAGGTCTCCTGCATTCCTCTCTTCCACAGCACACAAAGCAACAAACAGATGAAAGCACATGGCTTTGGTGTTCCACGATTCATAAGGACTAGAAAAAGACATTTAGCAATAAACGTCCCCTTTTTCTGCCTCTGCAACAGCCTCAGGTTTGAAAGCATTTAATGGGCAGTGTCTTAGGTATGCATTAATGTAGAAAACAGAGTTTTGAATTATTTGGGAATAGGTACAGTGTCACTGTAGTTTGGGCATGATCCTTTTAAATATACTTTTCATGAGAATTATTTCCTCTTCAAAATAAAGCATCACAACTATGGACCAAGCAACTTAAGAGAACTCTGAAACTCCAAATATTTCTATCAATATTTAAATGTAAAATATAACAGTAAGTAATGGTACCACAGCAATTTTTAAACTAAATGAGTTCTGTAATAATATATTGCTGGAAAAACATTGGACCTACTGCAAACTAACGACAAGAAGACAAAGGAGCCTGAATTCCTCCCACTAAACTCGGAGTAGATGGTGATGAGTTCCAGCTGAACAAGGCAGCATTACCAAAATGAGCGCCTCCTGAGCAGAACACGAGTGGTGATGACATCATTAAATGGGATCCCTAGGGATTTAGAGTCTAACAGGAACATTTCTGCAAGCACAGGAATGTTTCTGCAAGCCTAGGAACGTTCAGACCCTTGGCTCAGTGCTTACTGACCCTGAGCCTCTGTGACATTAGAACACCAAAACAATTGCAGCAAAGACATCATCAAAATAGGAGTTCAAGGACAATGTAGTGAAAATGGAACACAGATTCCCTAACAAAACCCCACAAGTATAAAGAAATTCAGCAAGTGAAACTTATCAGTTAAAAAATCCAAAGCTTACTCCTAACTCAGTGAATCCAATTTCCTATCAAAGTTTGGGGGTGGAGCAGCTGACCACTGACCTTCCTCATCTACATTCCTTCAAAGGAACACCAACAGAAAAGATGGGGAAAGTGTTTTGGAGAATTCAATGCAGAATACTTTGTGATTGAACTTCTGAACTCTTCTAATGTATTTCTAGCTGCTGTCTGGAACTAAATAGATTCCAAATAAATTCAAAGACATCCAACAGCCTATAGAAACTGGCAGAAGAGCGTGCAAAATATAAAAGTAGACCAGACCTCTATAGTTCCTAAGCTATGTAAACTGTGATTTCAGGCATCTGTTTTCAAACAGTATGTTTGAGTTAGCTGCTCCCCGTTCACCCCTTTCTTGCAGTAGTCACTCCAAAATCAATGCAAAGAGCCTAAACTGGACACCTGGAGTGCTTCAAGTGAAGTTAGTTTACTCAGCTTGTTCCTGCTGTCCCTTGGGATTCATGCACTACTTTCTATATATACACATTTTTATCAGAAGTGTATTTTACCATTTCTTGTGCAACATCATCAGGAGTTTCCTTCTCCAGATCAAAAGTAAACTCAATGGCTCCATTATCTTTGGGTTTTCCTTTCAGTTTCTTAGGATCTTCTACCCAGAGTCTTAAGGCAATAGAGGATTTCCTACCATGGTCTTCTTCTGCAAGTTCCACTCTTACCCCAGTATCTTCAGCAAAAAAGGCATGGCTTAATAAATCTTTAATTTCATATCTGCAAAGGATATAGAGAAGAATCAAACACTGCATGTCCACAACTTTAGAAAGGTTTGTAAAAAGAAACTGCTGTTAAAAGTGGAAATATTTACACTGTTTGGTGTTCACGCATAATGAATTTGTGTTCTTTCTGAAAAGATGTGGGATTTTGAAAAGAAAGTGAAATTGAAAAAGAAAAAATTGACATTTCCTATTTCTCAAAGCTTTAGCAATATTCATACACCACAAGCACTTAGAGAAATGCAGATTATAGCTTTGTTCAACTTTTCCTAAGTATCTGAGCTTAAAGAGTACCAGAGAAGAGATTCTCTCTAGGCTGTGAGCTGCAGTCTCTAAAAACTGTATTTGTGAAAGTCAGGAGATATTCAGCACGAGACAAACTGGCAGAGACCAGTAAAACATTAATTTTTAAAACCAAAGCTGGAAACTAGGCATAACGAGTCTCCATATCCAGAGGGCAATGAAATCTGCTATTACAGCTCATGATGAATCCACCACAACCGCTTTTATCACCCTCCCCGCCCCCTACAGAACCTTCCCATTGGCATTTTTTGGACTGCTGAACCAGAAATTGCAAGAATATCCTAGCTCAGCTCCACAGTGATGCTGAGTGGCTGAGAGACACAACAGCACTGCTTATCCTGCACTGAATGCGAGGAAAGCAGGAAATAATTTAGACCTGCACTTCCATGCAGCATTTTCTTCTGCACAGGGCAGACCCACAGACCAGAGCAGAAATTCCACAGACAGTTCTGAAATCCCTGCATACACGTTATTTAAGACAAAACTCAGTCCCTTGAAACAAACCTTTCTTCTTTGTTTTTGCAGATGCACTCCCCAATTATCTCCTTAATTTCAGGATCGGTAACTTTCTCAAAGCTTGCTGGCTTTATACCCTAAAAGCATAAAGAAAAACAATTTAATGTGAAAAAGAATTACATTACACCTCTTAATTAAGCATATTTTCTCTGCATTTTAAAGGTAACTCAACCCAGGAACTTATTAAAACCTTTAAGTTGCTAGCCTTAATGCAAAACTGAGTTAAGGATCTAGGGGTACTATACTTCTAAATACCATTGCACTTCAAAACTAATACACTAATGTGCACGACCTCAGCCCTACACAGGCAAAGTATCCCTTTTTCTTTACCAACCTTTGCAAATTTTACCTTTATATCCTCTGGATTCTAAAGTGAATATTCAAGAAACAGCTAAGTTTAAATTTCAAAAATAACCATTTTCTGAAATGATTCCTTTTATGTTTTTGTCGCAACTCTCAAAGCACTAAATGAATAAGGACGGATAATCACATTTTTCTTCAGATGGCTAGTACTGAAAATGAGTGAAAAATACCTTGGAATAGTCCATTTTCCTGTTTCCCAAAAACCTCTTGCATTTCCACGACCCAAACACTCTCCAACGTATTCCCCTCTGCATAAAAAATTAAAGATCAACCCCAAAACCAAGCAGGGAAGCAGGAGAATACAACATCTCTGCACTGCTCCTGAATTTCCCAGGATGTTGTTAGAAACCCCTTGGGAATATGTGATAGAACAGGTGCAACCTATAAATCTAGTTAAATCTCTGTCAAATGTTAGCATTTTTGCTGGGAACAGATTTGGAACAGCAACCTATGAGCGTGGCCTTTCAAGGAGAAAAACCAACTACCCACTGCAGAAGAAAACCCTGGGAAGCAGAATCAGCGTCCCCACATCCATGGTTATATTCAGCTACAGGTGACAAGTGGAACGCAAGAAGTTCCTTTTTTTATTTTTGATGTCCAGCATAAATCACAGAATTAATTGATTCCCTTTTAAAAACATGTTATTACCTCTACTTACTAAACCAAGATGTACGTGGATGAAAATACGACAAAATTTATTTAAGAAGAGATGATGCAGTTGGACCTTATCACTTAAGGACCCAAGTACTTCCAATGAAGTCAATGAGCAGAACAAAAAGGAAACACAATTTCCTTTATCTAAAAAACAGAATGTGGTTAAGCACATAACTGAATGGCAATTGAACATTTAGCTCCATACAAATCCTTTTAAAGTTTCACTCTGAAATAACAGTAAATAATGGCTCACGCAGTCACAGATAAGGAGCCCCACAGAGTAGACTTTTAGCTCACCCAGTGGACTGAAAGAAGAAAACAAGTATTTTCAAAGAGGGTCTGGAAATAATACACTGAATTGTCTTGAATAATTTTTATGGATGAATTTCAGTGAGGGCTGGAGCCTCTCTCAGAATTTCTGAATATTTCAGCATCAGATTATATTTTTACCCTTTTATGAACATTCTGTTCAAGCCTCAGATTCTATTTCAAACTTGATTAATTAATAATTTTCGATCAACAACCCCCTATTTGTCTTGAAATTCTAGCATGAAATATGTAAATTGTAGATTTTGAAAAAATAATAATAAATATACAGAACAGTCACTCAAAGACTCAGCTCCTTGGTTTTGTTTCAGCAGAAAGCTGCAGTGATCCAAAGAAACCCATTTTTGTGAGAACAAAACAAAATAATCCATACACGTGGCTGGCTGGCTGTGACCCACTAAAAAGAATTATTTGCTTAAGCAAACCTAAATCTCACTGATGAGACAAGGGTTCAAATTTTGTGTATTAGAAAAATGTGTCAAAAGGCACTAGACTGCCTGGGCTGCAAAGCCCAGGCTGGCTCAATGTGCCACGGTGAGCTCTTAGGAGAGCTCTGATACCTGAATCAGAAATGAAAGAAAACAAAGCACCATCACAATGTATTTTCAGCAGGACTCCTCTGCACCATAATTCATGTTTAAGCTACAGGAGTCTACTGTGTTCTCCATCAGGAAGAAGGATAAATCTATACATTTCAATTCACTGTTGTTTGCTATGAGAAAACTGATTTCCATATTAGTGTGACACTGTCCAGGAAGAAAGCGTAATAAGATCTAATAAAGACTTTAACCTGAAGAGAGACAGGTTTAGATTAGACACAAGAAAGAAATTCCTCCCTGTGGTGGTGGGGAGGCCCTGGCACAGGGAGCCCAGAGCATCAGATCCCCGATGACTGGTTCCCAATATTGACCTTACAAATTGCTTCCACGAATAAAAAACAGCAACTCTTCCACCAACACTTTTCCCATCTTTGGATGGAACACTGACTCCTCTCAAATATCCACTGTGCTCATCTGCTGGACAGCTAAGCTATGAGTAGATGACTGAAACAAATGAGGACAAAAATTGTGAAGTACTGAACAGAGTTGCTTTGGCAAAGTGTTTTCTCCCTGTCCCTGTGCTATAGGATGCTTCTCTTCCTTACTCTTCATTAAACTCTCCAAGGCCAGCTCACTGGGATGCTGCAAACCCTCCCCTGCAGCACAGTGCCCCTGACAATGAAGGGGGATTCTATTTGCCATCAAAGGGCTCATCTCATTCACCTAAACAAAAGCCATCTGTCTTCCCTGAGCATTCCCAAGGAAACACAGCACCAAAATTCAAAGTGTATTAGCCAAGAGATTATCCATGACAGTTTGAAAGCTGTACAGCCTCTTCTAAATTAAAATAAATTCAGTGCCACCACATGTGAAAGGCAGAGCTCACTGGGTGGCCATAAGGGGCATAATGATAATACAGATTCCTTAAATGTTGAAATATATATACACATATATAAACCAACATCAAAATGAGAGATCAAATTGAGAGCTTCTCTGTACCAAACAGGACAATTTATTCTGACTCCCTCACCACCACTTATTTCCATACCCCTCTTTCTGAAGAAATTAGATTTGTGATCCATTGCCCTCCAGTACAAGGCAGCTGAGTCTACAGCCAGACACATAGAGAAAAAGTTGCATCCTTCATGCTGAGGGAAGAAACGTGCTGCTTATTCTGCAGGGTCTAAAAACAGCCACTGGCCATTTTCCATCAGCAGAGCACACTTTGGAAGAGCAGCACGTGATGCTCTGAAGGGACACAGCGAATGCCACACAAGTCACTGGCACGTCTGGCCCACGTCAGTCAGTGCTCGAGAGCCTTTCCTGGCCCCTAGAGGTGCCCTTCCACCCCAGGGTCAGCCAGCTCTGGGCTGCCACTCCACCTTCCAGGCTCGTGTCATTCCTAAAAAAGGAAAAAACCTTCTACCAAAAAAGGTGAAGCCATGTTTCCAACTGAAACTGCACCCTGGTACACACTCTCTGAAGTCAGTGAAATGAAGGTAAAGCTCTCAATTTTACCAGGATTTTGTTCTATGACATCACAGTGTACCATTATAAACTCATCTCTGTTTCCCTCCAGAATGGTGCTCCATCTTATTGCCAAGCTAAGAGGGTTACCTGCAGATCTAAGAAGATCTCCAAAAGCCACAAGAAGTCCATGCAATGACACTGACAGCATGATTTGCCTGCTGTCATTGTGCCACAGCCGCAGCATTAATTCTGTATATGTGCACCATGGCATAGAGCCTGCATATGCTGAGAAAACCTTCAATGGTTGATGAGAACAAACAGTATGAAAGCTTTACATGCAAACCAGAACACTGCCACAGGGTGTTGTGAAGCACAGGTTTGTACCACTGAACCCAAGGAGATGGCCAGGAACACTTTAGAGATGCAGCTGCTCTGCTGTGCACTCTGCAGCACATGCCTAAGAAAACACTAGGCTGGAGCAGCCTGGGAAGGTCACGGATTCCAATGTTTCATCACTATTGTCTACATCAAAATCACTTGGCAGAATGATTAAACACAAAAAAAATCTGAGTAAGAAAAACCATCAAGTTATGCATGAAAAATGAGATTATGGCATCAGAACGAAGGGCACTGCAAATATGCTGACCAGGAAATCACTTCAAAGTGAACTGTGGTAAATGTGGCTTGACCCCACTGCTTGGGAAAGATGTGTTTTCTATTTACGGTACATATCCATTTCTGAAATGTTTACACTCCGTCATTCAGGCTGAAAGGGCAGAGAGAGGTGACAGGCTGGAACAAGCATGTCTTGTCTGGCACAGAAATGAGCCCCTCTGCCCCTCCCAAACATGACCACCTCCTTATCCTGGACAACTGCAAACATACAGGCACACGCAGAAAAACAGAAATGCAAAAATTTATCCAGCAATTTAGCCATAAGAATACAGTCGGGCAGAATAAAAGGTCGCTGAAATAAATTAAATATAATAATCTTACACCACAGACATGCAGAATATGACATATGCTGAAATAATGTCTCAGAAAGGTAATGTTTACGTTTTCTACACTGATAGGGATGACCAACACGTGTGATTTGGACAGCTGGGTCTTCAGGTGTATCTCATGTCCTAGTACCAGGTAAGGGCATGGTAGAGGGTTCAGAGTAGAAACTACTGACAACATATTATAGTGGCAAAACCCAAATCATGCCCTGCCTGTGCTGGGCAGCAGAAGGAATATCAGCTCAGTGGGACCCAACAGAAGGTAGGCAGTCTAAACTTTTTGTTGGTTGTCACTCCTTGATGCAAACTCCAGCCAGCAATTTCAACCCCTATGAATGCTATCAATACCTCTGGTAGTTGCTACTACAATGCTGAGCCCAAGGCAGGAAAAGAAAGTTATTTTATTTTATACTTTTTAAATAAAGGCAGCAGGCAGCTAGACACAGCAAACACATTTCACAATGCACTGACCCTCAATTTAAAACACTAGAAATAGTATTTATATTTCTAGTGCAAAAAAGCCCCAGCTTCATAAAGAAGCAAATGTCCCACTGAGAAGCTGCAGCATTCGGGGGCTCTGCACCCTCTCCATCCAAGAAGGTCAGAGCCACCTTCTGCTCTTAATGAGAGCCCCAAAACTAATCTAATACTGGAAGAAAACAGTCTAATTCAGCTTCTTGGTTTCAGCCTACTCTCCGTTTTTGACTATATTTCAGTTTATAAGCCCCAAGGCTCTCACAAGCTGCTGCATCACCAAACCTAACCCTTACTCCAAGTGATCTTAGAGTTACTTTGTGTTTCTGCAGTCCCTGCCCCAGTGTAGGGCAGACCCCAGTGCCTGGCGCTGGCTCACGACCCCACACCCCAAACTCCTCCAGCTCTCCTCAGCCCCTCAGGCCACTCACGCTGCTCGGAGCAGGGTCCCTCCGTCGGCAGCTCCCCTGCAGATGCAGCTCTGCGGGAGGAGCTGTGGAGCCCACCACAACGTGGAGCCCACCACAAGGCTCCTCCTGGGACACGGCATCTCCCCCGGGAGAGGCTCCTCCTGCACCCTCACCCCGAGGTCCACCCCCTGCTCCTCCTTCCAGCCTGACAGTCGTGCAGCTCATGGCATTTGACAGGGCTTTCTCCACTCCACGGGGAGCTGGTTAACCCTTTCCTTGGAAAAACAGTAATGCCAATTTTGCCATCTAAGGAATCCTGGTGACTTTGCTCCCACTGCTACTACCCCAAATTCAGATGAAAACTGCACACCCTTTGTGCTGGTACCTGATGCTTTTGTCTTCAGCTTTCCCTGCCAGACAGTTCTGCTTCAAAAATACCCCCAACAAGGACCTTCCAACACCTTCTCCACCGTTGCTTTTTCTATATGACAAATATAATCTCCCACCTCTCTGGAGCTGCCAGTATAAAGCCAGTTTTACAAAACTATAATAATTTACCATCTAATTCTGAGCTGTGTAAATGTTACTGCCCTAGAAAATGAGTTGGCTCAGGCTTCTTCCATCAGTGTTTAAAACAACGGCTACTTAAAGTCTAAAAATTGAAATATAACATCTAATTAGGAATGCTCTGATTAATCATTATTCTTTGCCATCTTGGATATTGTTTTGACAAATGAGGCTTAGGAGCCTGGCAAAGTCTTAATTACCAGTATTCCAGATGGCTACAAGGTGTGCACACAGCTTCTCTGGGTACATGGAGCAATGAAGAGCTCGATGTTCTCCGTGGCTCCAGGTGCACACGCACCTTCCCAGCAATACCAGCTCCCACTGCTCAGGTACACTGAGTACCTCACCAGTCTCACAGACAGGACATGAGGCTACAGAGCCTGAAATTAGAAGAGCCTCTTGTGCCACCCCAAGAACCCCTAGAGTCCAGGGAAGTGCCCCCTAAGCTGCCCACACTGGTAGCATTTAGGCCATATCTGAAGTACGATACCAAAACAGAGTCAACATCCTTTGTGCCAAAGCTAATAAACACTGCGATAAAGAATAACATGGAATAACAACATCGAGTAACCATGCAGCTCTAGGATCACAGAATCACAGAATGGTTTGGGTTGGAAGGCACCTTAATGATCATCTCATTCCAACCTCCCTGTAATGGGCAGGGACACCTTCCACTAGACCAGGTAGCTTCAAGTCCTGCCCAACCTAGCCTTGAATAACAGAGATAAAGGCAAGGAACTCACCTGAGCCATCAAACCCATTCCATGTCTCTGAGAGGCTGCAGCATGGTTTGCAGCCACCCCATGGTGCAGAGCATGGTAACCATCCAGCAGATCCATGGCTGCACACACTCACCTCCCTGCAATGCCAAGGGAGCTGCTACAGCCAGAGGATGAAGATAACTGCACTGCTGAGCAGCTTCTGAGGTCTTTTGTGGGCTTTAAAATTATTTCTGAGGGGCTCTGGGTTGAAAGCAACACTTTAAGAAGAATTAAACTACCACACATCAGCCCATTGGGCTGTATTTGTGGCCAATGGAGATAAAATCAGTGACAAAGATAACCGAAAATATTTCATGAAGCTGCATCAAAACACACTCCAAGTGTAGAATTGTAAGCTTACACATAAGCCTGAAACAGGTTTGTGTAAGCCAGAGCTCAGATACCTCAACTTCTAGAACGCAGTATACATTCAGCGGTACCTCACCAAAATATGCTTTTGAACCTTCCAATGAGAGGATCCAATACCAGTTAAGGACATGTACTCACACAGGTAACTTTTCGGTAGATTTGAGCAGCATTCTGGCATTCTGAGTAAGGGTATTCTGAGGTAGCCATTTCCAGCATGCACATTCCAAAGGCGTAGACATCCACAGATTCATCATAGTGCTCCTCGTACATTTCCGGGGCCATGAATTCTGGTGTACCTACAAAGATAATGTTGGTTTTTTACAGGAGTCCAAATGGCTTTACCAAAAGCTTTTTCACCTGTGAGAAGTGTGCCCAGTACAACTGTGTATAGGTGCATACAAGATAATTTCAAAAGAGCTCAAGCATCTCCCAGGAAGCAAATCCAAAGTCAATGCATGCACTTCCATGCCCATGGCTTGCTGACAATAATCCAAAGTGGGGAAGCAGGGCAGAGGGGAAGCAGGACAGAGGGGAGGGGGAAGGAAAAGAGCAGAAAATTTCAAAAACGAACAAGAAAATGAGCTATGGTTCATTTCCTGCCCATATTGAAGTGATAGAATGGTTTCTGTCTGGCTGGAGAGAAGGATGAGTAAAGGGCCAGGGAGGTGAAAAGGGAAGAAGAAACGAGAACCTTCACTCTTGCTTTTATCAGTGCAAATTTGCTTTTTTTTTTTTTTTTGTTTCCTCCAGAGATACAGAGTAACCACCAGCAGGCAGACAGCACTTTGGAAGCCAGAAGTATCACAAATCACCTACA
Organism: Zonotrichia albicollis; assembly: GCF_047830755.1. Classification (NCBI taxonomy): domain Eukaryota; kingdom Metazoa; phylum Chordata; class Aves; order Passeriformes; family Passerellidae; genus Zonotrichia; species Zonotrichia albicollis. The sequence goes on from NC_133830.1 coordinate 21,639,643, forward strand.
GAGTCATGCACAAAACATCAAACCTAATTCTGTCACTGGTTTAGTGGGACAAATCAATGAGGCTACACACAGAACAAGGTCCTACTCAATAGGAATTAGGGTACCAGGAATCTGATGCAACTTGGTAAATATGAAGTGAGGCACTGGGAGATGCAGCTTGGGGACAAGCAGCAACCCCAACACCGGCAACATTTGTTCAGCAAACTACTCTGAAAAGGGAGGGTGTACAAAGCAAAACAGAAAACTACTAACATTTGGGCAATTCTTTCCAGGAACTGTATCTCATACTGTAATTCATTTCTTTCCTTTCTACATAGAAAAGATGAAGGAAGAGAGATGAGTGCAATGGTGTGTCAAGGGACAGTAGCAGCAAGCTGTTGGGATGCCAAAAAAAGAGTGGCAGGTTTTGGACCATGAGAAAGACCCAGATAAACTCTTTCTGTCCAGCCTCAGCACCCAAACTGCCCACAGCCCTGGCAGATCCCATCAATGCTTTGTTATGTCATCACTAATCAGCAGCAAAAGCACAACTCTAATTAAAACAACATAGAATCAGAAAAAGTAGTTCTGGCATATTCCAGGATGGTTTGGATTAGATTTACCTTAAAGATCATCCCATCCACCCCAGCCACCTCACCCACTGCCATGGCAGGGACAGCTCCCACTGTCCCAGGCTGCTCCAAGCCCTGTCCAGCCTGGCCTTGGGCACTGCCAGGGATCCAGGGGCAGCCACAGCTGCTCTGGGCACCCTGTGCCAGGGCCTGCCCACCCTCACAGTAATATGTTTCTTCCTAATAGCCAGCGTAAATCTCCTCTCCTCCAGTTACAAGCCATCACCCAAATCCCTAAAGAAATTGAGGAAATGTCATACGTGGAGGTGTCCCAGGCCAGGCTGGATGGAGCTTGGAGCAACCTGGGGTAGTGGAAGGTATCCCAGCCATGGCAGACAAGATGATCTTTAAGACCCCTTCTAATCCCAACCATTCTAGGATTTTCTGACTTGTCCAAAACTCTTTTTAAATGGCAACATAAAGGACAACCCTCAAAATTAGGGTCTGCTTTTGCACACATTTCTGGAGCAGACTCAACTTATGAACAAGCATTTCTGTAAAATTAATTTTGCAAAATTCAAGATTGATCTCTTCCCTTGTTTATGTTCTTCTGCCTCGTCCTTCCACCTCAAAGACACTCATGCCTACAGCCTCAGCAAATCAGCCAGACCCATGTCATGGAGGCTCAGTGTAGTCACCCTCTCTGGGTGTTTGTTAAATCTGTCACTAAGGCAGAGGCTGCTGCTCAGAAAAGGTTAACAGCTGCCACAGGAAATTATTTTGGAGCTGCTGCTCTGCTTTAGAAGGAACACAACTCAGCAGTGAATCTCGTGGATTCCAGAGCATTTAAAACAAATCTGAAAAAGTGATAGCAATAGTCTAAGAACCAAATGGAATACTTGGCACCATTCCAAAACAGAACAAAAATGACATTTCCCCCATTCCTTGGAGTGGAAAGGAATACCTACAAGCATCCTTCAAGCTAACAGCCCAGCTAAACGTGAGGCTGCTCAGCACCCACTCAGCTGCTTTGGCAGGAGCAGGTTTGCCCTGGCTGGGCTCCCGCAGAGACACTGCAGTGTGCTGATTTCATCCCTTCCAGCCAACGTGAAATGCAGCTACTGATATGCCTTTAGAGCTACTCCCTCTGCAGAGGGGGCAGCATTACTCATCACCAGTGTTTCCAAGCCTCCTTTATCCTCTCCTTGGAGCAGTAGTGCTCATGAAAATTATAAGCTTAGTTTGATTGCCAAAATGAATGCAGACACTTTGCCAGCATCCTGCAGCCCTCACAGTATCAAATTCCTTTCAGACATGACTGTATTCTGATGGTGTTCTGTTCATAACTGATTTTATAAAAACCTGTGTAAGTATTACTAGTATTCTTACCAATATTAGTATTACTGATGCTACTCCTTGTATTGCTACTACTGATACTATTCCCAGTATTGATATTATTCCCAGTATTAGTACTTCTGGAATTATTCCCAATATTGGTATTACTTATATTATTCCCAGTATTGTTATTGTTGTTATTATTCCAATATGTCCCATGAACAACTGTTACCCTGCAAAAAAATTATTTGAAGAAATACTGACCCTCAACAGAGAAAAAAAAACACCAGTTACTAGAAGTTAAAAATGAGAGAAACTCAACAAATATAAACAAACACGAGTTCATTAAAATCAATGAAATTAAGCAGATCCACAGCAGCCAAGTACATATCTGAAATTTCTACTGTTTTGACTTCACTGGTTCTGGGCTCCCTACGCATTAAGGATGATACAGGAGGAAGGAGAAGAGGAAGTTATGATACCATTACTTACTGATTCCTATTTTTATAGGGGTATAGAGGCAACACTTCCACTTTAACTTCCACTACCAATTTGCTACTTTAAAATCACTAATGCAAAATGGGAAAGGAAGATGTTAAACAGACAGCCACGATACTGACCGAGGGAAGCCAAGGAGAACAGGAGCATTACCTATGACACTTTTGGCAAATGAAGCTCTTTTGAGTGTTGCCAGACCCAAGTCTCCTATTTTCACAGATCCAGTTGGTCCAGTAATAAAAATATTATCACATTTCAAGTCTCTGTGAATTATTGGTGGAGTTCTTGTGTGTAAGAAAAGAAGACCCTTCAGGATTTGCCGACACCAACTCCGCAGGACTTTAGGTTTCATCACCTTAAACCTCTTCAGATACCTGGAGCACAACACACACACAAATGGGTAAAAAGGAAGCGAAAATATTTTGTTAGAGATTTGAGGGACTTCAACAGCACAGCTTAAGTTTTCTGAAACTCCACTATGGATAAAAGCCCCTTATTAGATGCCACCAAAGCAGCACAGAAATATCCCAAAATTGAATGAAATAGATCTTTTCAAAGGAGGAATTAGAGCATTCAGTTTTAGGGAGAATGATAATAAGCATTTTTGGTGCAAATACAACCAAATATTTTGAAGTCTAATTGTTCAGTGATTCATTTCATGAAGAGAAGAGCTTTGGAATATGTTCATCTATTTTGAATCAGAAGAATACTGAAGTTTAATTTTAACCACAAACTTAGACCTTTGTACCACACACCTGCACTTCTGTCTATTTACCTGAAGCGCTGGTTAGGAGGGGACATTTGGGGAAGATGTAGGAACTGCTAATGCACTGGCAGAGCAGCACACTGGGTGAGTACTGCTCCCATTGGGGCTGAAAATCTGTTCCAGAATTCATGCCAACTGCTTTATATCAGCCTTAACAAGACTGTCAGTACCAGAAGCTATTAATTCATCCTGTTTAGGAGATAACCTGGAGCACCTTCAGCTTCTGAGAGATTCTACCATTCAAGTGCTATTCCATTTGAATTCCCTAACAAAACATGCAAATACAAGCCCAAGAGCAAGCACAAAACACACCCTGACAAATCCAAACGTCACAGGCAGAAAATGAAACACGCCAGAGAACAGCTTTGAGTTGCATAACCGAAACAGGGAAGCAGGCAGAAAGAGATGGAGGCCAAAATTCTGCCCGTCAAACCACTGCGGTTCAAATGCAGGGACAAATGACAGACACCAGAGAACAGCTCCATTTTTTGCTTTTATCTGGAGATGGTTTTTTTCAGCATACAAAAGTAGGATTTTGCTATAAATGTCAGCTGCTATTCTTAGCCCCTTGCAGGAGCGCAGTACTTACGTCTTCAGCGTTCCAGAGGTCATCAGCTCGGTAACCAGCACGATGCATCTTTTGCCTTTTGCACAGGATTCCCAGAAGTCATAAAACCTCACGATGTTTGGGTGCTGTAGACCTTTCAACATTTCTGCTTCCTCTTTAAATCTCTGCCTCTCTACTTTTGTGAGTTTTCTGTCCTATAAGCCAAAACGAGACATTATTATTAGTGATGGACAAAAATAAAGGCCCTGCATTGCCAGGGTGTTCAGAATTTTAGATTTGTTTTATGCTCGTGTCAAGAGCAATCATAAAATCTTTTATGTAAGAGAGCAGCAGCATTATGAACTAGGGCACTCGGCCTAATTCCAGTATCAAGAAGACAAAGAGATGCCTGTGCTACGCCATTCCTGTGACAGCACTAATATTTCAGGCACCACGAACACAGCCGTGGCATGATGGATCAACCCTCAGCTATTTCTTCATGTTTGGGTGTTGAGAGGCTCCCCATCCAAGGGATAAACAGCCACAGGATGCCATTTCCAGGTCGGGGTGTTCTCACAGCCAGGACGGCTCCCACTGCCCTCAGCTGTTCCTGGATGCACTGGTACAAAGCACCAGCTGAGGTCCTTGCTGCTCACCACACTGGGTTCTACAGCCCATCCTGTTCACCTCAGGCTACATTAAAACCATGTTACTTCCCAAAAAAACCCAAACACATAAATGTTTCTATGTGTTTGCTGTTCTGCGTCATTTTGGAGACTTTTCCCTTCTTTTTGGTAAAGGAAGTGTTTGCAACTGTCCTTCAGCTTCTCGCATAGGCTGCATATGCATGGAAATTCTTTAGATTGGAAATGTGAAAATGTCATGTTCTACTACTCTGGTTTTCCTGGGGAATTTCAGGGCATTTCCCCTCCAGGCTATGATGTGACCCTATCCAGCACATGCAGAGACTCTCTGTCTCTCCCATGGCTCCATGGCTGCCTGACCACCCCAGCACAAGGACACCTCAAAGACACCCACCCCTGCCCTAGAAATTGAGCTTTTGGGATCTTTATAAGGTGCTCTTAGTCAGAAAGCCAAAGGCTCATCAATTAGCAAGATTAATTAGTCTGTATTTTGACCTCAGACTTCTTTCTTTTCTCAAGTCATTTAGGCACATCTATACAAGCTGCACTCCTATGCACACAGAATGAATTAAATGGGAACACAGCTGACTTGTAGCCAAGATGCAAAAGAATCAGCCACTGCCATTTCCACAGCCTGTCCTCACCCACAATCCCAGACAGTTCAAGATGGGAATGAGAATTCCCATGGCTACAAACACTACACATGGAGAGTTCATCACAGGAAACACAGGGTTGGAGCCATGATCTGGCTCTTGGTGGATGACAAAGCCCTGCCCCAGCGCTGTGTGTGCACAGGGGGAGCATTTCCATTGGCACTGGGGCTGTTGAGGGTGCTCTCTGTTCACTCTAGACCCGTGCAGCAGACCAGAGCAAACCCTGCCCCAGCAGCAGCAGCAGCCCAGGGGCTGGGCAGTGCAGGGTGCCCAGGGCAGGCAGAGCCCCCCGTGCCCCTCAGGGACAGCAGCACACAGAACACCCACAGCCGAGCCAGGCAGCACCTCTGCTGCTCTGCACCAGCCACCTTTCTTCTACACCAAAAGAATAAAGCTAAAAAAAAACCAACAAAATACCCAAACTGTCTAACAAGTCAGGCAAGAAAAGCCACAGAACTGCTCTCAAATCCACCACTTCTTCCCTACTGATGAGTTTCCTTCTAATTTAAAACCTGTAGAATAAATCAGACACACTGCTGTTAGGAAGGAGAAGGAGCAAGTCCCCATTCAAGGCAGGAAGAGCAGAGTAGAGTGGGAGCTGGCAGAGAAAAGGAAAGGTGGCCTCAGAGATCCAGCAGATTTGCAAATATTTTCCAATTAAAAAAAAAAAAAAGTAATACCATAGTCCTTGACTCTCATTTCCAGGTTTCTGAGCACTGTGAGAACTTTTCCACTGCTACTTCATTGGTAACTTTTAAAACTATCCTTCAGCACACAACCATATTCTGTATATTCTACATATGACAAGCAGGATCATTTTTGGCAAGTGCAACAAAGTGATTCTGGAAGGCAAATGCGTGTTTTATTTGTAATTACAGTAGAAAAAAATCTGGATTTTTTAAACCAGATTGAAGAAAAAGCATTGAGCACTGCTGAAGAATTGAGCACTGTTTTCCAGCTGGAGAGGCAAGGTGAGGGCCAGGGCAGAGCAGCCACTCCTGCGGCTGCAGCCTCCACCACAGGAGGGGTCTCTGGTGCCATCAGGGCTCAAACAGCCTCCTCGAAATTCCTCCAGGCTCAGCCTGACATGAGTCACTGGCAAAAACATAAGCTGATTCTGAAAGGGCTTAAAGGTCGAAGTGTTTTCTACTCTGAAGCAGCAGAAACACCTGTTTAACTGCATGACTCACTCAGGGTTTAACCCAAAGAAACCTTCGCTGGGGTCAGAGACATTCATTCCCCATCATATAATCCACATAAGGCAAAATGTCCTCATCCTGAAACTAAGGATGTAAACCTCAAACAACTTCCAGGCATTACATTTTAATGTAATTACATAAAAACAGGATTGTTTGGAAAGGTCATGACAAAGGTTATGACAAAGAAAGGTGGTCATAGACTCATGGAATAGTTTGGGTTGGAAGGGGCCCTAAAGATCATCTGGGTATGAGGAAGGAACTCTGCACTGTGAGGGTGATGAGGCCCTGGCACAGGGTGCCCAGAGCAGCTGTGGCTGCCCCTGGATCCCTGGCAGTGCCCAAGGCCAGGCTGGACAGGGCTGGGAGCACCTGGGACAGTGGGAGGTGTCCCTGCCATGGCAGGGGTGGACAAGATGGGATTTGAGGTCCCTTCCAACCCAAACCATTCTGTGATTCCATGAATTTCTGATCAGCACTTCAGAGCCTCAATTCTGGTAAATCCCACGCTCATTTAAACTGGATTAACATGATATTTGCAGCAGGAAGATACAAAGAAGTGAATATTCTGTCTATTACCAAATTTCTGCTAATGCAACACATGTATGTTCTCTGCTTCTCCCTACTCATCACAGCTGGGAAGAAAATGCTTCTCTTTGTTAATATAAATTTTATCCCTTCATTAAGTTCCTTTATGGGGAACAACAGCAAAGACAGGAGTCAGTGAGTAAATGTGTTAACAAAAGGAAAGGGAAAAGTTACTAATTAAATTTCTGGAATGACACCCAAATTAACAGCAGGAACGTGTTCAGTTAGTCATCCCCAAGCATCATTTCCTCCAGGTTGTAACATATGGGCTCTGACTAAGGATCTGAAAATTATACAAGCAGGAGACTGGCTTTCACCTGAGCCTTCAGAAGATTTCCAAGATTAACAAACAAGGTCAAGTTTCTTGCCTAATTCCTTGCAAGGAGGAAATCGATTTGGGAATGAACTCCATCCCCCCACCATGAAGAAAGGGGCCCTTGCAAAGAAGACATTCAATTCACATTCAATACATAGAACCTGTGTAGGAGTAGGGTCTGGAGCACAGCTGTTGCAAACTAGAAAGTTGTGCTGCTTTGCAGTTTCACAGAATTTTTTTAATTTTCTCCTTTTAAAGTCTTGAATTTTCACTAATGTAAAAAAATTTTAAACTACTTTAAACACTTGGATATCTTCCCTACTTCCTGGCCTACGGACGTCTGTGTCCAGCTAGCCTATAAATACTGTTTTTTAAAAGTTTTGTGTTTTGTTTTTAAATTCTTAAACTGACATAGCTGCATTTACTGATGGTTATTTAATTTTCTCCCATTTTGAACAGATGAAGGCCTGACTGTAAGGCAAGTAGGAGCACCAGGTCAGAAACGAGGGCAGAGCTCACCTCCATCATGCAGAAGCCACGCTGGTGATGAAGTAAAAAAACCAGAGGCACTTCTGAGCCAGGGACAGAAATCAAATACCTACATCAGCAGAATGAACATCTGTTCAGATCATTCCGTTTTCACATCTGCATTCCAAGTCCACACTTTTGTACATGTACTGCAACTACTCTTCTAATCAGGGATGGCCTCAAGTGTGAAGTCAGCCTGGACCCACTGCCAGCTGTCTCCTGTGGAACTGTCTGTCAGTTTCCTGTGGATTTATGGACAGTAGCAGTCCTGCTTTCATGTATCAGCCTTATATCTTTAGTATTATCCTGCCTGCGCAATAAATGTTTAATAGCACCCAGGACCTTTCATTCCCACACCCCATACACTCAGTTATAAGCACTTAGCACTGACAGCAATCCTAAAGGATAAAATCCCCTCTCTGTGAACAAATGGTAGATGCCATGAGACAACTTGCAAATCAAGAAAAAAAGATTTTACAGCTTCACTCCCTATCAGAATCCAGCCAACATTCTTCCTCAGTTGGTAACCCCGGCCAAGTTACAGCCTGCTATTTGTCAGCGGCACTACTGAAGTGCAGGGAGGTTTTCCCAGGGGGAACTCATTTTCCAAAGGCATAAAAGCAGTCCTTGTCCCTGTGGATACTCACAATTCACTGAACAGGAGCTATGGAACAGGCTGAGGAAGATTTACTTATTGGCCTGACTCACTGCTAGAAATCTATGGAAAATTAGGAATTGTATTCAGACCTTTATGGCTAAATTTGGCACAGTAGAAGAGGCCACGTGTGGTTTATTGCTGGATATAGCTTGCTGCTTTCTCAATTGATTAAGGCATACCTCAAAGACTTACAGCAGAGGAACAGTGGGATTCACATCTTCTGTTGAACCTCAGAACCTCAGCAGTTCATCCTGCGAGGGCAGGAGGAAGGGGGATCAATACCCCAAATCTCCAATCCCCAAAGAGCCACAAACACACCCAAGAAACACAACACCATGGACAGACCATGCGTTTTAGAGGTGAAAACCTCTGTACACCACAGGCAGAGTGTGTTTTACAGGTGAAAACCTCCCAACATAACCACACAGTGACAACCAATGCTTAAACAAAAGAAGTTCTTGTCACAAGCAATTAAATTAATTTCAGGTAGCACCTCCTCAACTTCCTTAATTACCAGTGCTTCACAGGTTCCACATAAGCTTGTGAATGCAGATGACACACCAAAACAGTTCTGACTTGCCTTTCTCAAAGGAAGCTCTGAAAGCAATGTGTGAAAAAAGCTCCACAATACCAGATTCCCCTTGAAAGAAAAAGCCCTAACCACGAAAAAAACCACTTCAGGCATGTCACGAGAACCTGGTGTTTCAGTATTTTCTGGAATCCCATCTGACCCCAGCATTTACTGAAGTTTAAGCAACAATTGGTTGTTTTTTCAAAAAGCATTCTGCTTCAACCTACTTCTTGTAACCCACAAACAGAGTAACTGGGCAGGTGAATTACCCTCGCTCCAGTGCTGGATTGTCAGCACAGGAGGATGCTCCAGCTATCCCCTGGAGGCTCAGTCCTGGGCTGGCCCACAGCAGGAGTGGAGAGATTTCAGTGCTGTGCCTAAAATATCACCTTCAAAGAGGTAGAAATGGGGGACAGGAGCAGAGAGAACTCACTGCCCTTGAAGGGCTGTACCCCTGGTGTGCTGTGACCACTAAAAGCTGTCTCAGCACCAGCCCAGTGCAGAGTGCTCGTGAGCTGGGATAAGCCATCCCCTTCGTGCTTCATTCATCTCACCTCCTTAACTCTAAGGCAGTTTGCAAATTAACTTATTGTATGGATATGAAATTCCCTTATATTTTCTGGTCTAGTGGAAGGTCATGGGGGCTGGAAGATGATCTCTGAGGTCACTTCCAACTCAAACCATTCAAGGATTCCATTATTCTCTTTGCTGTGTGTTTGCTACACAGACACGGTATCTTTCCTAAAGAAGAGAGATGCCACCTCTTGCTCACCTGAGAGCCTGCCAGAGAAGCCCCACCACCCTCTGCAGGCTGAGAGGAGGCACCAAAATTGTTGTTATTTACCAAATGTTGTTATTTACCCAAACAGCATGCAACGCTCCCTTGGCCAATGAGCTTCACCAACCAAAATAAACACAGTGTGAAGAATTAGCAGAATAAGCAAAGTTCGATTTAGCTTTGCTCTGGCAAGTTTAATCTTGGGGCAGCATTCAATCCTGCCTTTCTAACAAGAAAACAGCATTTTCATCCCATTATTGCTACCATTTCCCATCCAGTTATAACCTAGCAATTGCACACTTCAATCTGTAAAACACTCTTAAAGTGAAATTAATCATAGTACCAGTGAATTAATCATAGTCCACCAGGAACCCTAAACAGGCAATAGGATGCTCAGCTGGTGTGTGATGATGGCTTAGTTCAGCTCCCCCAGTGAGACTGTCCAAGACAAACGCTGCTTTCTCTCACTCCTGTTTCCCCCAACCCTCTGTGGCAGGATGGAGAGTAGAATATATATTTTCTGACTCCCAAATAAAGCCCTTGGACTGTGCTGCATTCGTCAGTGAATCCCAGGTCAGGCAGCCTTACCAATCCTAGAAGATGCCCATGGAATAGCCCTTCAAGCACTGTGATGACGTCCCTGAAAGGCTGGCAGTCTTCAATTACACACTAAGTACATTTATTTTCGGAAACTACCTCAAGTTCAAATTAGTAAAAAAATTACCACAAACCCACAAAACACCCTAAGATTCCCCACCAAACAGACAGATGGAGTAAACTGTAGGTGAGATTTTTCAGAATTCCTCAAATCATCTTTCCTACACAGCTATGAATATATCTCTAATATGACTACTCTTCTAACAAAATCACCTTGTGTCACATAAAAGCAGCACTAAAAAGCCATTTCTCACTTGATTCTATGCTGAGCCCCAGGAGAGCACTGAGCATGAGGAGATCCCCTTGGCCACTGAACCACAGAATCCCTTGAATTAGGAAGACCCCATGAGGATCATTGAATGCAATGCCAGCCGTGCCCAGACCCCCCAACAATCCCACCCTGTCCATCCCTGGCAGTGCTGCCCAAAGGCTCCTGCAGCTCTGGCAGCCTCGGGGCCGTGCCCATTCCCTGGGGAGCCTGGGCAGTGCCAGCACCCTCCGGGGGAACAGCCTTGCCCTAAAATTCAACCTGACCCTGCCCTGGCACAGCTTCATGGTGATCACTCAGGTCCTATCAGTGGTCACCAAAAGGAAGAGATCAGCACCTGCCCCCTCTCCTGTCCCTCAGGAGGAAGTTGCAGACCACAGTGAGGTCTGTCATCGTCACCATCACTGTCACCAGCATCAGTCTCACTGGCCAGAGCTGCAGCAGCTGTCTCGAGCTCTCCATGCAGAAGAACATCTTGTACCATCCACATTCTTTATCACGCCAATGACTTAGCCTTATTGAGCTGGACACATTTTATCTTGCTCCCAGTGAAGAGCTGTCCTGGTGCCAGGCAAGCATGGAAAACTTGCCTGCACAGCTTTCAGTGTACGTTCAGCATCTCAGAAATTTTCATGTCCCTGTTTCCACAAAACATGCAAGACTGACCAAGTTCATATGTGCCTTTATACTGACATGCTGTAAATTAATTATACTGAGGGATAGGAATGTAAAATAGCTGGAAAACAGAAAAGTGATGAGTCTTTGCACAGATCTTAATTTAAACTCCAACAGTAGCTCAATGAATCCTGGAGAGAAACTTTCTCAGCTCTTCCCTCACACTGCGGCCTACTAAGCCTCCTACACCAAGTCATTTAATGCTTCTGTGCCCACATTTTGCATTTCTAACGCACACAGAAAAAGGATAAGGAGTTCCTCAGTGCACCCAGGAGATCTATGGAAGAGCAGCACCCTAAATCTCAGGGGTCTCTGTGGTCAGGATGACCCCAAGACGTGTCTCTTTTCCCAGCCCAGAAACTGAAGAAGGAGTCAGGATTCAAGGTTTTCAAGGATGTTTATTTTCTGTTATCTATAATAACATTCTTTCCCTGACCTGCTGAGGTCCGTTCAGCAGGTCAGTCAGTGGCACACTCCCCACCTTCAGGCCAGTGTTGCCTTTTTTATATTAAAAACTACCTGTACTTTATTTACAATTATTTTCCAATACCTATCACCTATGTTAGACAGTGTGTTCCTACTCTAAACCAATCCAAAAGCGCCACCATCACCCAGAAGGTGGAGGCTAGGAAGAAGGAGAAAGAAGAACAAGGCATGCCCAAATTCTTCCTCTTGGGACCCCGAGTCCCCATTCTAAAAACCCCCAAATTCTACTTTTCACCCTGTGACAAACTATCATTCTACTTAAAACTTTCATGGCTTGTAATTCCTCATTTAAGGTTGGTAATTTTTTCCATGGGTCAAAATCAAAGGCACAGAGGTCTTGGGCACTGTGCCAAGGTCCCTGAGCCCCCTGGCAGGGCATTGGCCATCCAGGGCAGCCAGAGGGATGTCCTGGGTTCCAACACCTAACCAGCAGTATTGAGAGCTCTTCTCATCCCAACCTGCTTTTAGTTTTAGCTAGGGACCTTTGAGGGGAAATACCAGAAAATATTCCCTTAGAATAATTTGCTCTGTTTTGAAGAAAACATCCTTGCAGAGGGTCATATAATTGCAAATACCTAACTCCCCAGGTAATGCCCAGTGCTAGGTTGGACAGGTCTTGGAGTGACTTGGTCTAATGGAAGGTGTCCCTGCTTATGGCAGGGGTGGAACAGGATGAGCTTTAAGGTCCCTTCTAACCCATACCATCCTGAGATTCCATAAACTCCTGCATCTGTAAAGTCATGAGCCTCAAGCCCTGAAGCTGCTCCAGGAACACTGCTCTTGTTCCAGCCCTGCTCCACAGCATGCAGCACCCAAGAAAGGACCAACTGCTTACTGCTGCTGCTGGAGGTAAAATTCAAAAGAAAACATGAGTGGGAAGAATATAGTGTTGAGACGAAGGAAAAAGCAAATAGCCCAACTGCCATAACAACTCAAGAGACTGGACAAGCATTCAATGCTTGCAAAGCCCTGGGAAATTGAGGAGAGGGACCTTTCACTGTCACAAAGCCACTCTTCAGATTGGGGTATCCCAGCTCCTAAATATTTAACAGAGCTATGTGTCTGGAGTTTGGAAATGTCTTCCTTGTGAACCTTTCTAAGTGCTGTAAGGAGCTGTCACTTGTGGTGCATTTCTAACACCACTTGACAACCTGTTAGAAAACACTCCAAGGCAAATGCTGCACTCCCAGACAGGATACATTCATCACAGTCTCCCATAATGGTTAGGAATGAAGCTGAAAGCATCCCTTTTGTAACAAAATAGTTCCTTTTTCTTGATTTTCCCTCCTGCAAAGCTTGACATTCTACAGCCCCGCTCAAAAGAATAACAGGAGCTTGTCAACTAAAACACACTAATAGTTAAAAATTGAATTACTCCCCATCCCTTGGACAGCAAGGCATGAAGGGCTAACATCAATATGAGTATGTGAGAAACAGATCTGGGCCATTTTCCAAGGAGATTATATGTTTGGGTTGATAAATATAATAACATTGACATAACAAACTCAGATTTCTGCAATGCATTTGCTTCGCATTAAGAATTTTAATGAAACAGAAAATATCTGTTTACATTAAATAATTAAAAATTGGGTAAGCAATAAAAATACACACCCTTGAGGATTTTTCATGAGGTTCTGCAGGGCTGAGGTTTTATTCTAACAAAGTGGTTTGAATTTTTACAAAGAACCGTGGAAAAAAGGCTCATTGCTAGTAACAAATGCGAAATTTAGAAAGAATTAGGAGAATTCTGCAGCATAAAAGTGACAGGCCACAAAGAGGGACTGAGCTTCTTGTGTAAACTGCATGTGAGCAGCCCAAAAATGCTGGGGCTAGACAGCCAGCCTGGCATGGCCTGATCCCAACAGGGAAGAGCAGCTCCCAGAGCAGAGAGCACCGTGCCCCTCAGCACAGACCCTGGCATTGAGGGGTGGGCTGTGAGAACCAGTAAAGCACTGGGCTGTGCTGTCCGTGCTGGGCAGTTCAGGCTGAACAGCTTCTCTGAGAGGGTCAGGGATTACCAAATTCACCGAAGAAACTCTTACAAACCAAGGCACACACAGGAGGCTTGATCAGACAACCACAGAAGTACTTTGTAACTTGAAGTCTGTGAAACTATTCTGTTACAGCCCCCCTTATGTTACAGGGCCTTGGCTAAGGCTCGAGATACTGATTCAAATGGTTCTTACCAAACACAAACAAGAAAGTTCAAATCTTGGCTAGACACTACGCCTGAAAACAAAGTCAGCAGTCCCAAATCTAAACAAATGTGAGTGATGCTCAGTCATAGGAGTCCCTGCAGCCTATCGTGACCAGAATTTGAAAACTGGATAAGAAAAGAAAACCCAACAAAAACAACCCATGTCTCGTACTTGCCGATTCCAAACTGGTGGGCACAGACACATTCCTTATGAGTTGGTGTGTTCAGCTTTGATCACAGCTGTTTTGTAATTTAAAATCTGTGGCCTACAGCAGTATGGATTTTACAATGTGATGGAAGAATTATTATATGGACTGTAGTTAACAAACAACATTTGACAGAGACTCTATGGAAACAACAATAATTAGGAAACACTAAATTTTATTTTCTGAAAGAACTGCCTGGTAGTTTGAGCTTCACGCTCCAATTTCATGGAGTAGTGCAAGAGGACAGTGTTTACAGAGACTATTTGCCAAAAAGGTTTGTTGTATGTTTAATCACATATTGTTTCCTACATTCATAAAACCCAATACAAGTTAGAAAAACATACGGAACCCTTCTGCTCTGTTCTCTCTCTCTCTCTCTTCAGCTGACAGGAAAAAGCAAAAGCTGACTTTATCAACTCCCTTAAGAGGGGATCTACAGAGATGACACTGCTCTTGGCTACCTTGACGTGCACCTACACAAAGCAAACAAAAAATCCTTCTCATCTGGCTGTTTGACTTCAGGCACACCAACAAGGTACTATGGAACTGAAGAACCCACCCCCAGAGAGACAGACCAACAGAAGGATTTGCCCTTTATCAATTTAGGTAAATAAAAGTACTAAAATCTCTTCCAAAGAGACATCTGAAGAAAAGAACAGTAGTACATACACATATCATATTAACTGGAATGAACAGCACTGCATTTGATTGCTTAGATTTGTTTTCTTAAAGAAAATTGTATTGCCAGCAAAATGTAGGATTGAAGAACCATTGGGTTCAATGCACCTTAAAATGGTTCAATCCATCAATCCATAAATAGCATTACTGGTATACACTTTCGCCAAGAAGTTTTTAAAAAGAACTTTTTTTTCTCTGCAGATCTATCTCCTTGCTCAGTAAAACTTTAAAAAAAACCAAAATACAGTGTCATGAAAAACATGACTAAAAGTTTGGAGAAACTACCTAGGAACTATGCAAAGCTCCCATGTGACTTTAAAAGGCTCTGTAATTATTTTTTTAACTTTACAAAATTCAGGTGCTTCATCTCTCCTTAGCGGATGAAGGCTTTTCTATTAACAAAGACCAATCAATATGGCCATTTACAATTGCAAAGACTGGTATCTCTGAGGTCCCTGTGATTGCACAGGATAAAAGCTTTTTCCACCTGTGAAACAACAGCCTTATTAATACTGAAAGAGAAAAAGCAATTGGAGTAGGACTTTTTTTAATTACCAGTAGTAATGGATACCCACTGTATGGAATTTAAATCCCAGGACTGTGTTTCCCACAGTCCCCACGATAAGTGACAGGTGAGTACATGAAAGGGCCTCATCAGTCAACAAGTCATTGTGCAGTCTTGGGGAAAATGGTACATGTACAGAAAAATGAAAGCACCGATGTCTCTGTAGCATTGTCTGAACAAAATGCAAGCAGTGTATTAACCATGTATCACCAGTACCTGCCCCACCCTGGGAAAAAGAAAAGTTGTAGGATAGGACCTTGCAGGAAACATATCCTTTTTGAATATTGCAGAGGAAATGCAGTTACGACACCATGATAAATAGCACAAGGCATGAAAGTGCCTTAAAAGCTTATATAAGAGGGCAGGGCTGTCATTAAAACTCAGTGGCACATTAAAACCCAGGGCCACACACCTGCTTGCCATAGACTGTACCCAAGCAGGAGGCACACACAGCAGTTTATGAGTCCACCTGAAAGTCCAGCTGAAGTCTGGAACAGCAGTTTTTGCTTTTCTTCACAGCTCATGCTGATGTGTAGCTGGGGAGAGGTACTGAAAAAGTTCAGAAAGCACAGTTTAAACAAAAGGGGTTTGTTTGTTTTTTACATCACTGTGCAATTTGGCAACTCTCTATCCTCATGTGCACACACTATCAATGGGCTTCATTCCCTGAAAGCTGCCAGGGATTTCTGGGCCCTCATACTCCTTTGCAAACAAATGCTTTATTGCAGATAAAGCTGTGCACTGCTTTAGTGTTCCCGTCACAGCCGCACCAGGATCACAAAGGGTTCCACAGATGCCGATTCTGCCAGGTCACAGTTCTGCAGGAGGAGAGAGATGCAGTGAGAAATGGCCACCAGCCTGAACCCTCGTGGGCTGTCTCTCTCCATACAGGTCCACCCCAGAGAGGCAGAGATGCCAGCCTGATTCACGCTGTGAGCACCATCACCCAGAGCATGTACTGACTGTGCATGTACAATAAATTAACATGCCACACCTGAGAGCTGGGCTCAGCACAGCCTGCCCACTCGTCTCACATTCCTGCCAACCATGCAGGGAGCCCTTCATTTCCTGCACAAAATGTACAGGCTCATCAAGAGGAGATGCCCATGGAAATTTGGCCATTTGACAGCTCTACTAGCCTCACAAGAAATACACAGGAGCCCTGTTTTCTCCTCCTGGTGCTTACCATACCTCCAAGCTCTTAATTCCACAAACCACTACCCTGTCAGCAAGCCAGGCAGCACCAGATTGGACATATGACACTTCTCTGACTAAACACCATCTGCTTCGTGTGCCAAAGAACAATTCCACTCACAGCCAGCCAGCACCACTCTCCAGAAGAGCACCAGTGGAAGTGATACCATTATTAAATAATACTGCTCATGTTCTACTAACAGAAGTACAAGGACCCATTTTTGGTTATGAAAACACTGACAAGGTCCACTGGTTTAATTTTATCCTAAAATGGGAGCATACGGAAAATGGTGCCCTAGGGAATAAAGCTATTCTCAACAGATGTTCTTGCCAAAGGAAACATTTGGAAGGAAAGCAGGTGTGATTGATGAGATGGTTCACAACTGTAAACCTTGGCCACAACAGCAACACCATTTCCATTTCCTTTTGGGCTATATCAAGAAGAAAGAAAAGCAATTATATTACCGTAACAGAAAGGGAGGAGGGCAAACACATACTCATACTGTGTCCTTATAGAAACCATACTGTATGGTAAAATAATGCCTAGTAAAAACAGTAATAACTTGATAGTCTTTCCAATAAAGTGTTATTATTTCACAAAAAAAAAACCAAACCCTTCAACATAATGATAACACAGTAATGAATTTAGAGCTGATTTACCACTACAACAAATCAGATGAGTTCCTCTTTTGTTATTACTGTCTCTCTTTACCAACCTTAAGTTAATAACCAACAATTTCTTCAAGTCTTTTTTTACTTGGCTGCTTCACTAAATACACACTGAGCCAGGAACAGACCTACTCTCAAGATACAAAGTTTTGTAAAAAAGCAGGCACTAACCTCAGTGTTTTAGCACCAGCCAAAAATGACACATTAACATTTCACTGCTTTTGAGATTTAAGTGCTGCATTTTTCCTCTGTTACAACCCAGCCCCACCATATAAGCTGTGACAGTACTGGCACTCGCTTGACACTTTCAGATTATGCTGAGTAGAAGGCAGCAAGACACTTGATACAGCATCCTTGGGAAGACTGAATTCTTACAAACAGTGACCTTGGCAAATGCTCCCAGACACAGCATTTCTAGAAGATATCAAGATAAGGCTCCTTCATTCTGCAGGATTCTGTACGATGTCCAGGTACCCTTGCAAATTAAATCATAGAAACACTGGTTGAAAACCTTTTTTCAACCTTGTCATTAAGGAAAAAGGAAAAAGAATCACCCCTAGTAGGCTATTTAAAACAAGATCAGAAAGACAGCAGCAAACACCAACATCTACTGGGAACACCCTACCATCACTTCCCCAGTTGTAACAATGAAGGCTGATAAATGAAGGATGACAATATTAGTTCACATGTGACCCCATCGCTTTGGGCTGGAATCCCAGAGGAATGGCAGGACCCCAAGAGCCAGGGCCAGGCCCTGATGCTGCACTCCTGGCTCTGAGGCTCCGTGACCATCCCCGCACGCTGAGCAAGTCACACACTCTTCCTGTGTAGAGCAACATTTTCCTTAAAACCACTGCAATCCTCCAGTGCTGGATAAACCACTATCAACCAGGCCACACCAGTTTATCTCTCCTCTCAGGTTCAAGGCTCCACTGGCATCGGACGCTTGGGTGATTTTTCTGATTCTGAGCCTCCAGCCATCACCAAGAACTCCAACAAAAATCAAACCTATAAACAAAAGTGTAAATGCACAACCTTAGAGGCACGAAGGCTCATCAGCAGAAAAAGAGCCTTTTGCCCTGTTTCTTTTTTAATAGGAAGCACTCTCTGGAAAACAGAAAATCTGTGTGTTTACCAATATATTCAAAACCCAAGGATTCCTGCAGGAGGAAACCTGACATAACTTCAGGATAATACAGCTCTTTAAAAACAAAAAGGCAAAAACTCACAATTCAGAAGCAATATCAGCACTTAAAAAATATATTTACAAATAAAATGTGTAGGGGTGTGTTAATATTTCTCTTTCTGAAGTTTCCACCTTCATTACTTACAAGGTGTTGGATGAAACCTAAAAATGTTGACAATATGTTCCTGACATGTGAAAAAAGAGACAACCAGTAGCTCAAGATCTTAGAAGAAGGAGCTTCTTCTTGTGGAAGCCTCTCTCATGAGAGCAACCAAAGTCAAGTGCAGGACATGCCAGATAATCAATCTTGCTTATAAATTTAGCAACCTTCATATTTATACAATTACAATTCTTGTCATGTCACTGCTAAAGCAAAGCTGTGCTAAACCTTTATCCTCCTCGTTTAGTTTGCTCAAAGCCAGTCCTTCCCAAGCCAACTTCATCCTCTAACCTTCACAGCTCTCTTTCTTATAGTGCCTTTTCCCTTCTACAGAGCTATTACAGACTCTTGGCTTGCCAGGCTAACTGAGATGAGGTCCAGCCTTGCTTTAAGAGCAAGGTTCTCCTTTCTCACTCACTCTGGTGGCCCTTTGTGATATGTTCTTCCATTTTAAGGACAACTGTCAGGGCACTCCCCGCACCCAGACAAGTCTGCTGCTCTCGGGTGTTTGATTCCTCTGCAGCAGAGCAGGGATGATTTTTGTTGACTGGCTGTTATTTGCAGTTGTGCACCATAAGCCTTAACGTGGTCTCAAGGCAGTTCAGCCCACTGTTTATGAAATAAATGCAAACAGAACTTGCCGACATCTCAGTTTAAAGATGAGATGACTATTCAGTTCAGGCTGGCTCCTCACCAAACTAAACAAAACTTATAATATCTGTGTGCTGGTTGAAATAACAGAGCTCACAGGAGTGACCATATCAATGTCAGTGCAAACCTTGTGACACTGAGTGTGTGACCAATGCCACGGGACAGAGTGAGAGAATTGCAGCAAGTGGATCTGGAAGTCACCAGGAAATACCACATCTGCTTCCTTGCTCCAAAATAGGAGCAATGATTTTTACCTTATTCCTGACAGACAGGAATACCTTATTCCAGACAGCACACAGCTCCAGTGAGCCTTCCTAAGGAATATTTGTCAATGCCCAACTGCTCATAGTCAGAAAGGCCTCCCAGTTCTCTAACCTACATGTCCTTGGTTTCATTTTGAACCCATTATTTGCCTGTACATGGTGGCCAAGAAGACTCATTCACACAAGTCCTCCTTTAACAAACTGTTTAGGTTGTTTTTCAAATACTGTTCTTCAAATGGACAAACTATCTATGGACACACTATCAGCCACAGACCTGAGATCTCTCTGTGCTGCCATAACCACAAGCTGGATTCTGAAGGACCAGTTCCACATGTTTCTTGCAGTGGTTTGCACCAGCAGCCTGTGGCCAGTTATCCAAGGGAAGTGCCCAACATTTTCTACAATAAGGTTGTGGAACACCATCTGAGAGCAGAGTTCATGGTTCACAACTCCCCTGCTGATACATATCCCTGCTTTTGGGAAGAGCTGAACCCCAGCAGGTGTTCAACAGATTCTTAGTTAAAATGAACCTGAAAAGCAGACATTGCATTGCAACACTCAGCACCAGCTGAGGTCAACGGGAGTGCTCAGACTTTGAGCCATAGGCTTAGTTTACTTGTGGGACCAGGTACACAATACAGCACTAACTCCTTTTCTGGAAAACCTTTTGGTGTCTTGGTGCACTTGCTCTGCCTTAGAACCACGGGACAAGGCACTCTAGTTAGAAGGAAAATCCAGGAAAGGCAACAGGCACTGCAGCATTTGGGATATTAATCTTTCAACAGAAACAGCTTTTCAGAACAGCCTGAAGAGGCTCATACATCCCAATTAGACACATCCCTCCTAAAGCAACACCCCAGAGGAGGCTCTGCAACCTTCTCTCCCAGTGACTGCATTCACATCCAAGCCACCTGGGCCGGCCCACGTGTGCACATCTCCCCCCAGCCCCACTGCTCCATGCATGTGGTACCTGTGTCCTGCCCACCACAGCAAGGCAGGCGGCCAGGCAGGCACAAAAGGTGCTGCTCAGAGCAGCAGCTGAAGGGCAGCACTGATCCTGCACCTCACCTGGAAAGCAGAGAAAGGGCAAGGACTTTCTCCACAACCCACTGCAAATGTCATACAAAAGGAGAAAGACTAATTCGGGCAAAATCCTACCCAGAGGGAAGAAATCCTCCAAGCCCCACCTCACACTGAAGACTCAAGCCAGCTCCACTTAGGTGAAGGAACCAGGAGAGGGCTCAGGCATCCCAGGAGAGGGGGATAAGAAGGCATCCCTGCTCTGACTGCATGCTGCTGGCAGCTCCTCAACTGTGAGCATGTCCCTTTCCATAACCACCATCCATCCCAATACATCCCAACTCCTCCCTCCATCCCTCCCTCAGTCATCCTGAGTCCCTGAGTCACCCTTCTTGCAAGCATCCATTCATTTCCCTTATCTTCCCTGGTAAAACACTTGGAGTGCCATCCCAATTTTCTGCTGCACTAACATTACTTAATTATTTACCTCCCAGAAAAAAAAACCCAAACCAAAGAGTCGAGCAGTGCAACATGATTTCCAGCAGCAGCCAAATTCAACCTGACACCAGCTGGGGGTGTGTCAGGTTCCAGGCTACTGCAGAGCCCTAAGGACAACCTGCCCATGAGAAGCCAGCCGGGCAGAAAGCCCTGGCGTGCTCAACAAGGCAGACACAGTGCACTCATCTGAAGACCTTGATTAACTCTTTCCTGAGCTGCATTATCCCTCTGCTGTGTCCAAACAGTAGTGAACACTATGCAAACATTGCAGATCAAGCAGAGCAATCAGTGTCTGTCATAATCCCATTCCCTTTGCCCTGTGTGTTGGTGAGGAATGCCAAGCCCACTGCTCTCCACCACTCACGGTTCCACTGCAGACAACAGCTCCTGTTGTTCCTCATGCCCACGTTGTGTAACTGTGCCTCTGCACGTGGACAGAGCTCTCCACGACCAGCTTGCACTGCATTGCCCCAAGTGCATTCACAGCAGTTCTAAGAGGAAGGAACATTAGGAACTCTCTCCTATGAATCATTCTCTTCCTCAATAGCACAGGCAATCAAGCGACAGCCAGTGCAAGAACAACTTGTGCATGGGAAGAAAAGGCCCTAATGGCAGACTGACCTGCAGCCCTGCTTGACAACAGGCTCTGTTACAACTCCCTGTTTCCAAACAGCTCAAGTTATTCACGCAACAAGTTATGCAGGTAACAAGCCTGGCAACAAATGAGACAGGACAAGAGGAGATGGCCTAAGGTTGCGCTAAGGGAGGGTCAGGTTGAATATTAGGAAAACTTCTTCACAGAAATTGCTGTTCAGGCCCAGCACAGGCTGCCCAGCACAGTGGTGGAGCCACCATCCCTAGAAGTATACAAAAAATGTGTGGATTTGGCACTTTGGGACATGGTCTACTGGTGTACAAGGTGGTGCTGGGGATGGTTGAACTCGATGGTCTTAAGAGATCTTTTCCAGCTCTACTGTGTCCATGATTCTGTTTGCCCATGGCAGTTAACAGAACGTTTCTGGTTTTTCAGTATGACTGTTTGCCCACAACAGTTAACAGCAGGGCAGTGCCCACAGGGCCCCTGGGAGCCCCATGGCCATCACCACCACCCACTGACCCCATCACAGTTTATCTCCCATCCCCAAAATACCCACACTGGTCCTGCTAAACAGATTTCACAGCAGGGAACCCAACTAATCCTGCCTTCCTGCTCCGCCCCATGACCCCTGCTCGGCCAGAGCTGCTGCCCCACAGACACAGCTTGGTCCCACGGAGATGCCCCAGCCCACCCTGCCCAGGCAGAATGGGGAGATGCAGACACCACACAGGGAGACACATCTGCAGCCATCTCTGTATAAGTTTCATTTCTGATGATAAAAAAAGATATCTGAATACATTCCTCACAAGACAGCTTCAATTTCTCAGCAGCAACTGAGAACTACTGTCTGTCACAGAAGAATCTGCTTGATTTTTTTTCATATTTTCAACTTCAGACAGAAGATCTTTTATTAACTGCAGAGTATTACATGGCACAACTAAGTCTTACGGTGCACCTCGCATTCATTATACTAAAAGCTTGATTTGACATGCAATCGTTTATTTAAATTGTTATGTAAAGTGAAGAAAAAATTTCCTCACTCAATTTAATTTGCAGACTCTTGAGAAAGAAATTCAGGAATACTTCAGCCTAAAAAACTATGTAAAACAGATGGAGAGAATGTAAACAATCTCTTCCAAAAAAATAGGTGTGCACTTGAATCCAGAACAAAAAACACCTCTTAAGTAACTCAGCAGAGCTTAACTAACTTAAAATAGGACTTTGAAGAAATTAAAGGAACAGGTCTGTTCAGAATAAATAAATATTTTCTGTGCCATTAGTAATTGGAATCCCTTACAATAGAGATATCCATTGCAAGGAACAATTACCTGGAAATAAAGAGATGAAGCACAATGAGTTATCCCATAAAGCCCAGACAGCTTCTCGTTATTTATTAAAAACGTAGAGAACAAAACTACATTTAAAGGATGCCACCACAGGCCCATACAGGTTAGGTTAGAGGACGTCCCATTAAACTGAGAGGAGGATATAACTAATAATTTTCATATTGTGGCTTTTATACGTTGGCTGCTGTTCCAAGGACAGATTAAATACCACAGCTGCTTGGTTGGATAGCAAATTAAAAGCTCTGTGATGACCCTTCATTCCCAATGGGACATTTTTAGTCAGTTTTTCTTTTTTAAAAAAACCTATTAACTAACACAGTAGGTTCTCCAGAACATTACCCTGAATAAAAATAGTTTCAAATGACACAGGAGAAAATAGGATAGGAAACAAATATGTCAACAGAGGTTTGGGCTATGATTCAATTGACAAACCTCCCAGATGTGCACCCTGTGGGTAAGCAAGGGGAATCCTTGGTCTTGCTATGACATACCTAGAGCCCTACAAGCACCAAATACCAAGAACATGCACCACAATATTAAGACATTTCACATGAAAATAAGATTTTGCAGCTTAATAAACATACACAACGAATTTCTTCTACAAATCGTGTGGGCTTGGCCTGGAATAGGATTCAATATTTCCCATTTTCCACTATGCAGGTGATAAAGGTAAAAGACCAGCCCCCATCCACAGCTTCTATGAGGTACCAGGAAATACAAGGTGAAAAATAAACACTCTTAACATGAAAAGGATAAACGTCCTACTTAACGTGAAAAGGAAAAAACTGAACTATGCCAGGGTAGTTTCTGTTTTGTGTTTAATTCCCATTACCTCTCCTACAGTGGGAGAAACTCCAGAGTCAGGGAGTTTTCTCCCCTGAAAATTGAGACAAGGCTGGTTGAAGAGACTTTTCTTATCATATCCCTTTCTTACTAGACAATTCTATGGGACAAAACCACATTAATTCCCCCTGTAATAATATACATGTGAAAAACGTGTTATTAAAAGAACCTTGCAGGCACTGCCCCCCAGCACGCACTCCCAACTCCTGGCTCCCAACACACAGCACAGGCCACAGCAGTGCTTCCCACTCCCCCTTAACTATAAATCCAGAAAGATTCTCCTTGCCCTTTTCACTCTTTCAATTACCCTGATTACAGAAATAATCTGTGAGATTCCTCTGCTGTGTGTGAAGAACTAGAGCAGTGTTCAGCCTCCCTGGGTACTCAGAAGCAGCATCACACTATGCTGAGCCTTTCATCTGGAAAAAAGCTTGGTGAGAGCTTTAGATGAGAAAATTCTCAGAGACCACACAGTTTGTGTTGGCACACTCAAAACAAACAGAATATGATCTACTGCAAAGAGCATTCTTTTACCAGAACATGTTTTTTTATTCTGCAAAGGTAAAATTCAGGTAGAGTACTTTAAAATAATTTCTGTGACATTAGTAAGCTGGGATGCCTTTATAATAGGGATACCCATTTGGTATCCCTATTTTAGACTACAAGATTAAAAACACAGTAAATACTCCAGCTCTTGTAGATTATGTTTGTCCACAAGATTAAAAATGTACAAGTTGGAGCTCTAAGAGGTTCTAAGTAGCTGTAGTTAAATTCTAGATCTCTTAGAAGAGGGTGCTCAGAGGGATTCAGCAAAGGGCTTTTTGCAGCAGGAGGCTGGATTAGTCTTGCCATCAGATCCAGCTGATTTTCATGGAAGTCAATGGTTTCAATATCACAAAAGTGATAACAATAAAACATCAAGATCTAGACATGGATTACCATCCCATACAAAAGTCCAGACATTTTCAAGATGGGAAAAAAACTTGTGAGTCATGAAGTGATTCACTTAAAATATTTTAAGTGAATAAAAAGCTTTGTTTTCAGAAGCTTTCAAAATTAGAACTGTCATGAAAAATTTATTGACTGCAATGAAACAAGTTTTAGCACAGCCTTCACTGGAGCTGCAATTCCATTTTAAACCCCAAATTTCTTAACTTTCTAGCACCTTAGAGTATGACAGTGAATGTTAGCAATGTCTCACACACAGCACTCAAAGGAAAGCTGATTTATCAGCTGCAGAGTAAAGACACTTCCAGATGTTTGTAAAAGCCTTAGACAGAACTGCCTAATCAGTTCACAGCCCACCTAAATGACTCCAGGCACTCCTAAAAGAAAGCACCTGAGAACTCACAAGCTAAAGAAGATTTGGGGTTTTTTAAATCATTCAACCTACCAGAAGCACATTACCTATTCCATTATGAATGCCATGTACTGCAATTAGTTTTCAAAGCCCATATGCTTCAAAACATCTTTTAACAAAGAATAATCCTCACTGCCATAATCTCATTTACAAGTTCTTAAATTTAGGAGGACACTGACAAATTTAGATTCTTGTATTTATGTCACCTGTCCAAATGCTTCATTATGGAAATTATTCCACACGTCTGTGTGGCCTTTTAAAGTAATGCCCACATATTTGTTAGGGACAAGCCTTAAGCAAAGCCCAAGAACACAAAGGGCAAATGCTTGCCATGAGTATGGAAGAAAACAGCAATTCAACAGTGACACCAAAGCAACCTAAATCAAGTCAAATCACTCCACAGCCATCTTTTTAGGGGTTCCACTTCCACTTGCAGTGCTGTTCCCAGATTTATCCCACATCAGCTACTAAACAAGGTGCAACACTAAAAAATGAAGCCAGAGAGCAGCTACAATGTTCCTTAAATCAGCTTCATACAGAAAGGCAGAATTACCAGAATATTCTTTGAAAAGCAAAGGAAGCATTTGAGTCTGTATTTCCACCTCCTTATCTAAGCCTAAGGAGAAGTTAAGCCCCTGAACCACCAACTATATCTATATTATAAAAATACAGGTATTTGCAAACACACTGATTTTGCACTGAGATTTCTCCTGCAGGGCCTGCACACTGCTGCATACGCTACTAAGCTACAGTGGGGCTTTTCATGCCTCCCACCAACTAAAAACAATTGTGTGTTCACTTTGATCATGCCAGACTCTCAAGACCTGCCACCATTCTAGCACAACTAGTGCATGCAGTTTTTTAAAGCAGGTTAATTTACATGGGAATTTTGCGCGACCTAAGAATAAAAGCTTCTGCTCTGAGACTGTTACCACATTTCAAAATATGTCACATCCTTAAAGAACAGACTAGACAGAATGCTTACTGAAACATGTATAAACCCTGCCTCAGGGGGTTAAAACTTGGGTACAGGAACACCTTAGAAATAGAGTGTTTCTTTTTTAACTTTTTTTCTTTTAACTGAACATCTAAAAACAGGTGAACAGGCTTGCATGACTAATTATTCATCTGTCTTACACCTCTAAGACTAATTAACATTCCAATGTACGTAAGATCTTCCAGTCAAACCAGTCCATCCATTTTTTTCAGTCACACAATTAAGCACTTTGCTGTGTCACAGATTATAGATTAGCGAAGGATCCTCCAAGAGAAATACATACAAAACTACTGGGAGTTGGTTATCTTGCATCAACTTAAACTCACGAAGAGCAAGAATTATTTTATGAGACAAATTGTCCCCTGTGAGGGTGGGCATGCCCTGGCACAGGGTGCCCAGAGCAGCCCCTGGATCCCTGGCAGTGCCCAAGGCCAGGCTGGACAGGGTTTGGAGCAGCCTGGGACAGGGGGAGGTGTCCCTGCCATGGCAGGGGTGGCACTGGAGGGGATTTAAGCTGCTTCTAAAACACCACTGTGTGATTGTAAGAGTAAAAAAAGTCACCCATTCTTGTTATTTATAGTGGTTGTCAAAACCACAAGGTTTAAAAGGCTGATTTGAAGACTTTGCTTCTTAAGGAAAATACGTTCCACAATACATTTAGCGAGTAAATCACGGCAGCAACACATGGAAACAAAGCACTTCTCAATTTTTGGTAAACTTGATAGAGCACTATCAGAAATAAGCAAAGTGTTGAAGTAGCCACACGGGGAGTTCACATCCTTTTAGGTACCAAGGTCTCCACTGCCAGAGAATTTCATTAGCTACCCTGCTGTCAGAAACCCATTGGGAAACACACCCTATACATCTTTCCAGGCACATAGGTCACAGTTCACAAAACATTACATTGTTATCTCTTTTTGCACTCAAAAATTAGCTTTGTGGAAATGTTTTAATGACTTTTTTCTCTCTCTAACAGAAATCATAAATGAAAATTACAATTCTAAAACTCTGAGATACTGCAAACAGGATAACGCCTACAAAAATGCACAACATATAAGCTTTATGGAAGCTTGTTTTTAAAAAAAGCACTTCCAGCACATGGACTGTACTTGCAGGAGCAGAACTGCAGTACCAAAGTAACAACAAGACAGGCAGAAAGGTAACAACTATCAGTCTCTGCTAAGAATCAGAAACAATTATTGCACAAGACATCATAAATTGCCTTTGTATCTTGTCTCACTAGGTGTCACCCTATTTTTCTTTGTTTCTCTGCAAATTCTGATTTCTGTCCCAGGTTCATGAGGATGTTCAGAGACACCAGATGCTGTCCCAGCTGTCACTGACTGACAGTCCTGAGGCTGCACAAAGCAGTGCCCAAGGAAACACTCTGCACAACTGGGAGGCTCTCAGGTGAAATGGCATCTCATCAGATTAATCATATGAGATAATTCATGCAATTGTTGAGATGACCCTCTAAACAAAAACAAGGAATGTGAAAAAAGGATAAGTGTATATACCCTGTGGCAGTGTACAAGGTGCAGACTGTGCCCTTTTAACTTTTAGAGGGCAGAAGACAGGAAAGAGAAGGAATGAGAAGGAAAAAAAGTCATTTATTAAAAGCCTACTGGAACTGGAAAGCTTTTGTGAGGTAGCATTCATTTTACCAATAAAGCCTTCCTAACAAGGCAGTGGAGAGTGATGAGGCATTGACACAGATTGCTCAGAGAAGCGGCCAATGCCCCATCCTTGGACATGCTCAAGGCCAGGTTGAATGGAGCTTTGGACAATTTGGTGCAGTGCAAATTATCCAAGCCCATGGCAGGGGACTAAAATGAGATGGTCTTTAAGTTCCTTTATAACCCAAACCCTTCTGTGATTCTAAAAAATGTTAAAGGCGGGCAGGAAGGGACTGACAAACACCCTGTGACCATTCCCTAACCCGTAACAAAGCCAGACAGCATCAGTCACACCTATCACACCCAAAGTCACACATATCACACCCAAAGCAGCAACACTGGATTTCATTCTCAGGAACCAAGTCTGTAAAGTGTGTATTTTTTGTGGGGTCCTGCTTGGACAAAGCCACCTGCCCCAGGCACAGACCTTCCCGTTCCAGGCACTCTCCATCAGCAGCTCCCTGCTGAGATTCCCCCCCAGTATGGCTACAACCCCAGCAGTGCTAGCTATAAATGGGGTTGTTATTCAGCAACATCACAAATAAAAGGAAGAAAAGGGCTGGATAGTATTTGTATGGCTAAAATCAAATCCCCAGTCCCCTCCTTGTGGCAGTTACTTTTGAATATCCAGGCTTCATTATACCAAGTGTCTCATTTCACACTGAAAAGCCGCAAAACACAGCCATGCAGCAAACATTCTTCGAAGCCCACAAGTGCATAAGCCTGAGCTTGTTATCTCCTTCCCTCAAACAAAAAACATGGTTTATATATACTAAAAAAAAGTATATCCACGCTTCAGTAAATTAAGCCGCACTTAAAGTTTAGAGAAAGAATTGCTCTAATAGTTTTGTAGCTTTCCTGGTTACAAACTTGTCATTATAGATTCATCCAAGTGAACAGATACACATTTTAATCACACACTTTTTAATGACTAACTGTTTCTTGTGGTCAGGGATGTCAGCCTCTCATCAAAGCCTTCCATGATAGCAGCCCCTGTGGGGATGTTGTGTACCTACTGCATGGCAGGAGAACAGGTTCTGGCAGAGTACTCATGAGTGAGGACAGAAATTCAAGCTGTCAAGTCCTAAACATAAAAATTATAATTTATTCCAGCAAGTTAAAAAGACATTTCACTTCCCTCTCCTAACCAGCAACTTGCTTCAAGTTTCTACTTTCTGTACTTTGAAAAGAAGGCTTAATCCTCTTGCTCAGAGAGGGATTCAGAGCTGTCTATAGCCTAGAGGAAGCCACAGCCTGCCTCCACAGCAGTATCTGGTATCACATGGGAAACTATCCAGTCGGCTTCATTTAACATGAGACTGTAAAAATAAGGCATAAAACTGCCCTGGGTCCCAATGAACTCTGCTGCAGGCACCTGGGGCTCTGACAGCCAGTCCTCAGCTGCCAGCACACCGAGGGCTCTGTGCCGTGCCTCAAGGCAAGGTGCCTGCAACAGCTCCAGCCTCCAGCATGTGCCCCAAACGGCCCCAGCCTTGAAATGTGTGTGCCCCCCCTGTGTGAGCACAGCTGGGACCCAGAAATCAACCCAAACCGCACACCCATCCCATGGGGACAGAGCTGAGCGATGGCACCCACTCTCCCCTGACGTGACACCTGGCAGAGGCACTGCCCATCTCCCCTCCCACAGTGGCCAAACTTAGACTGAAGAACTTACACCACAAGGGGAGATTCATTCCCAGCTCCCCTCACGTGTGCAAGGCTCATTGAAGCCTTTACCAAACCACCTTAAACTACTACCCTGGCAGCTAAGGAAAGAGCGAGGGGCACAGCTCCTGCAATTTCATGCTCTGAAAACAGAAGATTCTGCCATTCTTAGCAATATAAGTGTCATAACTGAGATAAAAGCAAGCCCATTTCATTAGTGTAACACTTACTTTATTATCTACAACTCTCCAAACACACACTGATATGAAAGAGAAACAAAACAAGTTCAGATGCAAACAACCATGCCTGTTTTCCTTAATTAATCAGCAAAGCCTGGAACCAAACAAGCCTATTTTGATAATATCTGGCTCTTGTAAAACTGATTGCAGGGTTTTAGCAGAGCACTGCACAGGCCAGCAGCAAAGAGCTACATCCCCTGGAAATGTTGTGATTCCCCCCCCACGTTCCAAAGCACTCTGTTTGAACAGCAGGATTGATTCTGCTCAGCCAAGCACCACGGCTGCACCAGCTCTGGCCACACAATGGGGCACCTGAAATGCTCCTCTAACTGAAGCAGCCCAGCATCAGACAAGGCAACATGAAAAAGCTGCTTATTTCATGAAAATCTGGAATAAACACCACAACTTTAATCCTTTGAGCACGCACTAGTGAGAGAAGGGAACATCCATTTCAGAAGCGGACAGAGGCAAGGCCTGGTCCAGATAGTATTTGTGTGGCTAAAATCAAATCCTGCTTCTGTAAAATCAATACTCGGTTCTCAATACATGAGATGACCAACTGTCATCTGTTCTTTTTAATAAAGCCTTATTTTATAGAATATAGAACAAATTTTATCATTCAGCTAAGAAAAAAACCCTTTCTCCATCTGTTTAGCCTGACTGGGTTTTAGGCAGTTTAAGCACGTGAAATGCACTAACACTGCCTTTGGACAAGTCCTGTTACTTCAGGAATACAAAATATAACATTACCATGCTCAGTTCTGAACCAGTTTAGAGGCTCGTGCTTTGCAAAAAAGTTAATGGAAAATACTTGACAGTTCCCCAAATCAACACAAACACATACATAAACAAAAACATTCCCAAACAAACAATAAGGCAGCCATAATCCATATAGGTTTACATTCAAATTCTCTGAATTTTGAGAAAATAAAAGACCTTTAAAATAGAGAGAGATTAACTATATCAGGACTTCCAGAATCTGAAAAAGATATTCATAAATAGCTTTGGCAACTAGCTACTGTACAGCCTCCTCCCACACAAAAGCATTACAAAACAGGACTGG
Source organism: Zonotrichia albicollis (assembly GCF_047830755.1). NCBI lineage: Eukaryota > Metazoa > Chordata > Aves > Passeriformes > Passerellidae > Zonotrichia > Zonotrichia albicollis. The sequence goes on from NC_133830.1 coordinate 21,670,432, forward strand.
CGTGTAACAAAACAAAATGCTCATTTCCTTTTAGGTTTTCAATTTTTTTTACAAAAAATATTAATCAAACCAATATCTAAAACTCAAATTAACTTTAGTAGGTGGTGCTGAGATACATCACAGGATCAAATACCATTCTAAGAACATTTAATTTTCCTTTAAGAAGGTCAAGAATGAAGATCAGATTGAATTCACATAACATGACAAACTTAGAATTCCCCACAGTGTTAACCATGCCTTCTCCCTTCAGTTTTCATGAATAAGTAGTTTATAGTCCACTGCAGCAAACTGACGAACGGATAGTGTTAGGTCTTCAGTTACTCCTTCCTTGCCAGTTTGAACAAGATGGACATTCCCAGAACATGGTCTTTCATTTTGCCCATTATTCCCATTGCACATTTAAGCACTGTATCATACAGACATATAACTCTACTAACACTATACAGTAAAATCATTTTCCAGTGGGTGTAATTTTTTTTAAAAAGCATTTTGGGGATTATGATGAACTGAAAGCACAGGTAAGAACATTCAAGACCAAGATGGGAGTATCTCCCATAAAATACAATTCAAGATGAGTACAGGTATGAGTTTACTTATATTTCTTTAAGGGATTGCAGAGAGACATCACCACTCCCTCCACTACCTGAACATCATGGAAGAGTCACTCCAGAAAGTTTTCAGAGAACATTTTTTACCATCTGATCTGAAACTCAATTAAGGTTCACCAATTGTTACAGACAACCAGCTGGGAAATAAGATGCTTCCTAAGGCTTAGAGGTGTTCAGTGACATGTCTCAACTTGTATTCACAACACAGGTGATGGCAGAGGATGGGGAGAACAAGCAGGACTTGTGATCCACCCCATGTCCCAATCCCCCAGTGTCTTTTACAGAACATGGCCATTTGCATGTGAAAAGAATCTCTCAGTAGCTATGTAGCTAAATCTGAATGGACAAAATTCCTAACAATCACACTGTTTGGGATAAGTGTAATGCCAGAATGAGATATGGACCTGATTCCTTTGGAGGACGATGAAATTTTAATCAGGGATAAAGGAAGTTGCTTATGGTTTGAAGATCAGTACATTCCAGAGTAAGGAACCAGTGACACATAAAAGGGGCTCTGTTTTGTGGTTTATGTAGAAACTGGGCTTAGAAGAATGTACAAGCACTCTTGTAGTGGCGCAGAGTGCAGGCAGAAGCAGCTGCAGCCGGGCAGCGCTGGAGAAGGTGGCTGTGACCCTCCTGCAGGATGGCTGACCTCTGCTCCCCAGGAGGCAGGAGGGCAGCACAGTCAGGGACCTGCTCTCTCCTTTCAGAGCTACACAGCAATAGCAAGGTACTGGACTGAAAGGTATTTCCACTTGACTTGTCAACACCACAAAGAAAATCCTCTGCTGCCCTTCTTGGCCAACCTCTGTTTCAGGCACACCAAAATCAACACTGGGATGGAAAGCACCCATACTGCCTATAAGTGTCACTTGAAGGAAAAGATACATTCCCAAACATAACTTCATACATATATATACACATATAAATGAAGCAAACCAGTTCTGCTTCCACATGACCCTTCTGGATATTCTCCAGCTGCTCTCTGCAAGCCCCTCCTGCTGCAGCGCAACCAAGACATCTCTTCCAGCAGGAGTGCCAAGTGTCACACATCTTGTGTGACACGCCTTTGGCTGCCCTTGCCTGGCACCTACGGCCTGCCCAGGCACCACGCATCAACACTCAGCTCATATTTATGTCTTCTGGCCAGCAGACCCAATCCAGAGCTTAATGCACACACAGGAAGGTGTCCTGCTGCTGGCCGTCAACAGCCACATGGCGGCAAATCCAAAAACCAAACTTCTCAATTCTCACTGAACTCGCATGCACTGCTGCAGTGGGCTCCTGAGGCAGGAGCCTCCCTCCCCAGCAATGCTTTCACTCCCAACCCTTACAGTGAGTTTCCTACCTTCCAGGACACACTCTTTCAAACCTCTGCAGCATCTCTAATCACTGAGACTACCAAAATGCATTAACTCCAACAGCCAGCATCTTTTAGCACATCATTACCATTGCCTCAGAACTCTTAAACCTGTTACACCCCAGCCATAAAACATCACCAGTGTAAACTCACGTGTCACTCATGTCAGACTGCGGATCAATTGCAAGGATCACCACAGTGACAGCTTGCAACATCAACTTTTTGCACCCCCCATCAGCTGTGGATATGAGATGAGCAAAGGGACCAGAAATATCCTTTACACCCGGCTCTGATTTGAAGTAGTTTCTTCTCATGGCAGCTGGACCCACACATTTAGCATGAAGAATTTCACCAGAATTAAGGGCACGCAACCAACCTTGAGGCACAATGTGCTCAAAGCAAAAGAAAGGAGTCTTGTGTGATTCACGAGCAGAATGTGAAGCCTGACCCAGCTCTATTTCATTTACTGAATTTGAGAAGCAGTCTATTAATAGTTCACTACCATATCCCTGCCCTGCTTCTCCATGCCAGGGCAACAGCTCGGGTAGCAAACACCAGTGATACAGGCACACATTTTCATACTGACACTGTAGAACACAGCTAATCCCAATTGTTTCAATTTAAACAGAAGTCATATTCACAAGAATTAACTGGAAACAGACAAAATTGGTCTTGAACTTCACTTAGTGTGAGCAGACAGCAATACCAGACTCAAGCTTTCAGGCATAGTCTCAGTCTCTTTTCTTCTCTCAGATTTTCTAAATTATTCTGTGCATTTACACTACAAAGTCTATCTGGCCAATAAATTACCAGTAGAGATAGTAACCTGCTATTATTTCGACATCAGATGAAAGCTGCCAGCCAGCAAGGACACCAACAAAAGCCAAACTACCACACTACTTGAAATCCTGGAGTTACTACCCTTTTCAGGAAAAAAAAAACCCTGGAATTTTGATACAGGGGCATAAGACTGTGATGATCATCAGGCATCTCACACCTTCCTGTGGCAGCAGGATAAGACAGCCCAACCTTTCCCCATTCCTCAACAAAAAAAAAAATTAAAATTAAATACGATGGTGGTATTCACAGTCCAAGCAAGAACCATAAAGTACAATGAGGCCTCTGCATTTCACAATTCCAGGTCTGACTCTTTACAGGGTCCCTACATATTCCCAAAGGGAAACATGATGTGATTTTGAAACCATTCATCTAACTAAAGAGAATATTTGGCTTGCAAGCAGGGGAGTGGTAAAGCCTGTATTCCTTATTCATGACCCAACACTTTACCCAGGAGTGCAACACTGTAATACTGTTATGCCAAAGCCTCAGCACACAGCGACCATACACCATTAATTAATATTAATTATAGCTTCTGAAAACCTTGGAATGCAAACCCTTCCAAAACTGCAAGGGCACACTAATCCTGCTCTAGTACTTCAGCTTCATGAAGGAACAATAGCCTTATTTTCTAGCTAGAATTCAACCACAGCTTTCACCTCTTCAGACAGGTCTAAAGCCCAGATCGTTTGGCTAGCACTTGGGTCCCGCCCTAATCAGAGCTATGACTTCAGTTCTGAACCCCAAAGCCACTTTTCAATGAAATAAAGCCACTGAACAAGAATGGCTTGCGAGGCCTTTGTACAGATGGACAAAGACACACAGGCAACAGCACAAGTGGGCTGAAAAACCACTGAGCCAGGACAGGATTAATGCCTGGAACCTCAATGCTGTCCACTTTCATTTCCCCGCTCCAAGTGGAACAAGCACAAGCGCATCTCCACAAAAAAAAAAAAAAAACAAAAAAAAAAAAAAAAAACTACAGGTTGCAGCAATTTTTCCACAAAAAGGCTGTGGCCTGGGTTCTGATGGTGTGAGGCTGCAGAGGAAGGCATTTTGTCTCTTAACAGCATGGTGATATGATGGCTTCCACTCAGTCTCCTGCTACCTATAGGGAACTTCAAATTTGTGCAGAGAAACACAAATGGGGCAGATCTAACTGACACAGCTCACAATAAAAAATAAAAAAAAAGAGCCCCCCAACAGCCATGAATAAAGTGATTTACTTGACAGCATCCTCTGAATGTTTTCCCTAAAATTCCCCAGCTGAACTGAGAGCATTCTACAAGTCAAAGAGACAACACAGCCATTCACTCTTCTCCCATTGCCTCCTCCATGCAAATCCAGTCCGGAGGCACAGGTTTTAATCCTATAGTCGTTAAAGGCTTTTGTCATTCAATGAGGCTTTCCCAATCCAGACGCAAGTACTGGCTTCCAAAGTCACATACCATCTCACATTACCTTCGGCATCACCCAAAACTGCACCCAGTAGAGTTTAAGGGACCCAGCAGCCCCTGCCTCCGAGGGATTCACACCAATTTCTCTAAAGCAGCCAAACAATAATTTTCTTTCCACAATTAGAAGCCTAAAGCAAATCCTGTATCTCATTGAAAATATCTAGCAGTAAGACCTGATTTGGGCTGAAGCGCATATAGTGAAAACTAATAGGAATTTGAGCATTATACAGATTTCTTCACACACAGTCAGTACAAGAATTCCTAAACAAGTGTAATTAAGAATATGAAGGCCATTCACCAGGTAAGAAAGCTTTCACGCTGCAGTTTTCCCTGCCTAATCTCTTCCTTAGGTGTACATGATGCAGACTAGCACTTCCAAGCAGCGTTCACCAATACATTTGGCAGGCTTTGGTCTTTAAAGCCGCTACATTACAGAAAATACGTGGAAAATCCCTTTCTGTCAACCCCCTGCTAGAGCCCTCTGAGAAAACCCGGCATCATGCTGAATCCTGGGTCTGTGCTATGGCTCTGCAGTGATGGGGCTGGCCTGGGCTGCACGGACTGACAGGAGCAGCATCAGCCTCTCCCCACCTGCCCTCCACCCAGCCACCACCCCTCGTGCGTGTCAGGCTGCTGAAGCAGAAGCCTTATACACTCCGGATTTAGTTCCCAGCAAAGCCAGACTGCCCCCAGGCTTTCCTCCAGCAGCTCTCTTTTAAATCCCCTTAACAATCCCCCAGACCCCCTTTCACCACAAACCCACCAAGACCCCCGGGCTGGAGGAGAGAGGGGTTCAGCCCCTCAGCACCAGCCCTCCATACCTTGCCCGACTGCTGTGCCTCCCATTCTGCATCCCTGGCTGATAAAAGCTGGGGAATGCACGACTATGAAGACTGAGAAGTGGTCCCCATAATTCTTAATAAGAGAGCACTTCTGCAGTGAATTATGATTATGTTGTGTAATGAAATCACCAGAGAATAAAGATGTGGCTGTACATCCATCCCCAGCTATCCCAGGCAGCCAGGAGTAATTTACAAACAGATTGGGCCAACATTTAAATATAAACAACCAAGAGCTTAGACATACAATAACACGTTATTTCCATATCAGTTTCAAACAGTCTTGTAGGCCATAAAGCTCAGCCATCCAATGGAACTTTAAAGACCCCAAATCACAAGAGTTAAACCTCCTTTCACCTAAGTTACAGAGTAACTCAGGCTGAAAACAAAACCAATATCCATTCTGTATTAGGTTTTTCTATTAGCCCTCATTCCAATGGACGCCAACAAAAGTGAGGTAACAGGCACTATAAGAAAAAAAAAAATAGGCATGCACGACTGTGATTTTTACTAAATGCTACAAAATCCACCAAGAACAGGGTAACAGCAAAAGACAGCAACTAAACCTTCGTTCTCTTTAGATATTACTGGATGATACTACTTCATTCTGAAGATCTGGTACTTTAATGTAAAAATCTGCCTTTTCAAAGGTATTTGGACAGATAAGTCTTTGACCTAACCAAAGTACTGCAAACGTGGTACTTAGAAAAGGGCAAGCACCGGGGCATATTAGGAGGTTTCATTCACTAGGGCATTGACAATTTCCTGGCAGGGGAGAGGGAAGGTCGGGGAGAGCAGCTTCTCAGCTTTATGAAGCCATAACACAAAAGGAAATTTTGCCCCTGCAAACGCTCTCAAACCACCGACTGTCGGTGTCATTTTAACCGGGAGCGGCTGCCCGAGAGGGGCTGGGGCCGGGCCGAGCATCCCCGCTCCGCCCTTGCCAGGGCGCGGGAGCCACGCGTGACCTGCGCTGCACCAGGCGGGTCCTGCGCGGCCCCCGCGGCGGCAGCGGCGCCGGGCCGAGGGGGTTAAGCGTGGGAGGAGTGTACATAAGGTGGTGGATGCAGAGCCAATGGGGATATTGCGCTATAGTTAGACACTGGATTCTAAGCGATGGTGACCATAAAGGCTGCTCAGGGCTGAGCTGCTCTGAATGACACCAGCACGGCGCCTTTAGTTCCCGGCTTATAAGGCAGAAAAAAAAAAAAAAAAGCACCGGAGGATCAGCTAGGCTTACCTGCAGTTCACACCACGCGACTTCGACCCACGTCTCCGTGTCCAGACCCTTGTAGACCGTTTTGAAGGATCCCCGCCCGAGTTCAATATCAAACTTTAGGAACCTGCCATCCGGCGAGGTGGCAACCGCTTTCATATCGGCCTCCTCCTCGGGCTCCTCTTTCTTAGCCTTGCCCTGGTCCTTGGCAGCATCCTGCGCCTCTCTCCGCTCCGCATCCTTGCCCGGCTCCTTCTGCTCCTCGGCGCCCGCGGTGCTGCTGGCGGGCGGCGTTGCCCGCGGCTCCCCGGAGCACTCGGCCTCCCGGCCCGCCGCTTCCGTCGCCCCCTGCCCCACCTTGGCCCGCTCCGCGATTATCCTCCGGGTTTTGGGGAGCAGGATGATTCTCCGCTGGTGCTCCGCCTCGGGCAGGTCGAAGGCGGGCTCCTCCTGGTCCGAGTCCACCACGCTCCTCCGCAGGAACCGCTGATGGACCAGCTTGGGGTCCCTGGAGCCGGGACCGCGGGCCGGAGGGGTGGGGGCCCCGGGGGCTGCCGGCGCCGCAGCAGCGTCCGTGCCTGCGGCCGCCCCGCTCCGCCCGCCGCCGGGCCCATCCATGTTCACGCCTGTCTCCGCGGCCGGCGGAGCGCCGGGCTCGGCAGCGGCTGGAACCCCGCCACGGCCGCCGCCTCTGCCGCCGCGCCGAGGTGCCGCTCTGGCATCACCCCCACTTTCCATCCGGGCCGAGGGCTCAGCGCCCGCCGCCGCCCCGGCCCGGGGGAGTCACCGCGAGCCGCGCCCGCGCCGCCACCTGCGCGGGGCAGAGCGCAGCCCTGAGGCGCCGCCACGGCCCGGCCCGGCCCCCGGGCACCTCCCCCGGCCCCGGGGCTCCGACCAGCCGGGCCCCCGGGCCGGGCCGCGGCCGCTCTGACCGGGCTCCCCCTCGTCTCCGGTGCCCGGCAGGGGCGCGGCCGAGAGCGCCAGACGACCGGTGCAGCCCCTCACCTGCGGCGGGCCCGCGCACAAAGGCGCGGCGGGGCCGTTACTTACGTGCGGAGCCGGGGGCTGCCGCGCTCAGCGCCATGCGCGGGGGAAGGCGGGCGGCGGAGGAGGGGCGGCTCCGCCGAGCGTGCGCCTGCCCGGGTGCGCGGCGGGGCCGGGGGAGCCGTTGCCGGTGCGGGGCTCCGCGGCTCGGCTCAGCTCGGCTCGGCTCAGCTCGGCCCGCCCCTGCGCCGCAGCCCGCCCCCGCCGCAGCGCCGGCCCTGCCGCACCTCCCGCTCCGCGCCCGGCGGCTCCGCGCCCCTGCCCGCGGGCACCCTGCGGCAGCCCCGCCGCGCCTCCGCCCGCCGCCGCTTTTTTGTCAATGGCAGAGCTCCCGGGCAGCGCCCATTTCGGGCACCGGCTCTCGGCGACCGCCAATGAGGCTGCGGAGGGTGGGCGGCCGCCCCCCGACCTCGGCCCCGCCGCAGACAATGGGAGGGTCCCGCGCCCCGCCGCCACCTCGCTCCGCGTCCGGCAACGTCCGCCCCTGGGCAGGTGCCCCCACGGGCCCAGAGCATCCCCAGAGAGCATCCTCCCACGGCATCTCCCGACAGGCATGCCCCGAGTGCATCCCCTCCAGAGCAGCCCACCGAGACCATCCACCGAGAACCTGCCCTCCACAGCATCCCTCCCAGAGCACCCCCCGAGTGCATCACTCCCAGACATCTCCCCCAGAGCATCCCCCGAGTGCATCACTCCCAGGCACCCCCCCAGAGCATCCCCCGAGCGCTCAGTGCCCGCGCAGGTGTGCGATGAGTGCAGGGCGCTGGCCTCAACTCCCTCGGATTTCTGGATCCAGGAGGTGGCTGTGCCAAGAAGCCGATTATCATGCCTGCAAGTAAAGGGAAGGTGACTTGAAGGGATCTGGATACTCTTTGCACACAGCATCTTTGCATCAGCGTTCCTCAAATGCAAAATGTGACCAGGGACTGACTCGGGCGTGGCCACTGCAAACACCACAAGCCCAGCCATGTGCTGCGTGGTAGGTCACAACACATGACAGGCCTCATGACCTTGGGTTATCGTTTTTGTGGTTTTTTTCTTTATTCCAGGCAGTTCAATAATCAGTCTATGGATATTGACCCCGTCATTCACTGTGACCAACACTTCAAATTAGCCTACATAGAGGGAAACTTTGATCTCAACACCCATCTGTGCTTCGAAGAACCCCCCTGGAGCACTGCCTCCAGTTCTGGGGGCCTCAGCACAAGAAGAATATCGACCTGCTGGAGCTGGGACAGAGGAGGCCACAAGAATAATTGGAGGCCCATTGCTCTGGAGACAGGCTGGAAGAGCTGGGGATGGTCACCTGGAGAAGAAGGGCTCCAAAAGAGCTGGAGAAGGACTTTGGGCAACAGCCTAGAGGGCCAGGACAAAAGAGAATGGCTTCCCACTGCCAGAGAGCAGGGTTAAATGGGATATGGGGAAGGAATTATTGCCTGTGAGGATGGGGAGGTCCTGGAAGAGGTTTCCAAGAGAAGCTGTGGCTGCCCCATCCCTGAAAATTTCCAAGGTCAGTTTGGATGGGGCTCGGAGCATCCTGGGATAGAGGAAGGGTTAGGAATGCCCATCGCAGGGTTAGGAATGAGATGGGCTTTAAGATTTCTTCCAACCCAAACTTCTGTAATCCATCTTTGGGTGAGGTCAGAGACGTGGGACACTGGCTTTGCCAAAGGCTGTGCCCTGTAACAGCTGTGACATTTCTGCTCTGTAAATTCACAAAAGGACTCTAGTTGCCACTACTGCCAAGCTGCTTTCAAGTATTACGTTCATACAAACATACCGTATGTTTTTGTTATTAAAATTTAAATAAATAAAGAAAAATAAAAAGCTAAGTTTTACCAAGTAAAATCCCTGAGATTTCTGAAGGAAAGGAAGTTGACTGTCAGGCAACCATAATTAGTTCTTGTTTTAATTAATTAATTTTCAGTTAAGAATGATTTTTTAAAAAACCCTTTAAAATAAGAAACTGGGTAGTTATTGTACGGATGTTTTATTTTTCACACTTCACTAATAATTCAGCCTCATGGATGCATTTGATCTTTTGGTGGTTTGCTTTTTGAAGTGTTCAAATATCAGTGATATTTCTAGGACTTGCAATTGTGGCATGAAACACGGATTTGTGTGCTGTATAGAAACCCGAATTCCCGAATATTAGTCCTATATGCTGGGCTCTGCACCTCTCTGCACAAATGGAGATTTGGTACACAGAGAGCAGTCTGCAGCTACCAGGAGAAAAGAAGGGAAGGGGAAGAGCTCTGACACCTTCTCCTACTTATTACATAAATTGACCTAAAACTCTCTTCAGAGCAACAGAAATTCCCACCACCATGTAGAAAAAGAATAAGTTTCAGGGTAATTAGAGGGCTAAATGTAGCTGGCAGCATTTTGCTCTGCAGGTGGACAGGATAAAATGGGAATATTCTAGAGCTGACCAAATACCAACCCCAAAACCCACAATCAAGAAAAATATGGGGAGGGAGGGAAGGAGAGTGGATTTCCCTGTCTGCCAGGTCTTGCAGGAAGAAAGAGGGAATCTGTACACCCTCAGGTGTAGGGAACATCCCACCTCTGCCTCAGGAAGATACATGAGGAGCACTGTCATGCTGCACCAGTGTCCCCTGACCCCTTCCCAGGGCTCCACAGATGAAACAAGACCTGTTCTCACAGCTGAGTGTTTGTGCTGTCCAGTGCCACATGGTGCCCACGGCTTTTCCTGTGTCCATATGTCTACGGAAAACTTGGCAATAATTCACATGCCACACACTTAATCATGATCCACTATCAAGTGCTCTGTTACATGATGGTCTTTAACATTCTAAAATGGAAAGAAAATGCTTCTTCCCAGACAGCTGTTTGGCCTTTTCCATGCTGCCCTCTGCCTGCTCGGTGTGCCCAGGTGGGTGAGCTGGGCACAGGTGTGACAGCACGGGAACCACGGGCCGGGCTCCACACCCCGCTGGGGCAGTGCCACCCTGCCGAGCAGCATGGCACAGCACGGGCAGCTCTGGCACTGGCCCTGGTCTGATCCAGCACTCCACGGCAGAAACAATGGCCCATCCCAGCAGAGGGATGCTACCCAGTAGACAGAGAACTTTCCTCAGCCATCAGGAGCTGTCATTCCAGCCTTCCCGAGTGTCAATGACCACAATGGACACACAGCCATGGAGGGATCCAGTGCCCAGTTCTGCCATGCCCTGTGCAGTCCCAAGCCAGTCCCCTGTCCCAAGTTCATGCCTGATGGGTGAGGAATGCTCAGCAGGCATATGGGGTGGGCTGCAATGGCACCCAAAATACAGACTGGCACACGCTTTGTTTCTGCCATCTACCCAACGCCCCCAGCACTGGGAACAGTCACCTACAAGCTACCTGTCCATAAGGGACAATGTCCATCCTAGCCAGGGGACCTCACACTGAACAGGCTGCAGAGAGTAGGGCAGAGTCTCCCTCACTGGGATACTCCAGAGCTGTCTGTGCACACGATCCTGTGCTCTAGAATGACTCTGTTTGAGCAGGAGCACCTGGTGACCCACTGTGCTCCCCTCCAACCTTCTCCATCCTGTCATGAGCTATTTTATGGGGTTGCCTCTACTTTCCTCAGTTTACCCAAGACAGAAGCCTGTTATTGATTTTCCTGCTCACCTGTTTCAGCCTGTGCAAGCCAGCAGACACACAGACACAAGGATGTTGTTCTACCCACACAACTTACTACACCAGTGTGCTGTGTTACCAAAAGGCATGAAAAAAGAGGAACAGTTGCAGTTTTCCTGAATGTTGGATCATCAACCATCATCAGAGCAAGCTAGAAGCAGCTTCACCCTTCAGAGATGACTGGTATGCAGATGGCATTGGAAATTATAGCATGTTTCAACTAACAGGCATCAAAGGTGTTACCTCAGACTGTGACCTTAATCAAGCCTTTGACTTGGAGAACTGCTCCTTGCAGGGATGAAAGGATGCTCCTCCCCCTGGTGGAGTTCTCCCTCCATGCACGGTGCTGAGTGAGACACATGTCACCCCAGAGCACAGATGGGCATTTGCACCTGACCAGCAGGTCTGTCTGTCTGTGACTCGCCTCACTTCTGGCAGGAACAGTCAGTCACTCACTGACACAGAGCAGGACAGCTTGTCCCAGATAACAGCTAGTGTTAGTTTTAAAAGGGAGAAGAAGAACCATTTTCACTTAATAATAGCCTTTATTTTCCTTCCATGTTTGTTAGTTTTGAGTGAGGAAGTTCAGTCCTGTTCAACCAGCTTGCCTTTCAGGTTCTCAGATACTGAGAAATTTTTTATTTGTTTAAAATAAATGCTCTTAGGACACCATGGAAACCTCTGTACTGGCCTCCAGTTTTCTATTAACTCAGTTTTTTATATAATTTATGACCAGATTGAAATCAGGTCAAACACCTATTGAGAGCTACTTTCAGTTGCACACAGGGTATGCTCTTACACCTGCACATGTGCTATGGGCCCTAATGTAGTGTTATGTAGTAATCGTTTTTTCTTAGAAAGAACAATAATGACCATTTAAAAACCCAACTTCCCAATATATTCTCCATTAGGTCATCTGTGTTCTGTTCTAATCATTTGTTTATAGAGACTGTAGATACAGTGGTCCAAGTATCCTAAAAGGGTTCCAGGTCATGTCATTCCACCCCCTGCCACTGTCCCAGGCTGCTCCAAGCCCCATCCAGCCTGACCTTGGACACTGCCAGGGATCCAGGAGCAGCCACAGCCTCTTGGGAAACCTCCCCACCTTTATAGTAAAGAACTTCCTAAGTATCAGTTATCTCAATTTGATGATTGGACTTGATGTTAAAGGTCTTTTCCAACTTTAATAACTCTGATTCTATGATACTCAGTCATTGAGTTAATACAAACTAATCACAAAGGCATAAACAAGCATCTCTTTATGTCAGAACGATGGATGCTGTTGGCAAACTCACCCTGCAGGTCGGGGAGCCAGGCAAGGGCAGGGAGTGAGCAGTGGGAAGGTGTGTGCCACCCTCCTCAGGACAGGCTGGGCTCCGTTTATCTTCCTTTGCCCTGCAGTGTGACACTGGTACAGCACATCATTCTAAAATGCATGCCGAGCTTAGACAGAAAAAAATGTTCTTAATTCCTACAGATTTTAATAGGCATAATAATATGCCACCACATTACCTCTCAGGTTCCTTAAATAAACAAGCTTAATGGTGCTGCACAGAAGTTAATGGACAGCATCTTCATTGCTGTATGGATTTATGAGGTGTGATTGCTGCTCCCCAGCCCAGGAACCAGCTGTGCCTAGGGAATTGTGTTCAGGCCGCCCTGAAGGGCAGCTTAGTCAGCAAAAACACTGTTATTTTACAATTCCATGATTTGCATTGAGCATTATCTCTCCACACCACTCTACAAAGGTGAGATTTATTTTTCAGACAGGCAGCCTGTCATCTTTCCGTCACCAAATCTGACCAATGATGAATAGTCGTTTTAAAATTACTGTGTAATTTCAAAGTTTGTACTTAATTATTTATCTGCTTTTCTTTGCCAGAAAACAATGGCTTTCAGCCTGCCATAAGCCCAAATGAATGACCCAATTAATTTCCAAATGCTCCTGCGTGGCCACAGGGATTGCAAGAGTTCAAAGAGTAGATTGGGTTTTTTGAAAACCTCTTTCACCTCTTGTGCCATTTCCTGCTGTGATCCCTCAGGTACCTTTATAATGAAAACAAAATAGATGGAAAGAGCAATGTAAGAATTAGATCAAAACAAGGAACAGAGCAAAATAGACCAAATCAAGGAGTTAAATGTGACACTTAATAGCATGCTTAGGACTTTCCTAAATGTCAAATAAGTTGAGCAAGTGAATACCTTTTATTTTTATTTTTAGCATGAAGCTATATTTTATCAAAAAGCCCATCGAACACAGTGTGTTACAAAATATGCAGATTTAAGATGTAACGACAGTGCCATTATTCCTCTCAACATAAAAGATGGGGCATAAGTTCTTCTAACTTCAATAAGAACATCTGCTGATCTGGTCTCCATGCAATGCTGTTCGTTATACCGAGCTCTTTGATCCTGGCTTTTCCATGAACTGAAGAAAGGGTGAGAGCACAAAACCTCAGCACAAAATCCTCCCTTCATGCAATGTGCATTTAGTGACAGGCTCCTGTCACAAACGAGTTTGAACAGGTCCTGTGCTGTGAGGGTTGCACCCATGTGCCTGACTGGTCCCAGTGCCTCTGAACACACCACTGTGAGGAACACCCAAAAGTCACAAGTACCTCTATCATGGCATTAACCCGAAGTTAAAACAATATTTACAAAGGTTAACCACTAAAGGAATACAGAAACTGTGTCACACACGGATGGCAACGAAAGACCTGTGGAGCCAACACCTGTGCTCCAAGCAGCCTTCTCCTCCACCCTCCTCATGAGAAGCCTCCTGTTTGGTACACTGACACTGCATTTTTAAGAGCTTTTAAGTAAGCAGCAAACATCACTGGCTTCCTGAGGGGAGTCACCACACAGACACACAGAGCTCCAAGCCTGTTTAGGGGTCACAACAAGGACAAGGAACCTTTTGGAGTCCCAGGGTGACTGAGATACATGACCAGGCCTTTCAGCCAGTGCTGACTGCTCTGCTGGAATCATTGGAAAGCAGGCAGGACATTCAGGATAAATAGGTGCATCCATGGACTCAGTGCTCCGACACGGAGTGTGGGCTACACAGGAGAGGTGGCCTTGTGTCGTCTCCTGCAGACTTGTGCAGTTGCTTAGTACAGTGTTGCTCTTCTCTCTGCTGGATCCCCTGCAAACATCTGAAAAAGCCACAGATTGGGAAAGCCCTCTAGGGTCATCAAGTCCAACCATTAACCCAGTACCACCTTAATCACCAGTAACCCAAGTGTCACATCTACACATCTGTTAAATCACTTCAGGGATGGTGACTCTGCCATCGCCCTGGGCAGCTTGTGCCAGAGCTGGACAACTCTTTCAGTGAAGAAATTTTCCCTATTGCCCAATCTAAACCTCCCCCAGGGCAACTTGAGGCTGTTTCCTCTTGTCCTGTCACTTGTTAGTTGGGAGAAAAGAACCCCCCATCTGGTGACACCCTCCTGTCGGGGAGGTGCTGAGGGTGAAAAGGCCTCCCCACGAGCCTCATTTTCTCCAAGCTACCTCAGGTTAAGCTGCATCACCCTTTTGGGCAGAATTACATGTGTGGCTTTTTTCTTGTAATAAGAATTAGTGGAGAGCCACTGGTGTGCATGTTCACAGTCACAGCTACCTCTGAATTGTTTTTAGAGGTCCTAATAGAATATCACTCTTACTCTTATGCCTTCTAGAACAATACTCCAGAAGAGCATTGATATATTACCAATTTTCAGTGTTTGATGAATAAGCATGGCACATTGCTATGTCAAAATTTCCTTCTCATCTGTCAGTCCAACACAACAAAGAAGAAAGTGAGAAATACCACAGTATAAAGAAGAAGCAATTACTGTTTCCAGTTCCCAAGAAGAAGCCAGAAAATCCATTGAAGATCCTACCTCAGACCACAGACAATAGATTCCAGGACTGAGTCCTTTGTTCTTTTTCCTTCTTCTCCCTGACAGCAGCAAAAGGCTGCACATGAACCCTTGATCTCGGGACTCTGCCAAGACAGTTGGCATCCTGCACGAGGAGGGTTTAGGAGGAGACTTTGAGACCTCTCAGTTACAACATACCTCCAAAAATAAAAGCAACATATCTCACTTTGGGTACCAAACATCAAGGTCTGGAGCTCAGGTTCAGATGGTAAAATTCAGTGTTTTCAAAACATCAGATATCATTCATTGGTTAGTAGTATTTGTCTGATAATTTAGAATAAGCATTGGACAAAAATACAAAAATAGAACTCCATAAGATTTGAAGAGCAACTAATTTATACTTAACAACAGATAGTTTAGATGACAACAGAGTGAAATTGGTGCAATGTCCTGAATTTCCAGGTAGGCTCTAAACACAAAATCTGTGTCTGAGCCAAGGTCCCAATTCTGGCTTAATGGCACTGACTGGCCATTGATTAAAATGAAGGCAGGATCAGCATGTGATATAATAATTTCCTAGTTTAACTGTGGGTCTGCTCACTGTGCATGTGCTTGTTGAGTAAAAACATGCGCTCAAAAGAATGGAGGGTCTCCCACCCAGATACATCCCAAAAATCTGCAAGGGAAATTAACACATGATTTTTAATCTGAAAAATTAACCAAATGTGACACAATTCTACCCATCTCTCATCCTAGATATCATACATTCAAAGATTCTAAGCCCAATTCTAAGCCCATATTTTAACTTTTTCCTTGAAATAAGCACACTATATATTTTATTGCTTTTGAGAAGAAGAGATGATTACCAAAGTCATTAGCAGCTAGGCACCAGCACCTTGCTCATTAGAATTTATGGTTTACTTTCTGGGCAGGGATTTGGCCCGTTTTCAAGCCACAGTGACAACTGGTTGTGTAATTGAAGAGTAAGTTTACAAAATTATGTATGTGAGAGCCAAAATCACTAAGCACCACCAAGTGGCATAAGAGAGAAGGTGTTGCCATAACATTGAAGCATTGGATGGTTTCAGAGGAACTGATCTCTCTTTATGCTGCTATAATTCAGTCTGCAGCTACCTATGTGGCAGGTGTAGAGCACTGAGGGAGAGATTCCCTGCAATATAATTATTATCCACTATTCAACTTGTGATCCTGCAGTACAGATCTACTCATCCACAGAATCATGGAATACCCTGAGCTAAAAGGGAGCCATAAGGATCATAAAGTCCAATTCCATGTATGTCTGTATTTTGAGCTGTGGACACATCATGTCCTTTAAAATGTAGACCATTAGATAAGTATTACAAATAAATATGAACAAAAATAACAAGTTCCTTGTTAACAGAGTGCATATTTGTCTACTTTGCTCTACTGCCAAGTACTTCAGTGACCTTCTCAGTTCAAAACCACATGTTAAGAACACCTGCATGTTACAGGTAATTTTGGCAAACATGTAGTAAATGTTTTTCATGCAGAACTGCTGGTTGCCAATTCCACCCCGGTGTCATTACACAAGTCTTAAGTTAGAATTGGGTTGAGTTCAAAAACATGTCTGCTTTTTCCAGGTCTATCAGCTGATGTGATAAAGGCCATCATTTTCATCCAGAAAAAAACCACCCAACAATCTTCCTTGCACAGAGCTCCAAGGATGTTACTTTTAGAATCCCTTAACATGTTTAATGTCAACCCCAGTAGGGTGTTCTCTCTCTCAGTGAATCATTCAGAATTGCAGTGCTCCCCCAGAGCAACGACAGAGGCTCAACATACTATGGGAAAGGTGCCAACACCCTGGGACAGGTCCCATAGTGAGAGTAATAATAAAACTCCACTACAACTACTCACAGTACTGTTATCAGCAGTGGTTTGGGGGATGTTTTACCCTTTGTTTATTTTTTAGGGGACCATTACATGTTATATAAGTTGTTTTAAATTGTGAATTTGACATGGGAAATAAGCCAGATATACGTTGGTGTGCCCAGAGCACTGGGGAAATAAAAGCAGCAAGCACTGTGCAGTTCCCTGAGTGGACCGGCGTGATGCAGTGGGGTAACAGGGAGAATGCAGCCACCAGGCATTCAGGCTGCTGGCTGGTAATCACGTCTGTCTGGCACTGTTGGGATGGCTGTACCACCAGTCAGGGAGGAAAGGAAGGAAAAACTGAGAGAAAAAACCCCTCAACAAAACAGCCCAAACAAAACAGCCCCAAACAAAAGCAAAAGAGTGAAAAAACTGCAGGACTGGATGATCCTTGTGGGTTCCTTCAGCTTGGGGTACTCTACAGCTGTGTGATTCTGTGTTTCATCAGTGTCTTGCTAGTCACACCAGAATGACTAAACCTCAGTTAAACTCTGCAAGCTATCTAAAAATAATGTTAGATTTTAATCTTTGCTCAAGATAATTCAAGGTATTTTTCTCTCTCTCACATATTACTTGTCTCAGTAATGTCAGGACTGACATTAAAGCAGCTTCCCTAGCATAGAGGAGAAGCTATTACTGTGTTCCCAGGGTTTAAAGATGAATGACTTTTAATATAAAAGTTTCCTAGCAACTTGTGTTCTGAGCCCAGAACATGTTCCAGAGGCAGTGATGCTTTCAGCGTTGTCTCCATCTGAGGCAGTCGCTGTGCTCTGCTGCCATTCCTGCCTCCACAGCACTACAGAGCAGCAGTCTCCCCTCCCCAGGCTCCTCTCTCACCGTCTCCCACTTTGCTCTTACACATGAAAACATCTACCCACCCCTGTCTAGTGATGTGTATCTGTTGCTTTTCTTTGGTGTTCTGAGGGGGCATCTCCTTTTCCCTCACTGAGTATCAGTCTCCTGAGTAATTCTGGCTCTCACATTACTTAGACTGCACATGCTCCAAACTAGGCAGCCCTTTTATCTGTGTTTGGAGAGCTGTGGGCAGCAGAAGGATGGTCCTGGACCCGCACCAGCACCTACCCACCTGCAGCATCACATCCTCCAGCAGTGTGCATGAACACAGAGCAAGAACAGGGAGCAGGAGCACCTTCCACATCAGGAACTGCATCCCACAAGAGAAATAAACACAGGAAATGGCTTAGCAAACTGGGGTTTTTATATGATTGGGGAAGAAGGAAAGGGGAAAGTGAAGGAAAGGAAGGGGGAAAGAAAGGGGGAAAGAAAGGGGGAAAGGAAGGGGGAAAGGAAGGGGGAAAGGTAGGGGGAAAGGAAGGAAGAAAGGAAGGAAGAAGGAAAGGAAGGAGGAAAGGAAGGAGGAAAGGAAGAAGGAAAAAAGAAGAAGGAAAGGAAGAAGGAAGGGAGTAAGGGTTATCCTGTAATTCCTTTAAAAGGGAATCATGATCCAAAAGGTTATGCCAAGCCACTAAGTCTTGAGGAAAATCCTTTGGAGTGTGGGTGTGGAGACTCAGGTGTGTGACAGAAGGTTCTTCTTCCCAGGAGCAGATCCTGACCAGACCGCTGCCCTCTCTATCCAGGGTTCCCCTCTCATGATCAGGGCTCTCCAAGTGCTGAGAGAAACCATGGGAGAAACCAAAGGGAGGGAGGGCACTCACAGGGAGATGGGATGCTGGGGAATTTGTGAAGGTTGAGAGGAGAAAAAAAAATTTCACCCCTGACTATTTATTGGAGGAATTGGGCCCAAATGCTAGGATTGTAAAGTCCAAACAGAGAACTGTCTGTCTGGCAACATGAAAAAATACTGGAAATACCAGTAGTGGGTACTGCTCTTCCCCTGGAAGCAGGGGATACCAGCAGAAAGGCATGTTTAGGGATCAAACACAAGTTGCACAGTCTCAGAGGGAACAGTGCCTTCCTCACACTGAGGTGCAGCTGGTTCTCAGCAACTGAAGGGTGGATATCACAGAATCACTGACTGGTTTGGGTGGGAAGGCACTTAGAGCCCATCCAGTGCCATCCTGCCATGGCAGGGGCACCTCCCACTGTCCCAGGCTGCCCAAGCCCCAGTGTCCAGCCTGGCCTTGGGCACTGCCAGGGATCCAGGGGCAGCCACAGCTGCTCTGGGAATCTGTGCCAGGGCCTCTCTACTGAGCTGTCTGTAGCTTGGGTGGAAGTGCAGCCCCTTCTGGCTTTCACAGTTCCCAGGAACATTTGAGAATTTGTGGCACTAGGAACCATACAATGTGCAAAGGCTAAATAATCCAGATCCTAACAGGACATGAGCTCTGCCCTGAGCACTTGCTGCTCTCAGAGGAATGGGAGGGCAGTGGGATTTCCTTCCATCAGTTTCCTGCTAAGTCAGGCTGTTCCAGCCCTGACTGCAAGGAGGCAGGCTGCTAGTGAACAGCCTACACAGCAGCATCTACGAGCAACATGTGAGCTCTTTTGTGATCTCTTTCTCACTTATTTACTGCAAAAACATACTAATGAAGTTTTGCAAACACAAGGGTAGGCAGAAGCAGCTGAGATACCACACTGTCTGTGGTTTTATGATACAGCATTTGCTTTAATGCATCCTTCAACAGCAGGTTGCAAGACTGAGTTAGAGAAGCTTCAAAGAATATTACTTTCAATTTACTCAGTTCCTACAAGGAGAAATTAATTTGTAATGTTACAGAATACATCTTGATTCCTTCATTTCACAGCAGTTCTACAGTGCCCCATCCCATTAATAAAGGTGCCTCACACCAGCTGTGCCAGCTCTGAACCCTGCAAGGTGCCACAGAGAGCACAAAGCCAGGAGTCAATCACTGGCACACAAAGCTCTCTGCCAAGGGCTGGACAGGCTTTGGAGTCGCCTTAGGACAGGTAGGAAACCTTCCTTGAGCTTGTTTATAGCACATGTCATTCTGAAGCTGTAGGGAATATACTCTATACATGGACCTGATCTTGTTAGCGGCTCCTTAATGTTTGCATATTATGGGATCTCTAGGCAGAGGAGCCAAAGTTGCCCAGAAAAATTCTAACACATAGTTCCTTGCAAAGGGAGCCATGACCCCACTCCCAACTGCTTTGAGAATTCATGCACCTGCCTCAGGGATTTCTTCCACAGGCCAATAAGGATGTGAGTCCCTTTTCTTTGATTAGAGGCAAATGTGAAGCAGAAATGGCTCTAGGGGAAAAGTTGTCTTTGTGCATCAGGGGCTAGTGGAGGAGAGAAAGGCTCTTCATTTCCCTTTGACCCCAGAAATCAGACCCCAGACACCTCCATTTGGGAGCCAGTGCCTTGCTGAGCACAAATTCCTTGATGCTGAATGTTACCAATCCAGCAGCATTCTCACAAGAGACAGATTTGGACTTGGCAAAGAGGAGGCATAACTGGGATTCCTCTGCTGAATGTCAGGGGTGTCTCACCCTCTCCCTTCCTCTCCCAGGGGACTGGGCTGCAAACCACCTCCTGAAGAGTCCATATTTTTCTTGTTTCTGCTAATTCTGGGATAAAAGGGATAATTTAGGTTCTTGTTATGGGAGGAAAATATTCAGATAACCTTTACAGTGTTAATTGCAGCACACACAACACAAGCTTAAGCCATATGTTTTCATTTGGCTCACAGAGTCACAGAGCACACTTTCCTCTCTCCTTATCGGGTGCTACATCTGATGCACTTTATTTATAGACATCTGCCTTTCTCAGGCAGCAGCTCTGGCCCTTCTTGCTCTCCAGAGCTCCCTGACAGGAGGCTGCAATCAGGGGGTTTCTCAATCTCTTCTCCCACCGAAAAAGTGATAGGATGAGAGGCAACACCTTCATGTCCCACCAGGGGAGGTTCAGGCTGGATATTAGGGAAAAAAAAATACTGAAAGAGTGGCAAGGTATTGGAACAGCCCTGGAACATGGTGGAGTCAAGGGCTGTTCAAAATAATAGCAGACATGGCACTTTGCAATGTGGTTTAGTGACCAGGCTGGGTTTTGACTGAAGATTGGCTGACCTTGGAGGTCTTTTCCAACCTTGATGATTCCATATCCCATGATTCTTCAGAACTATGTGTTACAGCTTCTATCCCATAGCAGAAGCTAAACAAAGGGAAAACACTCTGCAGCCCAGGAGTGCTGCCCTTCACATATTACCAAAGTCACAGTGAAGAAACAGCTAGAAAAGATAGGGTCCTATCATGCCCTAAGCCCATATTCTTCTTCTGCTACTTTAAGGTACAAGTATCACAGAACCAAGAATGGCTTGGGTTAGAAAGGACCTTAAAGCCCATCCAGTTCCACCCCTGCCATGGCAGGGACACCTTTCACTGATCGAGGCTGCTCCAAGCCCCATCCAGCCTTGGACCCTGCTAGGGATCCAGGGGCAGCCACAGCTGCTCTGGGCAATTTGTACCAGGGCCTCCCCACCCTCATAGGGAAGAATTTCTTCCTAGTACCTAATGCAGATATAGAGATGTTCCCCTTTGTCTTATCACTGTCTGCCCATGTAAAAAGTCAGTCTCTATCTTTTCACAAGCCCCCTTAAGGTACTTGAAGGATGTGTCTGCTCCCTTTCATTCATGCAGGAGTAGAAGAACTCCTTCACAAACACAAACATAATAAATCCATAATGAGCTGTTATCATACATACTGTTGACTCCCTTCTTTAAATCCGTCCTCTGGATTTCAGCCCTGTATCCAAAACTACCAATAACCTATCTCTGAAGTTCTGATAACATTTAGTTCTTTTAAATGAACTTTTGAAAGCAGGACAGATCTCCCAGCTCCCAAGCCAACCTTCCAGGGCAGGGCCAGGTATCTCCTGTTGTTATCGTATTTCTAGACTACCAGCTCTCAGGCTGCCACAGCTCTTCAGGCTGCATATCTCTATCACGTTGGGGTCATCAATTGTTGTAGTCATATTGTTGTTATCACATCTCTAGAGCCTCATACCACTTGAGTGGTTTTCTCACAAGCAGTTCTTCACAGCAGTGCTGATCCTGCTCCTTCATCAGAGCTCCTCCAAGACTCTCCCTGACTGGCCAACCCACCCCCTTTTATCCCAGTTATCTTCACTAGCCACAGCTGCTGCCCAATTAAGGACATCACAGCTGCAGCCCATCAAGAACAACTAGGTTAGGGGCAAGGCCACTTATACAATACATATAGTAGGAGGCCTAGTAAAATATAATTTCCTGGTACTTCCAAGCTTTCAGTGCTATGGAGTTGTCATAGCTGCTCAAGGGGACCAGTCCTGCTTCAGCAGCAACCATGGACCCAGCCCTGAGGGACCGAGAGACCAAAAGATACCTGCCAATTTTCCTTTCTGCTTGGAAGGAAAGCAGGAGGGAACATTCTGATCCTACTCTTACCTCATAAAAAAATTGTGCTGAAGGTTCAGTTTCTGATCTCAGTTTTGCTATGTAAACTTAATTCCCCGATCCTGATTTTTTTGCAGATTCTTGTCCTTTCTTAGCGTCATATTTTTAAGGCTTCATTTCTTTTTGCTTGTAGTCTGTTGCTCTAAAGAAACCCCTGTGATGAACTAGAGGAGGAAAAACCTAGTAACACCTGTACTCATAATGCCCACTTTCTTTACAGTTTTACACAGTCTTGTAAATGTTTTTGGAACAGCTCTTTAGTGCTGTTCCTGCTCTCTGCAAGTGACTGAGATGATGGCAAGGCACTCAGAAACTGCTCTGGGAACAGAGGGGACTGCCACTGTGATGAGACTGCTGCAAATCCTAACTCCATAACCATGCTGGCCTGTAGCCACTTGAGGAACTATTTTGCTCATTCCAGCAGACCACATTGTCATTATTAGTCAGTGCAGTTATTCCTTCTCCATGGGGCTAGAAAACTGTAAATAGCAAAAAGAATAAGAATAGGCAGCAGTCAAGCAACAGAATATTAAAAAGGTCATATGAAGTGCACAGCACCAAAATATTGAACCGGCTGTATTAGAAGATGGAATTCTGATAATAGCCACTGAATTCTTAGATAATACTAGTATGGAAAACTAGCACAGAATGTGAATTTGGAAACAAGAACTGTTTAAAAGACAGTGAAGGATTTTCTTCAACATGCAAATTCCTTTTCAGAATGTCAGATAAATTCTGTGAGCTTTATTATCCTTTTACAAGAGGTTTTGATGATGCTCCATTATATGAGAATGCAGCAGAATGAAGAAGAGCCTCAGTTGTTCTGTTTGACCCTTCACTTCCATTTCTCATGACATGCTCCACCCAGGCCCTGTGAAGCTCAGTAAATCCTGTGCATCCCCACAAGCATGAAACGACACCCAGCGCCCCACTGCTAAAGGATCAATCCATAATAATCATGGGTGCAACCGCAAGGAAAGAGTGGAAGAGGAAGATGTGTAATTGCACATTGGATGAGAGATCAGTGGCTCATGAGCTCATGTCTCTGGGAGATGGGACCAAGCTGCCGAGTCATTGATCAAAGTTTCAAATGATGTGCACCGTGTCTGCTGCTCCTGAAGGCCAGAGTGGCTTCAGGCACATCAGACAATCTCAGGGTTTTCTCCCAGTACCCTCCTGGAAAGGAAGCCAGTTTCCAAAGACTTCAAAATCTCTGTTATTTCCATAGCTGTAAGAATTGATTTGCCTCTAAGAATTTCATCTCAAGACTATACATCACCTTTCAGGGCCTCTGTCAGAACACCAGAGATGGGAACAAATCCCCTGCTGCTACTGGAGACCAAAGTGAGGTTTCGGTCCTGGTTTCTGGCAGCACCAGGTGACAGCACCGAGCGAACACAGTCCTCAGCTGGAACAACAGGCATCACCTGAATGTCACCTTTTATCTGGGCAAAGCATATTGGTATCACACAGGGAAGTTTGAATCAGACAGGGAAAAGAAGTGCGTGGCTTTCACAGTTAAATGCCTGAGCAACAGGTTCAGGGAACTGTGAGCAAGTCACTGGGAATGAATGAGGGCTGGGTGTGCTTCAGGGCACACTGGAAAGTTAAATCTGCAATTTTCATTACATTGGTAATGAAAGGGTGTGAGGATAGGCAGGCCCTGGCACAGGGTGCCCAGAGCAGCTGTGGCTGCCCCTGGATCCCTGGCAGTGCCCAAGGCCAGGCTGGACAGGGCTTGGAGCCTGGGACAGTGGGAGGTGTCCCTGCCATGGCAGGGGGTGAAACAAAATTCTCTTTAAGGTCCCTCCAACCCAGACCATTCTGGGATTCTATGACATGTAATAAACTGCAAATGGGGTGACAGTTTCCAGAGGCTGAATGTGCTGTCCTTGGACAGACCAGGAGCTGAGGGTGGCTCAGCACTTCACCTGGGCACAGCAGAACCTAAAGCTCGGCTTTTGCAGGAAACAGGATAAACAATGTTTCTGCTGGTACTGGTTGTGAGTGGGTTTTTAATAATTTACTTGCACTTTATAGGGAATCATAATTGTTTTCAAATAGTGTCACCTCATAATATCATTGCTTCTTAAATACTTCTGTAATCAAGGGTGCAGTGTAAAAATCCCAAAGATCTTAAAAGCTAGAAAAGCAGCTAAAACATGGGGCTTTAAGTCATGCATCAGAGAGGCACTCTAATTATTTTTGGGCAACTTTTGACAATGGGACATAGACCATTCTGTACTGCATTTCATTACAATTTTGGACAAATCTGAATAACAAAATCTGTTGTACAAATTTTTATCTGTTGTGCAGATGGACTTACAAAGTTTTTCAGAGGTTTGCAGAGAATATTTGCAAAAATTAAATAAAGCCAGCTAATAAAATATTTTTATTATTATTTTAAATCAAAATTCTCAGTTCTTCCCTTTGTGCAAAATCCTGTTACAGCTGGATCTTTTCCTATTTCATTTTGTGGGGCAGAATTGCATTCTATAAGGCATTAGGGTAATACCGCAGTAGGCAATTTTCAAGCTCACTCTTTTAAGCATTTACATTTTCTTAAGTGTCATTCTAGTTTTACCAATAGACTCCAACTTCAATAAGTAATTGAAACTCTATCTGTGTTCAGTAGATCAAACATCCTTTATCTAAGCCACAGGGGAGCAAAAATAAACTTTTATCCTCTGCACTGGAACCCTGAATTTGGCTCTTTCCAGTGATCTTGGAGATTATATTACAGAATTAACTATTCAGTGCCAAATTCTGCTATAAGGTTCAGGTCCATTTGATCTAATTACTAAATAATAGAAATATCGGAACAATAAAGAATCAGTTTCAAATGTGTGCTATTTAAATGCATCTGCTTATCCTTAAGGTTGTTTATATCAAGGATATAATAGAATTAGTGCAGTAGACATTGGAGCTGCATCATAGCAAGGAAACCACCACTGCCTGGAATGCATTTTCCCAGTGTGCCACATGAATATACACATAACCCCACCTCCCCACACACGGCAGCTGTGGGGTCTTCCAGGGCTGGAAAAGCAACAAAGAGAACAGAGGTTCTGGGAGTGCCATGGAGAAGGACAGTGACAGCACCAGTAAAACCACAGACTCACAGATTCTCCTGAGCTGCAAGGGCCATCGAGTCCAGCCCCTGGCCCTGCACAGACACCCCAACAATCCCACCCCGGCTGTCCCTCAGAGTGTTGTCCAAATGCTCCTGGAGCTCTGGCAGCCTTGGGGACATGACCAAACCCAGGGGAGTCTGTTCAGGGCCCCAGCAGCCTCTGGGGGAAGAACCTTTCCCTGATGTCCCCCCGACCCTGCCCTGGCCCAGCTCCAGCTGTTCCCTGGGTGCTGTCCCTGTCCCAGAGCAGAGGTTGGAGCTGCCCCTCGGGAGGAGCTGCAGCCCCTGGAGCTGTGACCTCAATCTTCCCTTCTCCAGCTGAGCAAACCAAGTGCCCTCAGACAATCTTTGTAGGGCCCCTCCAGACCCCTCCTCACCCTGTGTCCCTCCTTTGGACACTTCCTAATGAATTTCTTTAAAATCATCACACGGTGTCTCTCTGACACGGGGTAAGAGATCACAGCAACAGAAATCTCCTCATGCAAGGCAGATGTCCTAAAGGCACTCAGCCTGCTTTTATGAACGTTCTCTGAAATGCTTTGCCAGCATTTCTGTAGGTAGTTGTACAATATCAGGTCTTGTTTTATCAAGGATGACACAAGCTCTGCAAAGCTGCCCAGGGCAAGGCTGGGCTGCCATGACTCTCACAGCCCAGGACAAGAGACTGCAGCCAAGGCTAAACCTTCCGCGAGCACATGGCTGCATTTAATGCCTCTTCCAATATCTTAAAATAGCTCTATTTGCTTTTCTTTTGTCATGACACTTGCTTCATTCGCAGGCTGGAGCAAGAGTATTTTCTCACTTGATTAATGTCCCCCTAGCAAAACGACTTATAAATAGATATAGACTGAGTGTTGCTGAAGTGTCGAGGGCTTGAGCCTGTCTACCACTGTGGGTTTCATAACCATGAACATGCTGCTTTCCAAAGCTTAGCCCTCCTCTTTGCCATTCTGCTGACTCAAAAATAGGCCTGTGTTAGGTTTTTTCATAACCACCATATGGTGCCTAGAAAACCTTTGGTACATTTGCAGTTCCCTGGGGCCTGCTCTGGATTTAAGAAGTAGATTTCTGAGGATGACAATCATTTATGGCAGCTCAAGCAATTTTAGGGGTGTTTTTTTACATCTTTTCTAGTGCTTAATGTTTGTCCAGCAAAGAGGCAACATCTGAGAACAAGTGCCTCCTCAATGAAACTGTGTATTGTCTTTTCAATACATCTGATTTGATGTCTCTTGATTTAAAACAATTGCTTCTGCAACCAAAGTACATAGAAGCATGAGATTTCTCTTCAGATCTCTTAGCACGTCCCCTCTTGCCTGTATGCTCCCTGCCTGCCATTTGTCTGGCTGATCTCTTACCTGCTTTTCTCAGTAGTTTTTATTTTAAAAATCCTTTTGCAAACAGAATTGAAAGTTGTGCTGCAGGTGAGGATGTGATGTGGACCTCAAACAGGATGTGATTACATTTTCTGTGGCATTTATCTAGATTATTAACCATCTTCTCACATTTTATGATATGGCCACAGCCACACTGATCAGCTTCCTTTAATTTCATCTCTGCAATGTCTAGAGATGCTTCAAGTTTCTTTTCTATTGTGGGTTGTTTTTTATTAACCCTAAATTTTATCCATTTTGTGGCTTGGTTGGTTATGTTCATCTGAAGCCTTCAGGTTTTATCTATTAAACTAAATTTCTCCTTGAAAGCTGTGATATGAGTCATCTGCATTTAATTCCTTGCCCTCTTTGCTCTAACGCCTTCTGCAGTTTCTTCTGTTCCAGAGATGAGAATAATTAGTACCCACTCTTAATTTTATAGTTTTAGAGTGTACTATTTTTGCTAGAATGAATATTCCCCTTCTTCTGAATGTGTTTTAAGACAGCTGGAGGTAGGTGACTTGATCTGAATAAATTAACAGCTAAACTTCCTTACAGAACAGACCTAGATGTACTTTGATGAGTTAATTCATTATTTCCCATTTTTTTCCTGGAAACTGATTTTGACCCCCACAATGGAAACAGAAATATTTAATAATAATCACACAGGTCACCTTCTTTAAACCACTGAAATCTCAAGAACATTCTCCAGATTGTGCTGGCCATTTCTTTTGGGGAGACTTCTGCCCAATTTATCACCCCAGGCCTTTGATAAACATTTTTCCAAGTACCTAATATGTAGCTGACATTAATTACAAAGTAAATAAAAATAAATGACACCTCACTTTCATTATGAAAATTGTTTAGAACAAATACAACAGCCTGAAATTAATCTGCAGTGGATGTAATATAACCCCCAGGAGATTACTTGAGCACTCTCATAAACATAGGTTTACTGGAATAAGTCATTGGAAGTAGGTGCTTTTAGACGAGACCCATCAGGCTCTGGAATTTTCATTAAACACATTTCAGATGTTAGCTGGGAGAACAGTTCAGCAGATCAGCTCCTATGGCAGAGTTAATTACTGTGACTTTGAAATACACAGTCAGTTTCAGACACAGGAATTGTCCAACTCCCTGCCTAATGCATCCACCTGGCAGAGCACAGAAACAGGCTCGTGGTGCAGAACTCCCCAGCGTGAGTGACCCTGGTGGGTAAATCTGCCCAAGAGACACCTGACAGAAACAGAGTAGCTTAGAATGTTGCAAGAATGGATTAGAGATGTGGGTTAGCGACGAACAGGGCTGGATTAACAGTTGGACTCAATCTTAGGCGGCCTTCCCAGCCTTAGTGATTCTGTGATTCTGTCCCTCCGTGTGTTGCACAGACTGGGCAGCAGGCACAGCTCCACCTTAGCCTCACCTGGCGACACGAGCTCCCCACCAGAGATTCCCTTTGCTCAGGTTCCACCATCCACACGACCAGCTGGAACTCAATAAAGGCACCTATTTGTTAGATGGTTTTCCTTCACATTTTACACTTGAGCGGTTCAAACACCTTATCTGCTGGAAACATGCTGCACAGACGAAGCTCCCAGCCAAACAGCAGAGGCATTTCCTTGTCAAAGCAAACAGTATTTTGAGAAACATAAGACCTTAACGACTATAATAAAAATAAGCAGGATAACCCACACTGCCATACATATGCACTTGTGAAATAATGTGCAGTTTCTAATGAGGAAACAACAGAAAGGAAATGCTACAGACGTTCCTGCCAGCGCTGCAATGGGTGTGTGCCTCGCTGGTCCAGACTCAGCACAGCAAGCAGCAGCTGCCTGTTTGAAGCAGGTTCTCCCCCTGGGTCACCAACTGGTTCCTCACCATCATGGACCAGCAGCTATGGGAAGATACATCAGGGTCTTGCAATCTTTTTTCCAGGTTTCATCAGTTTATAGGGAAACGTGCTGATTTCAGCTGCTCATTCTGGAGCTGAAGTTAATGAACACAACAACAGATAGAAACAGCTTCAGATACAGGAAAATAAGGAAAACCAGCAGGGAAACACTAATTGGGAGTTAAAAAACCTTTGGTCAAGTTTTTTTTACTGGGTCATTATTTCTGCTGTCAGAGAGGACATACCTTACCAAACAGAGAGTTCGAGTGCGACTGCAGAGAGATGCTGTTTTCTGCTGTAGCTGGATGAAGACTCACACCGTCCAAAACCACTTTCTGATGCCAATAACACAAATAAAGTACATAATGCACCATACTTTCAACAGCCTTCTGCTTTCAGCATTTCTCCAGCGTGTTGTGCATTTTCATTAGGGCTTCACTGCCATGCAACTCTATTTCTAACTCCTATTTGTTCAGACCTTCCTTCTTCAATACAAATGAGTTTCTTCAAAGGAAGACAACTCAATAGCAAGACCAGACAATGTCAGTAACACATCACAGCCAAGCTGTGAGGGAAGCCTGGCTTGAGGCTCATTTCAGTGAGCTGTGCTTCCTCTACCTGCACATTCCCTTCAACATGTTCTGAAGGCAAGACATGAAACAGGTGGATAAGATGTGCACATCAGGTTGGGGGTGCTGCATGTGTGGAGTGGCAGCAGTAGTTAATACCTCCGCTCCCTTACCTTTTCTGGCAGCTGAGATACATAGAATCTGAGATAGACCTGGTAAACCTTATTTTAAAACATGACAGTAAAAAATACCTAAATGCAAATATGTAAAAAAATCAAAGTTTGATAGTAGTGGCTGCCGAATTTTGTGATTGTTGAGCTAAAATGAAGGTATGGGTAGGGAAAGGCTTTAAAGGGGGAAGGGCTTTAAGGCCCTTTCCAACCTAAACCATTCTGTGATTTTATTTGTCACAGCTGTAAACCAAGTAAAACTAAGCCAAGTGTCATGACACTAACCAGCTAACTGATGATAAAGTAAATTTTAAGAATATTGCCTTCTTTATCATTAAAAGAAGACTGTATTAGTATGCACAAGATAGTAAAGCAAAGTTGTCTTTATTCAAAACTAAACAAGGGTTTCATGCTAAATTTAGACTAGATCAAGAGAGATAGAGAGGATTTCTGCCTGTTTTCATCACATTATTTTTTACTGGATATGTTTTTAACAATAATAGAACGCCCTAGGAAGGATCCAAATAGCTGTCAGTGGTTTTCACTGAATGCTGTGACATTTCCAGAGTACTCTGAATGATTAAAATAATGAAATGTGATAACTTCTGGATAAAACCCCCATTGGATAGTTACTAGCTGAATATTGCTTAAACACCTTTTGGGTGTTAAATTGCCTCAGAAGGGACAAAGAGAGGAGTGATTTTGCTACATTCCCACCTTGCTCAGCCGAGGACTGGATGAGATACACTTGCTTGGAGAAAAACAGAAGAAAAAATTTAAAAAGTAAGAGAAGAAGCTCTTGGGTCATTAATACTGATGCATCATAACTTAACAGTGTTCATCCCTGTCAGTCAGAATGTATTAAAACAACTTAAAACAACCCACTGTTATTAACAGCATAACATCCACCACTTCAGGACGGTTGCATTTTCCAAGCAAATTAAGGCCCCATCCAGCTTTACCTGGATACATCATTCTAAGAATCCAAAAGGCCTTCCATTGAATTACAGCCAATTTAAATATATTTCTTCTTATCATTTCTAAAAAACAAATACATTACACCTTTTTTTGCAGACTCAAAAGGTTACAAAGGCATGGGGTAGATTTCAAGACTTGCAGCAGGTTTTCCTAGAGGCATGAATTTTCCAGATCTGGTTCAACACCCAAAGTTTTTAAATGGCACATTCAAAAGGAATTTAAGCAGATTTTGGAGTACCCTCCTGGAACCCATCTGTGTATCTTTGTCTTCTCTGTGTGCATCCTGCATTCTAAGTCCCCCTGACAGAGCTGTCCATCTGCTCTCCATGCTCTGAGTGTTGTGTGTGGGGCCCTTTGGAGTGCCGTGCCATGGGAACAGCTCATGGGCTTTCCCTCTCCATGCTCCCACCAGAGCTGCATGCTCCTCTCCATCTCTGCAGCCTTCCCCCGGGGTCTGAACCTCCACTTCTCTATTTTCTCACAGACAGAGATAGAAAAAAATTACTTTGGGGGCAAAACTTCAGAACTAGACAAAGTTGTTGCTTAGCTACACACAGGCATTTACATTTGTATTGCCCGTCAAGAGGAAAAAAGACAACTCTATTGGAGTAGCAGGGATAAAACAGCACTGTAGAGAGTTCACCCAGCCCAGCCCGATGCTCTGAGGCAGGCTCCTCAAAGCATGCACCACTCCTGCCAAGTTACATCTTGTTCCAGCCTGTTCTTAGTAGACCTCCAGTGGTGGATAATCCACGTCTCACAATGCAGGCCAGCGTCCAGGGCCCCGGTGGAGGATCCTTCCCTCACACCAACAATGGTCCTTTTTATTCTGTTCTGGCAAACACAGAAAGGGATTTCTATCCCATAGATCAGGCTAATTCTCTTGCTTGGTTTCTGCCAGCTGAGCTTTGAAGATGCCCAATAATTCTAGTCCTACAAGAGTGTTACGAGCTGTTGTCTGACAAGCACATCATCAAGGGTAACACTTGAATGGTTTTTAAATTGTTTCTCTTAGTGAAAGAATTAAAATAAAAATTCAAAAGAGACAGAAGAAACAGTACAAACTTTAGACAAATATAAAAGGAATGCTTAGACACTATGAAAACCAAGGGAGAACGTAATTACAGACCATATTTCACTGAGAGCATGACTCATTAGAGAAGACTAAAAAACCACCTTAAACATATATATCTAATTGTTTGGCTGATAATAAAAGTGATAATTAAAAACTCCAGACACTTTGGGATTCCTTGAATCCCTCAGATTCTTCCATCCAGAAATACAAATCCGAGCCCATCCTCAGGTGGTGCACGGAGTGCTCCAACTCCCCCAGGTGCCAGATGGCTGCTGCAGCTGCAGAGCCTCTGGGCCTTGGACAAACCCCACGTGCAGACCATGGGATGGTGGTAAACAGGAGTTGGTTGTACACAAGGCTGATGGTTGAGTGGTGCCCGAGCCCCATCAGGCTGGGCTGGCTGTGAACAACCTCGTGCCCCAGCAATATTGGGTGTGCTGGTAATCTCAGACACCAGCCAGCGGAGGTACTTCCAATTCAAAGAGATTTGAAAAGGCCATTTCCACCCCCAGTATGCTCACCTGCACCTGTACAAGATTACTGGAAGCTCAGTATGTCACAGCACACTGTGTGTCCCATCACAGAAGTGGTTTGAGCCTGAGTTATCAGCAATGTCTTGCCAAGATTGCAAGGAGCAAGGTCATTCCAGATGTGCACAAGCACACAGCAGCAGCGTGGTTTAGATTATGGTTTTGCCCAGCTTCCCAGCAATGGAAAAGTAAAGCAAAACTTGACATTTTTTTACTGAAAAAGCAGTAAAGCATTGGAACAGGCTGTTTAGGGCAGTAATGGAGTAGTAAGGTCAACAGGTAAGCCCAGCTTTAAGGTTCTATGATGCCTGTCTTTTGCTGAGGAAAGTGAAAGAAAAAGAAATCTGTTGATATCTGATCACTGAATAGATGTACTCCAATAGGATTTACATGAGCACCCACATACACAAGATGCTGTCTGATGTGTGTAAATGCAGATAGATCAAAATAGATACATGTATTAATTAACTCCCACAGCAGTTTAAACCTCCCAGCTATTAAAAACTCCAAAAAGGTAGTCAAATTGCTTAAAAGCTTAAGGAAGAGCTACTTTTCAGCTTTTATTATTCTGCATTCAGTCCAAGAGCATGGCAGAAGTCTCAAGGCATGCCTAGAGACACATAATCATGCTGGTAAAATAACCTCAAGATGCTTTTGTGGAAACCTGTACTATGCTGTGTCCCTGAAGTCCCATCATCCCCGGAAGATGATGTTTCCATAATGAAATTGCAGCTGCATGATATTACCACTATTGCATTTTAAGAACACATGCTCAACTGTGTAAGAGAATGAACAAGAGCACTGGAAAAAGCCATTGCACAGTAATTGTACTCTAGGCAATTTTCTTCAAAAAAATTTTAAAAACCCAGCAACCCTGATTTTACATAAGGTAATTGCAGAGGTGAAAAAAATGTAATGGGAGGTGTTAGAATTGTGCCACAGTTAAAACACAACAGTCAGCAGGGCAAATTATGGACTGCTTTTAAAATTAATATCAAATGCCATGAACAAAAAACCTAAATATGTAAATCTTGGCAAAAATTCAGCTCTTTTCTTAAAATCAAATGTACAGACTCCTCTTTGGAGTGTATAATGTATCTTTTGTGCCTCTGCCTAGCAACAAGCTGCCTGGGGCTGGATGCTCTCAGGAGAGACATTCCTATTATCCAGACCTACCATCTCTTCACATCTTCTGCCGGGTTTTTAGGGGAAGTCAGTCCTATTTCAGGTTTTCTCCACACCTATTCTGTCTGAAACAATGGTGTAAGGTGGGTAGGCTGCAGAGTTCTTACATTAAACAGACTACTGGTGAGCTGTATTCTGTCACTGCACAGTTGTACTCACAATTACAGTCTCACACCCGATGTTGATTGTGTTTACTGGCAAGACCTATCTTGTCAATGATGACCAATGCCTAATTTGTCACCTAATGGCTTGGACTTATTAATAGGACTGCACAAAAAGCTTTAGACCCAACCTTTGCTCTCATATTGCCAAAGGCTATAATTAAATTTTAATTGACAGCCTGAATCCACCCAAGAGTTATTTCCTCATCCCTCCCAAGGGCTTGCAGGGTGCTGTTCCCTGGACGTGGCTTGCATTTACTCAGAGCTGAATAGTACT
The DNA here is from genome assembly GCF_047830755.1 of Zonotrichia albicollis. Taxonomy (NCBI): domain Eukaryota; kingdom Metazoa; phylum Chordata; class Aves; order Passeriformes; family Passerellidae; genus Zonotrichia; species Zonotrichia albicollis. Next base: position 21,703,939 of record NC_133830.1, read on the forward strand.
CACAGGAGCATCAGGATTTTTACCAAGCTTAATTCAAGCCCCAGATCTAGAATGAAGAGTAAGATACCTAACCTTTGTCTGAATCAAAGACTTTTCCATTTTATGTGATGGATTAGCATTCCTGAGGATGGTGGCCATTCCCCATGGGAGGCCTGCCAGCCATCCACCATGTACCTGCATGAATGCCTCCTGCAGCTCCAGTCTGAACAGAGAAACCCCTTGACTAGTGGTCTCAGACCCTGTTTGTCAATGATGAGGTTTGACAAACTCTCTGTAAAGAGGATATCTTTCCACTTCCAGCCTACACCTCAGTAGAAAAAGACCTTCTGCTAGAACCAAAGGTCACCTTTGCAGCTGGGGTTGGAAGCTGTGGAGTGTCCCCCAGAAATGGGGGAAGGAAAGCACTGGCAGAGAGGGCACACATGAAGGTATTTGTCTCTGTACATGTTCACTTAACTTCATTTCCATTCTACATAAAACCTTCTCCCACCCAAAACCACCCCAACAAGACCCCACAGCAATAGAGATTTTAAATAAGGGCTTTTTTTCACAGACAGGATGTGAAAGTCAATGGGACATTTGATGCAGGCAGTACATTTTTATCCTGGAAGCATCCTGGTTCTCCCTCCTGCCAGCGTATATTATTCCTAAAAAGACTACCAGCTAAGAAGGGAAATCCACAGCTACAGACTCTATATACACTGAGTCTGAAAAAAGAAAAGCTGTTGTAGGCAAGGGAGATCAAACATGCAAGCTACACAACAGGTATCAAATGTCTTTTTCTTTTTCATTTTAATACCAGCATTTTTATATGTTTTATCGCAGTCTTGGTTCACATTCAACACAGCAAAAGCTCACTGCAGGATTTCCTTCAACTTCGACAAGATCTGGATCAACTCTCAAAAATACAGGCTCTCTTTCCAGTACAGAATCACAGAACCATAGAATAGGTCAGGTTGGAAGAGACCACAGTGGGCTCACCAGGCCCAAACACCCTGTCAGTCACCTCCCTAAGGTCACTGGGAGCACTTTCCCACAAAAGATGCAGAGTACACACATGCATGACGAACAAGAGGCTCACCCACAATCCACAGCTTGGAAATCGTGTTGGTAGCAGCCCCCTGCCCATGAGTGACTTCATCTCAACAATCAGAAGTGTCTGTAGAGATGCATCAGGATGCTTGCTCTGCACTGGTAGACTCAGGAATGTTGTCTGGCAGCCAGCACACACAGCTGTGCTCTGTACTACAGTACCACCCAGTTAGGATATAAATATTGAGGTGAGGTAGGCAGTTTAACTCTCTTTCCAGTGCATTTTTCAATATACCTAATAGGGAGATAATGCCTGGCTGTGCCAGGCTGTTTCTCAAAACATGAAAAAGCATTTTTGATTATGTTTGCATATGTCTGCAGATCTTCTCCTAAATTAGGCTGTTGGCCTTTCCAGTAACACTTAGGTGCTTTTTACAGCAAGTCTATAGTGAATTGTGTTGGATGAGAATGGCCCTAGATATCCTTGAGCTTCTTTAAATCAAAGCAAGCTGTATATCTGAACCTGAGCAGATAAACAGAGACACACAAGAAATAATTTTTAAATCTTTCTCTCCTTTTGCTAATTCAGTGGCATAGCAGAAAAACCTGTGCAAAAGTCTACGACTGTATTCTAGAATCATACTTCAAAAGACTCACCTCAAATGCACTGTCTACAGGCCTGCTTCACCTTTACTAAAAGCCTTTGCTTATTATGGGTAATTTCTGAAGGCATGTTTCACCATACTTTTGATTTTGGCTCCTAACTTGAGCTGGAAACCGAGAGCAGCTTTCTTGTTTCAGTGCATACTCAGGCTCCTCAGCAGAGCAGAAATCTCAGGGCATCTGATGGCCTCAGCACAAAGCTGCTTTTTGTTCTGCCAGTCTGGAGCGCACTCGATGTGATGGCACGCCAGGTCCTGCTGCAGGGACAGCCTTGCACACCAGAGCACAGCTCCACGGCAGAGCTGCTCCCAGGAAACTCCACAGGCACAGGCTTCGCCCACAGCCTTCCCAAAAGGGCAGAAATCCTGCACCTCGGCCACCACTCAGCATTACCTACAGACACAGAGTCATTGCTTACTTTGTTTGCAGCTGCTTAACCAGGCTTTAGCTCATTGTTTAATAGGCCCCTTTTTTTATTATTCAGGAATTTAAGAGTTTTGTTAAAACCTTCGCAAAAAACACAAAGTTAAACACAGCAGACATTTTCAAATCATCCCAAAGGATCAAAGCAGGTTAAAGAACTACAACATGCAGTTGGTTAATTTGTGCTGGTTTGGCTCTATGGGACTGGGATTTTCTCAAGCCTTGTGTACCTGTACCTTAATTGTACTTTCAATGAATTCCTGAATGGACAGTAATGCTGTCTACAGCAAAGCACACCGCTTAAAAGCAAAACAAATAACTTCAACATGGTAACATAAACATGTATTTTGTGCCTTGAGCAGTATCAGAATAAACTGACTCAGAGCGCTGACCAAAGATACCCTTTCCTACTGCTTTTGCCAGATTTATGTAAAAAAGAAAGAAAAATAAAAAAATTTTTAAAAAAAGAGAAAATCTATTGTTGGATAGTCAGAGAAACTGACAGACAAGCTTTGTATATATTTAGTGGATTAAATTTCCTTTAATAAACTAGAGCCATTTCAATAACAATAATAGACTCCTAGATGCTGGTTTCCAACAATTCATCCCATATAACAGTGCAATTTTACTTTGCATTGTTTTGTCCATGACTTGGATGAACACCATCTACAGGCAGGATGTTGGGAGGATTTACATTGTGAACCCACCTTCAGACCTTGCCCTAAGGCTACCAAAATAATTTTAAATTCCTGGAAATCCACACTGATCCCATGTCTCAGTGAAAACGGAATAAATATCTCATTTCTTTTCCTAACAGCTTTGCTGTTCTGCCAGAACAGAACAGGATGGATCTCTTTACCTGCTAGCTCATATACATACCTCTTATTTTATCCCATTATATAGATGCTTCTAAGAGTCCACCAAAATTAATAAAGATGCATTTGACTATGTCTAGTCTGAAAAACAGTTAAGAACCCATTTAAAAAAAAATAATGATATTTGGAACCAGGATGTTAAAGCCCAACTTGGTGTCTAAATTGTATGGTCTTTGAAATCACCAATGGATCTGATATAAAGATATCAAAGCTGAAGTTTTCAGGAGTTTTAATTCTGATTTTTTTAATACATTAAGACAAAAAGTATTTGGAACATATATGTAACCAGAAACTGTCACCCCTGAAGTTGGGACAATTGGACATCTTAGTTTTCCTATAATATTTTCAGACAGCTAGTCTGGAAAACAGCCCCAGTTTTAAGCTTTTCATGCTCATGGCAGTTGTACTAGGTTTGGTAGAAATGTGGTTTTAGGAGGTAAGTGACTGGCCAGTAGCAATTAAGTACATCAGAGCAGTTTTACCTCTCACACTTTGCATTTCTCCTGACAGGAGTTCTTTAATGTCTATGCTCAAGGTATTAATGCCTCACTTCCCATACAGCAGCACCAGTGCAGAAGCCTCAGCCAGGGAAATCTGCAATGTTACTCACCCAGAAGGAGACTAACAATTATTGTTGACAATAATACCTGTCAATATTTACACTGCAACATAAACCAAGGCTTACACTATAATATAACCATGGCGGCTGGAGCACGGTGCAGCCAGGCTAAGGAGTCCACATATAGACTTCTTTCTCAGCTTCCTAATTCATCTTCTTATCACCACCGATATAAAAAAAATGCAGCATTTCCGAGCTAGGCTGAAATTCTGTGTTTTCCTTTCTTAAAAATATGAAGGTGTTGATTTCTGTCTTGATCATTTTCTTTTCTTAATATTTTCAAAATTGCTGTTCTGTATTTTGAGTCTATAGTTGCAATGCTTTTATAAAGGTCCTGAGACTGCCCAGCATTATGGTGTAAGTATTCATTACTCTTAAACACTACCATTGGAGTTTCTCTTCTGAAATAAAAGCCAAGTGCCTAGAGATGCAGCAAAAACAGCATCCAAACCACAACTGCCCTGGCCTCAGCATTAGGACATTTCCTGTCTCTGTCATTGATTACCTCTGGTTTGTATATTAATCCTGCAGGAAAGTAATGGCAGAGAGAAAGATAAATTCATACTCAATCCCTCTGCCTACTTAGGAAGTCAGAAAAATGGTTTGGTGGTGCTCAAGAAGGAAACCCTCAGAAGGGACTAATGACTTCCCCTTGAATTATAGCCCTTGTACAATCCATCACATTGATTTAGGGCCTCACAGTTCTCCCTCCTGACAGCCACTGCACTGCAGTGATTCTCTACAGTCCTATAGCAGAGACAGCTCTAGCTGAAAAGATTCAATTCTGCCTGCATCCACACCTTGAGCCCAGCCCTCCCTGGGTCTGTGGAGGCTGGCAGGGAATAAGAGCACAGGTGCAGGCACCTGGAGTCTGCTCCAAGCACTGGATCTAGCCTGTGTTTAGTCACTGCAAGCTCCCTTAGGAACCAGGTCCACTACAGAATTGCATTTAGCAGTGCTTCATGCTGAAGCAGCTGATCCCAAACCAAATCAGGGGATTCTGTGGCTGTTCCCAGTTGTTTTATCACAATGGGATTGGACACAGCCAGCAGGGCTGGATTTCCCTTTGGGTCTTACTCTCATTAGCATGCCTGGTGCGCCAATGCTTTGAGGCAGCAGCTTTTTCTCCTTCCATCCTCAGACATTCAAGTCACCCAGCTTCAATGAAGGTTCACAGCCTAGAATGGTTTTCCTCCTCCAACAGATGTGTGAAATTCTTTTCTGAAATGAAGGAGTGTGTTTTCTCTAGTAAAGTGCAGAGTGTAGCTGTCACTCAGCTACACTCCTTTATTAACAGGAGGGATTCAGGCCTGTGCCCCAGACACCACAATTATGGCTTTGTCACTGTCAGGGTCACGGTGATCTGCCTCCCACACTGCAGCCATGTCACTTCCCCTGAAAATACATGCTGGATCAGCAAAAGAGTGATTTTGGATTGACTTTCTCTTTGCTCCCCAAAGCACTGCTGAGCAGCTCCATGCTGGGCTGAGACCCTAAACTTCTCTCACTTCTGGGCATAATCCCAAACTTTTATCTAGTACTACCAATTTAGCTCCTCTAAGGCCTATGATTTAAAGTAAAATTGCATCTTCACCCTGTAGACAAGAGGGACCTGAGTCTTGTCAATATAATCTGGACATGCCTGGGGTGGGTGGGGAACAGCTCCATGCTCAGACCCTCAGGGAGGTGAGTTAACCAGGGTGCAGCTTTCAGGCAGATTCAGCAGCAGGATGCTCAGTGGAAGCATTTCTTTAGGTAGAAGCACAATTATTGATTTTAATCTCTGACTAGACAGAGGGTTTAAAAACCACATTTGCAGATCTTAACGCCATTTATCTATTGGAAATTTCCTCCATACCTCAGGATTTCAGTAACACTGGACTGATGTTCAACTCCTTCACGAGTAATAGGAGCATTAAACAGAGATGTTGGCAGCACAGTTTGGCAATGGCAGAAACTGTCACAGCAAAGTTAAAAAAGTAAAACGTGCATGCGAATGGGGCAGTTATCCTAAACTTACATTCTATGTAAGTTTCTACAAAGCTTCCATGAAAACAGATAGGAATTAATTAGAACAAATACCCTGTAAATCCAAGCTGTTTATATATCCATGCACTATATAACTGACATTATTATATTCTTGATACCTTTTGCATTTATTTTATGTACTATTACTTCCATGATAACTATACTCTAAGTCAAAGAAAATCATTCACAAGTAGTGCAATCATCAAGATTTAATAAAAACACAAGAGTCACTCAGCAAGTAAAAGTAAAAAAAAACAATGGCAAATAATTGTTAGTATAAGGAAGTGAAAACATAGCAACAGTGCTAATAAACTGGTTGAGTTGAAATTAGTTTTATACACTGCAGCAAATATTTGGTGAAAAAAAGGAAGAGAAAGCCAGATGGCGCTGCTTTCATCAGGCAACATGTCTAGCAAGGAAAAGCCCTTATGTTTATATGAGGTTTTGGAGATAGGGACCAGAAGAGAGAAATATTTGCAATGTCTTTCTGATATTCTGCCAGTAAAACAACAGAAAATTTGGATTTTTACAGGCAGCCCTCACCATAACTGCAGAGGGGAATACAGACCACAGGAAGAATTAATGTCTACAGGTTCTGCTGAGGCCACTTCAAGGTGAAATAGATTTTAAAATTTCCTTATGTATCACATTTAATGGTTTCAGTCCAGTCTAGTCTATAGGCTGAGATTTTACCACATCCCAAAGCTGTCAAGTTTTTTTAATGTCAGCTTTAAAAGCAATGCCAAGGACTCCAACAAAGCCAACTATCCTTCTCTGGTTCAACCACAAACTACCGAGCAAACTGTGAGTGGTGCTGCATGAAATTCAAGCAATAGGGATTTATGGCCATAAAATTCCATCTGGGCTTGAATATCCTCTTACTATTTTAACCTGTGTGTCAGTAGTAAACAACAATCTGTGTTTGGTACCTATCTGGTCACCTTAAATCATCCAGACCTAAAGATTTCATGTGTTATTCTTTAAAATTCAAACAAGCAAATGAAAAGTTATACTGTCAAATTCCTCACTTTTCAAAAAGCTTCTGTCTATGAATCTGGCAAAAGAAAGCATGGCAGGGATGGAAATTTATATTTGTAAATTCATATATTGGAATATTATCATGACAAAGAAACTACCAAAAAATGCTCAAAGGCCAATGAGCATGAGCCAGCCCTGGTGTGGCCTCACAGCTTACCCTACTTGAGCAAAATGTTAGTCTAGCTGACCTCCTGATGTTTCTTTCAACCTGGATTATCCAGAGGTTTGTTAGGGTTAGGATAACCCTAACCCTAGCAAAAACTTCCAGAAATTCTGGAAAAAACAACCTTACTAAGGAACTCTTTCTAGAGAACGAAACCAGCCCCACTGCTTGTTCACTCCAGACACGTGAGTTCCCATGCTGCACACACCAGTCACACTCACAAGCCTATTTTGCAGTATTTATGGGCACATGCAATGCATATAAACTCATCCCACTGCACACTGTGGAACCTGAACTCAGTCTTGAGAGAGCACAAAAACTCCAAAAGGGATCAGGCCCTACAGCCCTGTGCACAGACACAATCCTACAGCTACACAGCAGCTCTAAAGGCTTGACTGATGCTGCAGAACTGGGACAGCTGGCAAACATCACCTGGTTTTTTGTTGTTGATTTTTTGGGGGGTTGTTTGTTTTGTTTTGGTGGCTTTGCTTGTTTGTTTGTTTTGGAATTTGTATGGGTTTTGGTGGTTTTGTTTGATTTGGTTCCGTTTTGGTTTTTGGTGGGTTTTTAAGGTTAGTAATATTAATAAAAGACACAACAAATGGGAACAGGTTACACCTGGGTAATGAAGGCTGCTTCTTTCATGCCCTCCCTCTGGGCCATTGCAGGGCAGGAGCTTGGGCTCCTGGGGGCTTCTTTTTCTGCCTTCCTCTCTCCCTCCTCTCCCCATGCATCTTGGAAGCTGGGAACCACTCCTGAAAACATGAGTCTGATACAAAAGAACCCTTGGAACAGCTCATTTATTTCCTTTTTTCCTTTCCTCTTTTTTTTTTTTTCTTCTTTTTTTAAATGCATTTCAATAGCATGCATTGTTCTATGACTTACATTTGGGAGTAATTCCATACACAAAGGCCTTTTCATTTAACTAGATTAGTCTTTTCATTGAATTACTCTTTCCCAACAGTAGTTCTAGGGTCTGATTCTTCTCTTATTTACCTGGTTGCTGACAAGTTATGTGGGGACATACAATTCGGATTCACACCTGTAATGAGACCTGGCATTTTAAACAGATGCATTCTTTACTCTGGTTTACAGACAACCTCCTTCCACTCCCTCTTCTAGACTACTGCTCCACTTCTGCACAATCCTGAAAAAATACATTAGGTTTGATTTTTCTTTGAATTCTTTCTTTTGGGGTATATTGCTGCAAATGGGTCATCTCTGACCTATCACTGCCTATGCATTTGATGAAAAAATTTAAATTCACCTTTCAAAAGTAAACATTTAATCCAAGATTTGCACATAGATGTATTTAAATCATTCTCCATCTATTTGATATAACAAAATCTATTAAAAGAATTCATTGATCATAAGAAAGTTCTGTTGGCTAAAATGAAACAATGACAACAGAGTTCAGGAACATAAATGCAACTGATTCCTGGTCTCATTCATTACCTAGATTAAGATTCAGCACCTCTGAAGTGAACTGAAGTACATACTCTAAGTACACACCACCACCTCCCAAACACTGTGTTGTTTGTGGATTTTATAGCAAACTGCTATAAAATTACGCAGCTTCAGGCACATGCAAATGTGACTTTCTGAGCAAGACATTTTACCAGCTAACAGAAATCATTAACACACAGTTTTAAAAAAGACAATGCTCAAGCACAGCAGAACTTTTATACCAGGCTTACCATGCCAATTTTCAAATTTATATACCATTTCATTTCAGCTCCACAATTTCCTCAGCAAATTTTGCAAAAAAACCACATCCTCTAATTGTACTAGTCTGTAAATACATACACATATATATACATACATATATGCTGTGGTTTAAAAAGGTGCAGAGACTCTACTAGGACTTTTAAAAGAAGGAATTAATGTATAGAAATAGACTAAGCTATGCAATTTCAGCCAGAAAGTATAACAGCTATGAAGTCTTTAAGACCAAGAATAAAAACAGGAGCTTTATTTCCTGCAATTGAGTCTCTTCTATCCAAATTCTTTGCATTTCTTTCCTATTTTAAGTGCAAGGCTGTACCTAGTTTCTCAGCTAGCATTATGTTGTCACACTTGCTGAAGCAGGAAAGGTGCAGCAGTATTAGCACACCCCAAAGCAGGCGTTCCAGGAGGGAATTAATAGAGGACTTGAGCCAGGAGTGCCAGATCTCCTCAGGAAGTGTGCTCCAGAATTAGAGAACAGTACAGCCACCTGACAACCTGGCAGGCTGTCATAATTTTCTAAAGAAATATGTAAAAAACTGATCATCAGACTCTCCAGGGAGGAATGTCAATAATTTGTGTAAAGGGCCAGGCTGGGGGATCACACAGCTGTCTCTGAACATGAGATTTGGAGTCAGACAACACGCTGCCATGTCATGCCATGCCGTGCCCAGGCACAATCCTATGGTCTCCAGATGACTTGTGGCCATGCTGCAAATTTGAACTTCACATTCAGATGAGATACCCATGAGCACTCCCAGCCACCTCTGTTCCGGAGCCATTGGGTCCCTCTTCTCACTAAAACCAGCCCTGCCAGGCACAGTCTTACTGACATTTGCATGGCAGGCACGTTGGCTGCCCACCAAACAGCAGCCAGCATTCCAGACTATGGAACAGCTGTTTGTACAAGGCAGAATGGAGCAGCTGAGAGGCTGATTGAAGTGTACAAGCGATGTGCTGTGAACGTAGCACACTGCACAGCAATGAGGACTGTGTGGAGGGCAGCAAGCCCAGGGGAAGTGAGCACCACTGCACAGAGAAGTCCTTTGTCTAATGGGTAGTACTTGCTGTTTACAGAGAAAATTAACTACCTTACACTTCTAAATGCATCAAAAAAAATAATCCAAAAGAGTATTGGTAAACTGTACATTCACGGTAAGAGCATTTTCACAAACTCCAGACATCCCCATTTTAATGCTAAACAACTTGCATAGATGTTTCTGCTTATTTCTACATAGGAGCTTGCTCATTTCCTTCTGGCACAAGTCCACACTGCTGTGTGTCTCTGTCTCATAAAGTCTGTTCCAAACATGTGTGTGCCAAGGCAGCACATCTTAAGAAAAAAAATAAAAAATTATATATTTAATCATTGGCTTCAAGATTTTAAATCCAAAATGGAAAAATGTGATTGTTGAAACTGATCTTCCCAACAACAGAGGCTGGAAATTTCCTTATTTGTTTCAGGTATTAAGCCCACACCAGTTGCATGTGAGCAAGCAAAACCAAAATCAGAGTCATGGAATGTTTGGGGTTGTAAGGAACCACAAAGATCATTTTGTCACAACCCTCCTGCCACGGACAGGGAATCTTTCACTAATGTCTTTCCAGACTGTCTGGAAAACGTTCTGAAATGTCTTTCCAGGTCCTGCTGATTAGGAAGGAAGGGCGCTATCCTTTGCCTTGATCATTGGGTTTTCATGAAAGCTCAGAGTAAATAAAAATATTCAGGCCACTTTCAGGACTCTGATATTGTCAGAACCGTTGATTCCTCGGGGCCCCGGGCCGAGCGCGGAGCTCCGCCGGGCCCGGCCCTGCGCGGAAACCTCCGCCCGCGGGCAGGGAGGGGAGAGCCGGGAGAGGCAGGCAAGGAGGCGGGGAATAGCCGGGAAGCGCGGGGAACAGCGGGGGAAGAACGGGGGAAGGCCGGGGAAGGCGGGGGAAGGCGGCCCCGGCGGCGGGAGTGGCTCCGGGCGCGCTGCGGCAAGGCCGGGCCAGCTCCGGGAGCCGCTGCCCCCGGGGAACCTTCCCCTGTCCCGTCCGGAGCAACAGGGGCCCGGGCGGCCGCCATGGACTCTGGCAGCGAGACCCACGAGCTCAACGGCACGGCGGAGGGCGCGGACTCGGCGGCCGAGGAGCAGGTGAGGGCCGGGCCCGGCGGGGCGGGGGTCCCGGCGCCGTGTCCGTCCCGCCGTGTCCTTCCCGAGGCCGGGCGGGACGGGACTCCGCGGGGTGCGGTGGCGGTCGGTGCTGCTCGCTTCTTGCTGGCTTTTTAGCCTGCCGTTCCTGCGGGGAGGCCGCTGCGCGGGGCCCGTGTGCCCGGGCAGGGCCGGGCAGAGCATCCCCGGCCGCTCCTGGCTCCTGCAGCTGTCACCGTCACCAGGGGCCACCAGGGCCGCTCCTGGCTCCTGCAGCTGTCACCTGTCACCGGGGGCCACCAGGGCCCTCCTCGGCCGGGGCTCGCCCGCAGCTCGCCTCACCTGCAGGGCTCTACCCACCCGGCTGGCTTGGGAGAGGACATCCGCGCGAAATAAGCAATTACAAAAGCAGGAAGAATTGCTGAAGTGGTTATGCCTGTATGGTTAATTTCCATGCAGTAATCAAAATAAAAGCCAGAATACGCAGCTTTTTCATACTGTGTATGGTCAAAACATGACCAGACATCCTCACTGGGAAATGTTCATTCCCATTCTGTTTAAGTATAAAGGATATTTGCAGAACATGCCACTTATCTGAAGAAAACAGACGGGTAAAAGAGTGGCTTTTATCTTGTTTTGGAAAGGACTAAACTCTAAAGGCAGCTCTTACTCCAGCCTAAGTCTCTGCCACACAGAAACCATAGTACTAAACCCTCTTCTGTGTCACTGGTATAATGTTCTGGTTACAGACAGACTGGGCTGATTGTGTAGCACGTCTGTCCTTCCTCCAACCCTCCCTCCCTCACAAACATTTGGAGTCATGAATATGAAACCAAGAAAAATAAAAATCTGTTTTTAATAAATCCTGGAAATCCTACCTAAAGTTAATCAAGCCTAGGATATGCAAGTCAAACTGGTGGTCTGGAGTGGGCTCCTCTAAACCTCTGACTTCTCAGGAGTTCTCTCATTTTCTTGATGCAGCTTTGTGATTGCATCACAAGTACTCTTGATGGGGTATTTTTCCCCCAGTGTGGTCTTCTTCAAGAATTTTTCAGCAACTTACCTGTTTTACTTCATCTTCAGTTGCAAGCAGCCCTCATTTTGTTACATCTTTCCCATCAAAACTCCAGTTATCAGTGAGTGCCATATAAAGAATAAGCAGTGAGACATGCTATTCCATTGTTTTAAATGTATACAGTGGCACTTCAGTGAACTTCATAAACACTTTTTAAATTTTCTCTCTCTCTCACACACACACACTCACACATACAAAGTATATGCCAGGTAAAACAAATGGATTTTCCAAGAACCCATCTCTGAATAGAAGATACTTTGAAAAGTCTGCCAGTGTTCACAATTCCCACAAACAAAAGAACACCCCAGCTCAGCAGCCACCTAAACCTGGAGGGACCATCTGCAGCTGCCTGAATCTTCTGTATTGGGGTCAAGAGTGTGTCTGCTTTGAGGAATGCTCACAGGCATGGGAACATGGTCACTCTTGTTCCCTTCCTGCCTGTCCCAGCCTCTGTCCTCTCCTCAAAACAGACTCTCTTGCACACCTTCACCACAGACCACAGAAGAGCTGTCATGAAATGCAGATGTAGTTGTTGCCTTCAAAGCAATCAAAGCATAAGAATTTTAAAAAGACCAGTTAAGCTCTTGGTAGATCTGAACAAGGGTCACACAGTGGTTTGATGTGGTTTATTTTTACTCCAGCATTAATTTAATACATTTTTTTAGCAGATGTCAGACTTTTGGAAGCAAGAAATTCCTTGCTACTAGGATTGGTCTGGCATGGCACACCTCACTGACTAATATGTGTGATTACACCTGGCACAAGTATCTCATCTCTTCTTCAAAGGATCTGTTCATACAAATACAGATTATAACTAGTTTTTCATCCATCTAGTTGCTTTCCTTGTTCATGGTCCATATTGGAGCACTCTCCATCCACCATGTTGTAAAATCTAGTTTAGTGCTTCCAAGATAACAGGGCGTGCTAGATGAAGAGTTAAAGAAGAGCTATGAAAAAGGTGAACAAGAATTGGATAGTAGAAATAAACACTTTTAATCGTGTTTTCCTAAAAATGTGTTGAAGTCCATATATTAATTCAGGGGTAATTTGGAACATGAAAGTAATTTGAAACATGGCAGTTTCTTGGCATCATATTGCAAGTAACCAGTCTGTAGGAACTTGAAATTATTTTGCTGCATATAACCTGAAATAGTATGTTCTCATTACTCATATCAAACTGAATTTGGAGTGTTCTATATACTCCAAATATTGATACTATTGGTGTTAAGTTTTTGCTTGAATATTTTTAAGTAGCTATAATAAACAGTGTGTTAACCACACAAAATAGACAGTCCACAGCCCAGTTGTGAGAAATAGTATTGTAAGACCAAATGAGTGGAATGAGTAGTAATAATGCAACGCAGAAAAAATGATACAGGACCAAACTTCTATTTAAATAGCAGTGTGGACAAATTTAAATTACTCCTTCATTTCACAAATTTAGTCATGAGATGTGCTGATTATTTTACAGTAATTTAATGAGTAGAAATATTTTAACTGGACCCTGGAACCAGTACAGCTTTAGGAAAACAGTGCTAAAGCTGCTAAAGCTGGCTCTCAGCAGACTGTACTTTTCCCTTTTTTAATATTAACTTCTTTAGCTCTCAGGACTCAACATGATTGCCACAGTTTTTTCTCTTAATGTAGTCATGCTTGCATGATCTGTTTGTATAAAAGTGATTCTTCTTAAGCACAAGGTTTTGGAGCTGCTAGAAAATCATGATGTCTATGAAACACAAATACATGCTGAGTTTTTCCCTTTTTTTTTTTCTTTTTTTTTTTTTTTTTTGATTTGCCAGCAAGCACAGCATGTGATTGCAGAGTTCTCACAAACTAGTTAGTGTTACACTGGGTTGCTACTTGGGTGAACATCTCCCCCCTCTCCTCAGAATGAAATTTCCATGGGAAATGAAACAATGAAACTGATGATTCATTCCAGGGCCAGAGAAGGGGTTTTTCTCTCTTGAGTCAGTACTAAACTGAGCAAGTGATCTGATGTGTTTTTGAAGGATAAACCACTGAGTATCCTCTGAGGCAGTGTACAAAGAATCCATTAGAGACAAGGAGGCCACGAGGATGGTGAAGGGCCTGGAGGGGAAGCCTTGGTCTGTTCAGCTGGAGAAGAGGAGGCTGAGGGGAGACTCACTGGGGTCACAAGTTCCTTGTGAGCGGCACAGGAGGGGCACTGATGTCTCTTGTGGTGACCAGTGATAGGGCCTGCGGGAATGGCCTGGAGTTGTGTCAGGGAGGGTCAGGGTGGATCTCAGGGCAAGGCTCTGCCCCCAGAGGGTGCTGGCAGTGCCCAGGCTGCCCAGGAAATGGGCACGGCCCCGAGGCTGCCAGAGCTGCAGGAGCCTTTGGGCAGCACTGCCAGGGATGCCCAGGGTGGGATTGTTGGGGGTCTGGTCAGGGCCAGGGGCTGGACTGGGTGGCCCCTGCAGGTCCCTTCCAACTCAGCCTGTTCTGTGAATCTTAATCATCCATTACATGACTGATATGGCTTAAAATATTTTTGTTGGACAAATACTTTTTTTTTTTTGTTGAATATTTTACCTGACTGTTTTTAGATCAGCAAGGTCCCTGAGATGGAGGGGAGGACTAACTTCAGAGTGGCCATAAACGGCCCTTTACAATTTCAGTGTGTAGGTGATGGAGATACGGACAGAAATTCTACAACTACAAGTATTAAATACTAGTGCAAAGTTGCTAGTTCAATCCTGTAACTGTAAGTTTGATCTTACAAAAAAATAAAAGTTCTGAAATGGTGTTCTATTTTAGTCCTGTATTATTCCTTTTATGTCTGATCCATCTCATTTTTGATTTAACTGGAATTTTTTCCAAACATGAAATTTTCCCTCAAAGATCTGGAAAAATCAGCCATATGGTATTTTTCTGAAGGATTAATACTTCAAAACCATAGTAAATTACTTCTTAAACAAAATTGCTTTTTAGCATCTTTTTATCCATTCTGATTGGGAAGAATATTGCAGAACACAGTAAAGAACAGCCCCACTAAGTTCAGTATGGCTCAGCTTTAGTTCTGCATAGCTTCATTTTTATTCAGCAAGTTTCCATTGTTTTATAATTCAGATTTATCCTAAACACGAGATTTTCAGGAAGCTTGCTCTATGGCATTGCAAACCCAGAGGTCATTCTGGTCCAGTCTCATTTTCAATCAAAGCTGTTGGCCCATAAAATTGCATTAATAACTAACCCCAAATAGAAGGAAAACTGCTGTAATCCTTTCTATAACAATTTACTGTGTTTAGCAAAGATACTTTATTGTTTTCAGATATTTCCATTTTCAGTGCTGTTTCCTTCCCGTTGAATCACCAGGTGGGGCTTCACTGTCATACACTCAGCACTTAAGGACATTTGCTGCAGAGCCGCCTGTATTTGCTTTTTAATAAATGCAACCAATAAATTCTTTCTGTACTTGAGAGGGACTCAGTTTTTCTGGGTGTACCATTGAAAGAGGGAGTGAAGCAAAGCAGATGCAGAGTGTGTACTAACACAGAGGGACTTGTGCAATCTTGGAGTGAAGGTTCCATCCTACAGAACCGGAACCATGCCTGTTTATGACATGGCATTGTGGCTTTATCCTTGCAGAGTGCAGTGCTCTGGGCAAGCAAACAGCCCCTGCTTCTGTGAGGAGACGCAGGGTGGTACTGCCTGTGGGACAGCACCATGTCACTGTGAAAATCAGCTCTGCACTCCCATCCTTTGTCTAACTGTGCATGGACCAGCAGGGCAGGTTGTTGTGCTGTGAGGCCCTGAGGGCAAGCAGGGAATACTGCAGGGAATGGTGTCCCAGCTGCACATGGCTCTTACATGTGAACACATGTGCTGGCTTTGCTCAAAGTCCTTTGGAGACACGAACACAAGGGCTTATCTTGTCTCTGCCAAAGAGTTTGAATGTTGAATGTGTGTGAGGAGATGTTCTGCTTGCACTGAGGCTGAAGCAGGTCCTGTGCAATGCATACTGCTCTTTTGCCAAGTGACACCTGCAGGAAGAGCATTCCTTTAGGTGTATCCTAGAAAATCTCCAGATATTCCACTGTCCCTCTGTACTCCTGTGGGTGATCAAAGCACAGCAAGTGTTGTTTGGTACTGTGGGCTGCACACGTTGCTGCATGCCTGGAATCCCTCTGAAACCATAAAGCCACATAACCAAGTTCTACATTCATCATTATAATTTCTGTTGTACAGACTGTCCCTCTCCTGAGGTTAAGGCAACATCTCTTTTTTCTTTACCTGTGTATATATTGCTGTGTAACACACAATCTGATCTTAAAAAGTACCCGTGTAGTACTGACTGCATCATCTTCAATACCTCTGGCAGTGGCCTTCAGCTTGCTCCCAGAAGACAAGGCTAATTTGCTCTTTTTTTTTGGATTTTTGTTTTCTGGTTTTCCAGCATCAGTCAGGAGGCAGGAAGTGAATGTTTCAGGGGTTTTCATGATTACAGGCCATTTTTCCTGGTGAAGGCAAGATCACAGGCTGAGAAAAACCTCTGACATTTTCTGCTGCCCTATTACACTCAGTCAAACATTTAGGCTTGTGATGGATGACATGTCTGGTGAAAACAGGTCAAGTTTGGTATTTAAATGCCCTGAAAAAACTGGCAATGTGTATATGAATATCTACCCCGTTTAAAAGGAGGCTTTTAGGTCTGGACTGTGGCAAGCCTGGCTTGGGAGTTGATAATGTTTAGTGCTGCTGAGGAGAGTAATTAGAGGGTGTCTTCTGCATTTGAGCTAACTTGCAAAGCCAGACTCCCTTCACAGGAGTCTGGCAAGGAGCAACACATCTGGGCAGTAAAAAAGTCTCTAAGAAGTAGGTTTAAAGAAGACAGCTAGAACAAGTTTACTTTTCATATATTTGTCTATTAGTTTTAAAGTCTAGAAGAGCAGAAAGAATGAAATTGCTAACCTGTTCAGAGACCGCAGGATAGAGGATCACTTACTCTCCGTTCCTCATGGAGTTGGGCTGCTAAGTCTCACCTAGTTACCCTAAGCTGCATCTAATCCATAGAGAAATAGGCACCGCTGAGAGACAAGCAGTGAAATTGCAAGTCAGGTCACATGAATCATCATCAGGAAACACTCATATATTCATCCTGTTGGGTTAACTAGCCCTAAGTTTGCCCTGCAATTGGTTTTTATTTTCCTGTTTGTTTGCAGAGCAATTTTAAAAATACCAAACAAATGAAAAACAACCCAAAACAGCTGATGTGAAAATGGGGGAAAAAAGATTCCCTTGTAATTGGGCAATTCTTGGCAACAACACATCATGTGATGTGATGATAGTTAAGTGGAAAAACATCTGTGTATGGGTGTATGGATGGCCCTGGACAGTGGCATGGAAAGAGTGGCATGGAAGGAAGGAATAGCAAGGAAAGGAGGGCAAGCAAAGCTCACACAGTGGCCAACTTCACATCTGTCTTTAAAAGAAGATTCATGAGAAATGAAAGAACTTTTTGGATGTGTAAGGAGAGAAAGTGAATTTAATAAGTATCTGTATTTTTAAGTGTGCCTTCAGGAGTAAATTAGTCACAACAACCTGTTGTTTGCTGGATTGTGTTACAGTGGTTTTTCCCTCTCAACTTTTTCTCAGTGCAAACTTTTCAGCCTTTCCAGTCTCTTCTTTTCCCAGGGTAGAAACATGCTGACTGTTTAAACTGATCCTGTAGGCAAGCTTGCCCTGTAAAAGGGCAGTAGAAGCAGGCAGGTTTCTGCTCTCCTTCTGGAGGACGGGGGTAACAGGGGAAAGGTGCACAGAAGATCTCAGCACTGCTGTGGTTCTGCCCATGTGGTCACAGGAATCGTTTGGTGGGCCAAGTGATGTCCCACTCACCACCAATTAAGAGATGTGAATAACCATTTTCCTCTCTGCTGGCTCCAGCGCAGAAGGTGGCAGTGGTTCCAAAGGAACAGACCCATCAACATCAACCACTATGCCAACAAGAAGAGCGCGGCCGAGAGCATGCTGGACATCGCCCTGCTGATGGCCAACGCCTCCCAGCTCAAAGCTGTCATGGAGCAAGGGCCCTCCTTTTCCTTCTACGTGCCGCTGATCATTCTCATCAGTCTGTCGCTCACCCTGCAAGTTATGGTGGGAGTGCTCTTGATATTCCTTGGTAGGTAGCAACAGCAAGAGCCACTGACTCGTATTTTTCTTATAGGACGCAGCCTGTAGGATGGTAAATAAACACCCTTTGCTTTTAAAAAGCCTTTACCTCAGAACCGATGCAGGTTAGAATCACAGAATCATTTAGGTTGGAAAAGACCTCTAAGATCATCTAGTCAAACAGATAACCCAGCACTGCCCTGTTCACCACTAAACCATGTACATAAACATCACAATTTCACATCTTTTAATTATCTCCAGGGATGGTGATCAACCACTTCCCTGGGCAGTCTGTTCCAACGCTTGACAAACCTTTCAGTAAAGAAATTTTTCTGATATCCAGAAAAGCAGATTTTCACTTGAAAGCATAGAAATACTGCAACAAAGGGAGGAAGGGCAACGTTATGTGAAATCTTCAATTTTTGTCACCTTTCTCCTACTCATTTGCCCATACTATGAAAATTTTTCCTCCAGAAAGCCTGAGGAGGAAGGAAAGTTATGAAATATTGTAAAAGAATCAGTAGGCCAGATAGGATAGCGAGGTCTATCAAGTTTCATAATAATGTTTTTGGCAAGACCTGTTACTTAATCTTATGACTGAAATGTGTTTCTTCCATATCGTATAAGAAAATAATGTGAATGGGGAACTCCAAAGGGGAAGTGAAAGTTAAATGTCCATCATCATGTTGGTGTGGCATGTTGTCTTTAGCTTGGCTGTGTTGCATTTAAACTGCATCTACCATTGCCCAGCTGGAATAAATGACACTGCCAATGGTAGGAAACAGCTGTGGATCATTTCTGCTAGTGATATGGGATCATTTATTCTCATAACATTTTTCAAATCTCATCCTTTACCATAGTGGGAACTAGGTAACTGATCTTGGGCCTAATGCAAATGAAAAGGCAGACTTCACACACGGCATTAAATGAGTTTGGCATCCCTGACAATCTTTCAGTGTTGTGCTCTCTTATAACAGCTGAAAAAACAATGTCCTTTTCAAGGAGAAAGTTTCTAGGGATCCACGATATACATGGCTTGTAATATTCACAGTTGATGTGGCTTTTTTCTTTCTTACAAAAGAGATGGAATACAGCTGTCTCTGCGTTTGTTAGAATTGGTGCAAAAGCAGAATCCAGGTCTTGACTCAGAGGAGATTGCAGAAGGGGACTGGAAAAACCCAACCTGTTGATGCTGGCAGGTGTGGGAAACAAGTAATGGAAAAATCAGTAACATACTTCTGTGTTCCTCAGTTGAAGGCGTCTCCCTGGTTGCTTCAGCAGGCTTTGAGGCTCTAAACAAGCTCCCTGTCTTTCTGCTGGGCAATAGTTTCTCAGTATATGCTGAGATACTGCCTTTTAACACTTGTTTCTGCATGACACTGCTGAAATGGTTTAAATTGCTATTATGTTATGGGCCACATGTTCAGTCCCTTAGGTGGTTGGAGACAGGGACAACACACACACCTCAAAGCCCCATTTGACAAACAGAGTGTGTGGTGTCCAAACCTAGTATATATAGGGGATTTGAAACCCCTGGTCCCAACTGCTGATTGATCTGATCCCCACACAGCCCAGCTCCTGACCAGTGAGATGTCTGCAGCTTAGGATGGAGTGTAATTGGTTGAGGTTCCTGTCTGTCAACCCAGGGGCCAGTTTATGGAACCAGTTGGGTTTCTGATTTATAGCCATATCAATTGCCCAGTACAAGCCAGCTTGTACTGTGACAAATTGCTGTCAATTTTATCTTTGTCACATTGAGGGTAACAGAGCCTTTGGCTTATGGTGATGCACTCTTCGAGCAGTGTTGTCCTGCTAAGGTCAAAGACAGGAAGAAGACAGGAAACAGGACACAAAGGTATGAAAATGCAGGTATCAGACCAAGAACTTGCTTTTCATAATGTATATTTTATAGTTTTGGCTGGCAGGAATAGTTTGTTTCTGTCCAGCCATGAAATTCTGTCTCTTCAAGCTCTCACACAGCCAAACAAAAGTCTGTGCCATGATCCAGTTTCTTTCCTTGAGTCAGGGTTTTATCCTGGGAGCTACCAATTCACACAGTTTCTACTAGGTATTAAAAGCTTTTCCTCCTTCTAAAGAGCCTTTCACGAAAACAATGTGAGAAATGTTCAGCAAACTTGTCCTTGGAAGGGATTTGGTGACCTTAACTTTTTGGAAGAAAAGCAAAGAATGTCTTGAAATAGTTTCAGTGGCTTGAAATCATTTTCACAAACACCCTCATCTTCAGTGCTGTAATTACAAAGATAGGATTACTGCAATTCTACTTAAAAGTTTAGAGCTTTTCCTAAACTGACAAGTATTACTTGTCTTCTCTGACCCTCCTGTGGACAAAGGGACAGCTCTGAAAGTGTCAGTTTGCCTTTCAGAGTGATTGCTTTTAACTCACATAACAGGTCAGGTCATTATTGCCTTTCTATTTTTATCCAGCTGTCCCAAATGCTGTTATTCTGTGTTTCAGAACTCATGATTCAGTTTCATTTATTCTTCACTCACATGGAGTCCTTCCAGGTCCTGTTGGAGTGCAAGCATCCACATGCCTCCAGATACTTTACAGATGTGTAAACTCATTTTAAGGTTGAAGTACTTACTGAAGTTATTTAATGTCTGCAAAGGTGTGCAGTAGCTTCTCAGGGCAGTTCTCCCACACTGTTCTTTAATGCTTTGCCTGGCCTGTGATGTTTGGCTACACTGCTTTAGCAAACAGGACTTGAGCAGGTGCTCAGAATGCCTTGAAACCAAAACAGCCGTATTAGGGACCCCAGGTGAACCTGGCTGTTAGCACTTCAGCATCACAAGTGTGTTTGCCACCATTCAACAACAAGGGATATTGGTTCAGTGGTTCACTTCTGCAGTATGGAACACAGCGATGATGGTACAAGCAAGTAACAAGATTTATTTTGTGTTGTAGAGTCATAAGTTTTATGTCTATGTATGTGCCCATCAGAAGGAGCCCTAGGTTTTATGTTGCTGTAAAAACTTGTCTGGTATAAACTTTCTCTCACATGTTGTGCACATGCAGACACAAGCTCCAGTGATATATGCTGTTGAGAACTTGGAGTCTCAACAGACAAAACCCATTCTCAAAACATGCTCCAGAATTCATCAGCACTCACTCCATCAGCACCAAAGGAATGTAGCCAAGGGTCTCAGCTGCAGGGCCCTTCCTGCCAGGGAATAGAGACAGGAAACTCTTGGGTTTTCACATGGTATTTCAGTGGGCATAGTATTTGGTCAGAGTTGGATCTGATGACCTTGGAGGTCTTTTCCAGCCTTAATGATTCTATGATGCCAGGCAAGTGCCCCAGACTTCTCACTGTCTTAAAACAAAACCTATTATCAGCCCAATGTAACTCATTTGTGTGCTATCACGAGGCCTGGAATCAAAGCTTACACTCCATTAATGCTTGTGTGAGCCTCCCTCACTCCCTTCAGCAGTTCAACCGAACAACAGCTGCAAGAAACAAAGGAAAATGTTTACACAGCAGATGCTCTCTGTAGAAAGGACTGCAGCTACACTGCTCTGACACCCCCTCTGTTTAACAGATAGAGTACCCTTGCTTTCTATAAACAGAATCAGGGCAAAGGCAGGGAGTACAAGGGAATACAAGCTGGGGAAGGGCACCAGTACAGAAAAAATCCAGCCTTGGTAATGAGATTTGTAGCATTTTAACTAGGAAATTTAACTTCATCCTGTCAGGGCTTCAAGTTTCATGTATTCAAGATTGAAATAATTTTTAAATGCTTAAAGTCTGCAACAAAGCTAGGCTTCAAAACCTCAAGAACTCAAAAGATTTCTAGTGATGTTAGTGCATCCATTACTTCCCATGTGTCTCCACAGAGATTAGATGCTAATTACTGGAAGTTAATAAGCTCCTTGTGGTTACAGACCTTTCCCTTAGCACTTTCAGTGACACTGCAGAATCTGACTTCCTTTTAAATATGACTGATCCAAATAGCTTAGCATAAGATAAATTCTGTAACTGCAGCAGAAACCTCTTATTCTGGATTTTGAAATATACATATTATTAAACATTTTTTCTCCTTTCTCTTTGAAGTAAAATATGACCTTAACAACCCTGCAAAACATGGAAAGCTGAATTTCCTCAACAACCTTGCAACTGGACTAGTATTCATTATAGTAGTTGTGAATATTTTTATCACTGCCTTTGGAGTGCAGAAACCAGTTGCTGAGCCAGCATCAAGACAGTAAGGACCAGGTGAGTGTGGTCTCCTGCAGCATGAGGTAGCAGAGCACTGCATCCAGGAATGCAGGGCACACTGGGGCACCTCAGAAACAGCCACAGGCTGATCTGTACTGTTGAAGTTCTTGCAGATACCTGAGCTCGCTTCCCATTAGTGCAAAAGCAGAAGCTGCTGGGAACTGGTAAGTTATTGCAATGTGTTTGTGAATGTGGAGTTCAAAAGTTGATGGCAGCACGTGTCACCCATCGGAAGTGTAGGGATTGTCCTGGCCTAGCCACTCCTTTTCCTTACTGCTGACGGAGACAATAAGGGAAATAATGTTGTTCTGCTTTCTCCAAATGCCTGTCCTTTTTTTGAGGAAGGTTTGCATCCAGTCTGTTACTTAACGCTGGAGACAATCTGTTTCCAAGTAGCTAGGGCTGTTCAATCTGACATGTAACCCTGCACATGCTGGAGTCTCTGAGTTTCTGGGCTGGTTCCAGATCGTGTGGCTGCTCTGTCCTTCGCAGGACGGGGCTGTGCTCTGTGGGAGACTCAGCTCACAGAGATGAGCACTGTCACTTCACATGTGCCCATTTAGGGCAATCTTGGTGCTCTACCTGCACTTGCAGCTTTGTTCTTTACTTATGCAGAAGGATAAATATAGGGATTGTGGGGATCAAAATGGGTGTCTTCCTAGCTGTGATGAGCAGTTTGGGAGGACATAAACCTAAATTATAGGCTCATAATGCAAGAAGTACCATGGTCAACATCTGCCTTTAAAACAGCAGTGCTGAGTCTGTGTGTGCCAGCTTTGCTCTGGCACTCGGTCTCCAGATGTCAGCCCAGGGTCAGAGACGTGCTGAGGGAGGAATGGCCGGGCTGGCAGGCCATGGCTGCGCTCTGTACTACACAGAGAGCCCATGCAAGTAACATTACTGCTTTGTGCAAGCTTCTACAAGAAACCCTTGCTCCATAAAAATGAAGATACAAGGCCTTTTAAATATTTATCTGTAGATGAACGGTGCAACAGAAATCTGTGACAAAAATGGGAGTCAAACCAAAATTTATCATCAGTCAAAACAGCATGAGGAGAAAGCATTGTAAAAACTTACTAGGAAAATTAAGAACTACAGTAATTTATCTCAGGATGTGGCTGTAATTTTCTCCTTTAACCAAAACCTGTGAAAACCTGGCAGTGAAACAAGATAGTTTTAATGCACTTTCTGGCCATAGTTGTGACAAACAGACTAATGAGTATTTAATTTTAACACTGAAGAGCACATGGATTATCTGAGCTATTACCCAAAATGCAGGTAGAATGTTGACTTCAGGAGAACATGTTAAAGCAGTACTGAAGCAATAACCCCAAAATTAACACTGGCAAAACCAAGGGAGCTGCATGAAGGATTATTGGAATTTTAGCTGCCTTCATGGGACGAAACACACAAAATACCTGGGACAGAGGCAGAGACAAGGATCTGGAATAGGCATAAGGAAGCTCAGAACAGAACCAGAAGCTGTGGGCTCCTGCCTCCATGCTCTCACATGTGCAGTTTTCTAATTAAACAGCCAAATGTGGTGTCCAGAGCCTATTTTTTGCTGCAAACTTATTAAATGTGAAAGTTCTTTATTGCTTCGGAACATTACAGCTGTTGTTTGCTCATTTGTACGCATTGCCCTTGCTAAAAACATCTTGTCATCTAAATGTAACCTGAGAAATAAGTGTTTTTCAGTCTGTTGCCAAAGTCTCCTCAAAACCCTGAGAGAAATGAGTGGCCATGTTCTGGCTTCACCTTTACTATTATGCACCCTTTTCCACAGAAAACTGAATTGCCCTTTTAAAGTAAATGTATCATTTACTATAATTCCTGTATCACTAAAATATCAATATCTTTGTGTTTCAGAGACCTGGAGCATCCATTTTAGATGCCATTTGCAGTTGAGCCAGCTACGCTGTACACAGTGGGGAAAGAAAAATAATTTGAAGAAGCTGGACACACCAGGCAGCTTTCTCAAGCTTCCAACACACCTGTATACCTGAAATTTTCCCATGTGTTAATATTTAAATTGTTTGGCATCTAAGAGAAGGTTAGCTTTTCCCCAAGGATGCTGTTTTTCTGGAATATTGGCATTTCAATTTCTGAGGAAACTTTTTTTTTCAGAGAAGTGACATAAATTCAGGAAACAAGGAAATAGCAGCTGGTAGCATTTCACAGGATTTTTCTTTTTACATGCCTTTGGTTTTTGTAGCAATTTGTCATTTCACGATGGTAAGAAATGTCAGGCCTTTGATTCTGGAGTGGTCACATTGTCCTTCATTTCACAGCTTGGCACCAAGCCCATGTACTCTGCAGCCCAGCAGGGCTCTGGTTTGCAGTGTGTAAAGGTAGCTCTGCTTTTGCACAGCTTTTTGTTTTGCTTTTTTTTCCACTCTAGCTAAAGGAAAGATGAGGCAAAAAGAAATAAGCAGCATTCTTTTGCCCAGTTTTGTTCACAGGTAATCATTTGAATTGTTTCTTCTGGACATACTTAAAATTTCCTGCCCTTCATGCACAGACACAAATCACCTAATTGTTAATGGTTTCTTGCCATGTATTGCTATTCTGTGTATTCTGTCCATTATATGTATTTATTTGAATCATAGAGTAGTTTGCATTCAAGGCACCTTTGAAGCTCATCCAGTTCCACCCCTGCCATGGCAGGGACAGCTCCCACTGTCCCAGGGTGCTCCCAGCCCTGTCCAACCTGGCCTTGGGCACTGCCAGGGATCCAGGGGCAGCCACAGCTGCTCTGGGCACTCAGCACCTTCATTGTAAAAGGTTCTTTCTTATATCAAATTTCTGGAAACTCTATTTCAAGTGCCACCTTTTCTAGGCTCTACTGGTAAACTGGAAGATCCAGGGTGAACTTTACCTGTTAAACTGGTACCAAGTGCCTGTCAGCAGCAACTCAAATGGCAAAATGAACTGAGTTTTTCTCTCTAGTTTCCTCTCTCTCCTTCCCATCATTGATTGCTGCAGTTTTCTTCCTTTTATGAGTTTATGGCTAAAAGCAAAATAAAATTTTAAATTTTTATTTTAAAATATATAGAGAGAGTTATAAGTATCTTCTAGTCTCTTACCTGCTGGCTCAGGGACTTACACTTTTTCTAAATACACTATTGCTAATAATAGTGTAGGTTACAATAATTTCTTCAACAAAAACATTTTAGTAATTTTATTTCCAAAGTATCATACCTACAATCAGAAAAATCTAAATTTTCTAGATTGCACTTCTATGTAAATGTAAGATGTAGATTTGTATGAATCAATTTTCTTGGTGTCAATTTTCAAAAGCTCCTTTGTACATAAGAATAGAAGATTGACTTCATGTGTCTCATCTCATTTACAGGTTTTGTTACTGACCTTTCTCTTTGGTTATGTCTCAAAGCCCACTGATGTACCAGACTTTCATGTATATGTTCTGTAAGGATTACTAACAGAAAACAAATCAAACTCATGTGATTAGTAATGGAATAGATATTCTTTTTTATTTTCTAATTTGTCTTTTGTTGCTTCATTTCCATTGTTACATGTATTTAGCCAGTATCCAGCAGGCAGTGGTTTAATTTTGTGGGTTATACTAATGTAAACATAACTCAGAACAAGTTCTGAAATAGGCACGCAGGACAACTTCCTTCCTGTATTTATTTTTCACAAACCACCAACTGCTGTAGGACTCTTCATGCCCACTGGCTGTCTGGCATGGCTGTCACACTTCTGATGCTGCTTCCCTTGTCTTTTATTGTGATTAAGTAAGATTTGCAAAACATTCTTAGACATGAAATCTGTATTTTAAGTCTTTGAAGCCTTCAGAGTTCATGTATTTTTTAGCAGACAGAAGCATCTGCAAGTTGCTTTCAAGTATAAATAATTTAATCACAGGATTATTATTCTTTTAAGGCAGGTGCTGCTTTAAAATCCAGGCAAATATCTCAGAGGGGCAGCAAACAAATACATATGTTTGACTCATTCTCTGGTTTGCTGTGCTTTTTCAGAGTTTTTGGTTGGAGGCAAATATCTCTTTTAAAAAGAGGTCATCAATAATGAAGGGAGATGAATTTTCCAGACTCTGTGGGGAGCAGTTCGTGCCAGGTCAGCCGTTTGCTCCTGTTTCATAAGCTCTGGGCAGGGTGAGCACTGCTCATGGTCCTTCTCATTAGTCCCTTCAGCATGCAGAATAGCCTGGGCTGGGATTTTCAGCATAGCTCTACTTACTGAAGCAGGTGACAACAACCATATTTACTGGAACTCACTCTGAGTATTTGTCTTCTAAACCAGGTCACTGCTGGAGCTCATTCTGATGCTGAGTCTTATATAAAACGGGCTGAAGCAGAAAACACCATCCTGGTTTCTGTATCCCGCCAACTGCCATTCAGTTGTTTGAATTAACAACTTCTTTACCCTCAGTGAGTTTGCACGTGACACTCAGGTTGCTGGGAGTATTGATGTGCTGTCAGGCAGGAAGGCTTCATAGTTTTATCTGGAGAGGCTTGATCGTAGGCCAGTGATTGAGGCTGAACAAGGCCAAGTGCCAGGTCCTGTCCTTGGGTCACAACACCCCTGCAGCTCCAGGCTGGGCCAGAGGGGCTGGAAAGGCCCTGGGGTGCTGTGGCAGTGGCTGAACAGGAGCCCAGGTGGGTAAGAAGGACCAGGGCACCTTGGGCTGCTCAGCCCTGGTGTGGCAGCAGGGCCAGAGCAGTGCCCACCCCTGTGCTGGACATGCTGGGGTCAGTTTAGAGCCCCTCACAACAAGAAAGAGCTGCAGGGGCTGGAGTGTGTCCAGAGAAGGGAATGGAGCTGGGAAGGGGCTCAGCCTGGAGAAGAGGAGGCCCAGGGGGGACCTCTTGGCTCTGCACAACTCCCTGACAGGAGGGGGCAGCTGAGGGGTTCTGGCTCTGCCCCTGGGAAACAAGGACAGGAGGAGACAGAATGGCTTCAAACTGTGCCAGGGGAGGGTCAGGGTGGGTGTTGGGAGGAACTGGACAGCACCAGTTCCTGGAGCAGGTGGTGTTTCTGATAGGCCCAAGAGAAGCTGAGCCCAGGTACATTTCTCAGATCTTGGTGCAACTTGAAAAGGGTCTGGGGGAGGCACCAGGACCCCACCAGCCAGTGCATGAGCATCTGCTGGGGGAGCCCATTAGTATTCACAGGTGATCAACAACGCCGAACCAGAGACAGAAGGTGAGACTTCCCTTGAGAAGGAAGTAAACTGAAATAAGTGAGAGAAGGTACTCCAGGAAGAGATAAATAACAACATGGTCATAGCAGGCCTTAGGGCAGAGTTTCCATCAGAGGCTGGGTGGCACCCAGGTGCTGCAGCGTGACGTGTCAGCTGTACTTGGAGTTTCACTCCTCTCCCCATCGCTGAGTATTCCCTGACACTGGAACACGTCCAGCAGCGGTGGGAGGGCAGAGGGGAAGGAGCATGGACAGAACTGACCAAGGAACTTGAGCTGATTGATAGCAGACAGCTCTTGGGCACATCAGGAAGCGAACACACATTGTTGGAAGTACATCTACAGCAAAGAGACAGGAGAAAATGTGGTATATAAAGGCTTCAGCTGTTGGCAGGAATTTCTTCTTTTCACACTTGATCAAATTGTTTTCACTGTATGAAATCATGAAGTCACAGAATCACTGAATCATTTAGGATGGAAGAGATATCAAAGATCATTGAGTCCAACTTTTGATTGACTCCACCTGTAAATGCCTCACCTCATCCTGGCTCGTGATGTTCACGTAGTCCCTGGCTGTGCCAGTCACTGACTGTCAGTGCAGGATACGGTGTGAAACACAGGATACAATCTTTTCAAAATAATATCTGACCAATAATTATCCAACTTCCTAACAGGATGGTGACAAAACATAACCTGCCCTCCTATTGGATACTATGGGTTATTTTGAATTCACTTTTCTCCTCCTCCACAGTCTGTTGAAGATTTTCATGATTCATTTTATGCCTTTGGGTTCTCATAACAAGAACTGTTTACTAACCTGACTGCCTTCCCAAGAAAAGTGCCACAGCTCCAAGTCAGGAACAGAGACTTATCAATAGCTCCTCATCAGGCAAGTCAGGCTTTGTCAGAAATGGAGATGGCAAAAACTCCTTTTTCATTCAGCCTCCTTTCTGATGTTTTCCACTCCTCTTTTTCCAGTCTTCCAGCCTAGAAGTTGTCCCACCCCCTTTTTATATGGTACAAGTTTTAACTAGTTGAGAGGTGAGTGTAAATATGGTGCCATGCTAGGAAGTACCACACCAGGATTACTGAAACATTGCAAAACATTTTCACTGGTACCAAAAATATTTGAGAATAAATCAGCTTCATCACCACCCAACATTGCCACAGATTTCTGGCGTGAAGGATGAAAATAATCTAAACTCTTGGGAAGGCCTAATGTTTCAGATTTGTTCTGGACTTGTGGAAGATTTGGAGGGAGACAGCTATGTGTCTTTACCCTGAAAGAGGAGTCACTTTTTTCTGTGTCAGAAAACATGATTCACCAGGCATGCCAGGGAGAGCATTGCTCAGGAAAGAGAGCCCTCAGGCCTCTCCATCCCTTGTGGAGTTTCAAATCCTGGCAACATGACTTGGGAACATGACTGAACTTCACAAACTGTATGAAGTGCACTAACTGGGGAACATTGGGAGCAAGACACAATGTGCCTGTGTGGGTCACTGTTCTCCTTCATACTCCATAAAAATTCTTTCTTCTCCATGCTAGTAGAAAAACAGGTTTGAAAGCCCCACATCCCAGGTGCACTGGTAGGATGCCTCACAGCCTCTTGAAGGGACCCTGGTTATCACACAGAAGTCCTGCAATCTTCAAACCTGGTATCACTGATAATATTTTGCTTAATTTGCATGTCCTCTTCACTTGCAGACACAGGGTGTGATGGAATGATGTGTCTTATTCATCTTTCCAGAGTCAGGACCAGCCTAGACTCATCCAGGGCTGAATTTCATCCAGCTCAGAATGAGGAATTTACTTCCTACTTGTTTTCTTATTGACTCTGAGATCACCAAGATGAGTTTCACTTGTATCTCACAGGACTCCTAGCTTGGGAATACCCGGAAAGATATCATTGCAATTCTTTCATAGAAACCTGCTATCTAAATTATTACCATTAATAATAATTTTTATTTTCTGCTATAATTTTACCTGTTATACCTGAACTGTGAATTTGGTTCCAATCTGATGTTAGTTATCTCCCTACCTCCTGGCAGAACAGAGTTCTTGCAAAGCAGAGCAAAGTAGCCATGTTAAATTGGCCGTGAGCCAGCTCCAGAGGCACAGGTGAAACAAAACCCAGCTCTATGCAACCATTATGGATCAGGAATATTTAAGAGGCACAGGCATCATCTTTCCAGCCTTCACTGGGAGCTTTTAAAATGAATTAGCTCAGAGCCACAGAGGAAAAACAACGTCAGCTCTCTCAGTTTCTGCTGCAGCGGAGCATTCAGCCCCGGGCACCCCGCAGGACCCGGCTGTGGCACCCAGCACAGCACAGAGCAGCCCTGGGACAGCACCCGCAGGGCTGGAGCACCAGAACACCCCCAAGGTAGCTAAAGCCAGGCCTAAAAAGGAAACAAAAACCACCTGAGTGTGATGAAATATTTTGCTATGGAGATTTGCTGTAAATCGTGCTGTGAGAACATGTCTCGCCAGTGATTTATCCAAGCTTCATGTGCAGTGGCACTCTGGCTGCTGGCACCCGACTTCACCTGTTACCAGTTTGAGAAGCACAGAGTCTGAAAGGATTTTGGCTTTACTAGACACAATGTTATTAAAGATTTATCAACAGTACCACGGCAGAAAGTTTTTCCTTGTGACAACAGTGTAAAGTGGCCTGTGCTCCAAAATAGCAAGGGCAGCTCAGGATTCCCCCAAAATGTTCTTTTATGCCAAAGCAATGGGACTGAATTAACTGGAGCAGTGTTGCTGCACAGCTGTCTCATCTCCTGCCTCTGACTTATTTCTTTCATTTGGCTCTAATAACATCTCTATGCAGTGGGTGAGATGAAGATAGAAAATTTCCCCCTCCCCTGAATCCTGTAATTTTGTAGTTTCATCAGGCTGTTGTTTCACTCATATCCAAACCTTGGTGATGCCCTGATGCTCTGCTCTGGTCCCTTCACCTGGTGCCTGGCACAAGGCTGCTCCTGCAGGGGCAGAGGGCTGGGCACGCTGCCCAGTACAGCCTCCACTACGAGCTGCTCCTCTCCCCCAAGGGCCACAACCCAGCGGCAAGGAGCGGAGCCCAGTTCCCACTCACCAGGGAGGCAGTCCACAGAATGGCACAGGATGAAGAGGATCTCTGCTCCTGATGAAGTTCTCTCAGAGATCCTCCTCCGTGACACTCAGGCCCTGTTCAACAGAATCCAGTGCCAAGCTCTGGGGCTCCTCTTGTCCCCAGAGAGTCAGATGCAATCCTGGCTTGGGTTAGTGACTCTACCTAAGGTTTTAAGTTGTGTCAGGGGAGATTTAGATTTGATATTAGGAAATATTTTTTTTATGGAAAGGGCTGTCCAGCCCTGGCATGGGCTGCCCAGGACAGTGGTGAAGTCACCATTCCTGCACATGTTTAAAAAAAATGTGGATATGGCACTTTAGGACACAGTTTAATGGTGAAGATCGTGGTGGTGCCAGATCAGCCTCAATGGTATTAAGAGCTCTTTTCCAACCTTAACAATTCTATGATCCCATGATTATCCTGCTACAGCAACAATTTCCTTTGGTGGGGTGCTCAACACTCCTCATAGAGGCACCCATGCCAGCAGTTCCCCCTTACCCCAAGGAACAGGCCAGTAACAAAATGAAGTTCCTTTTTAGGTGGCCCCAAGTAGCACTTCAAATGAACTGTGTGTCAAAGTCCCTTTACTGGTGTACCTCCAAGGCTTCATGTGCAGTGACCCTTGGAACTCCCAAAATGACACAAAATCAAGGATTAACCCAAAGACACCCAGTCTTTGAACTAATAAGCCCTGTTTAACTCCAGATCCCTAAACAAGCTAAGCAGAAAAAACCTGCAATTTCGAAATCAGGTGAAAATGTTAAAAATCCTGGTGCAAATACCCAGAAAAATATAACCATGAGAGGCAAGAGCCCAGGAGGGGTCAGTTAGCAGCCACAGGAGGGCAACAACCAAGGGGTGCTTCTGCAAGGAAGACCAGTGCATTAACTACAGAAAAAACAGCAGCATTCTTCTCCCAGATTTTATTCCAATTTAATTGACAGCTTCACCCCATTAAAAAAAGAAATACATTAATTTCTAAAGGAGGTACATCCAGAGAAATTAATACAGGACACAGGCCCTGTGAAGTGCAGCAAACTGATTCTTGCCAGCACAGCCAAGGCATGGCATAACATGGAGTAACATCTGTGCACACAGAATGGCAGGGAAAAGCATCCACAATGGCACATTTTGATCAAATATGTTTTCAATTTATTACAATATGAGAAAAATAACAACAATTGAAAGAAACAAAAGGAATAACTTTGTCTTGGCAAAGGCACTTGTAACTGCAAACTCCATCCAGCAGCTGTAAAGAAGCCCAGTGCATCCCAGAATGAATCATCACTTCATTCCCATTCCAGCTCATCAGGCACATCATCCTTCACCAAGTCCTTTAAATAGCAGTCTGGCTTTAAAGAGAATTGTGCAAATTCTTTGTAGGATCTATCACTTTGCTTCCCAGCTCTCTGCACACAGATGGTCCTGTACTCAGCCTTGAACATTTCCATGGCTCAGTCCAGTACCTGCTTAGCTCCTGGACAATTCCTGCCTACAGCATGGCAGCCAGTGTTCACCAGGAGGGTCTCCACCCTTGGCATGGAACCACCGACAACCCAGCCAGGACAACCTCCCTGCACAAAGTGTCAACCATGTTTATAAATTAGTTACCAGTACAGTTTCAGCAGCAAAGGCCAAGCTGTTCTTGACTTGCCAGGGAAACCAGAATTCTGCAGCTAAACAGCTTCATCCAAGACCCTGCTTGATTTATTCCCAAGTCTGTAACACTGTTTGCCTAAAAGGACCTGACTCCATGCAGGTGCACATGTGCTTCCTCCAGGAGCTGAAAATGGAATTATCACTGTCCATATGTGCTGCAGAGATGTGCTTGCAGAGAAGCAAGCTCCTGAAAGAAAAATATTCAAAGAATGTCTCCCAGCCTGTGCACATGCCAACTGTATAGGCAGCCTGACATTCATTGTTCATATTAATAACTGGCACTAATGAAAGAACAAATTGTTTTCTATTCTTTGCTGTTAGGTCCTTTAACACTAGGATGAACCCAGACTCACTTTTTCTTCCTCCTTCCAGCTCTAACCCTTGGCATAGCTCATTCTGGATCATTTTTTTCCCCTGAGAGATATCCTCATCTCAAGCAACCTCAGGAAGGGAGGAAAATGTAGCCCTAGCCATAGTAAAATTTCCTGTACCATACTGGGAAAGAATTCTTCCCCCAACCCTGGCACAGGTTACCCAGAGAAGCTGCTGCTGCCCCATCCCTGGAAGCGTCCTTTCAAAGCTCTCCAGTAGTTTAATATCTTTCTTATATTGTGATGCCCAAACTGCCCCCAGCACTGGAGCTGAGGCCGCGCCAGCGCAGAGCAGAGAGGGACAATCCCCTCCCTGGCCCAGCTGGCCATGCTGGGCCTGGTGCCCCCAGGACAGGGATGTCCCCCCTGGCTGCCAGGCTGTGCTGACTCATATCCAACTTTCCATCCACTAGGATTCCCAGGTCCCTTTGCATGGTGCTGCTCTCTAGCATCTCATTCCCCAGCCTGTCCATACATCCAGGGTTGCACCATCCCAAGTGCACAATCTGGTACTTTCCCTCGTAGAACTTTACTGGGTTGGTGATTGTCCAGCCCTCCCATGTGTCCAGGTCTCTCTGCAGTCTCCCTTTACTTCACTGGGAAAGGGAAAGCTAAATGAATCTGGAACATTTTCTTGGTAGTCTGAAGTGCTTCGGGTCAGACATTCCTCTCCCTGGAAGAGCCCATGGGCTGGGAAGCAGCCTGCAACAGCTCCAGGGCATTCAAACCAGGGCCAGCAGCTGTGGCAGACTGGGAACAAGGCAGACTGGGATGAGGCACCAACTGGGAATCAGAAGACACAATGAATACATCAAGGGAACTGGCGCCCATAAACTTTTTCCAGGTGCCAGTACACCTGAGCTCAGGCAGTGACTATAAAGGGTCTAGACAAAACAGTTCTGAGATGGAGATCCATTTCTTAGTAAGGGCTTTGAGTGCATGTGTTTAAGTTCTTTTCTTAAATTAATTCTCACAAAAGGAAAGCCAGAGTTCTTCAAACAGTTGTGATCCTTCATTTCAGTATAGAAAACACATATGCAAACATGGCTTCAGACCCATGCGCACTTCAGAGATCATTTTAAAGCTCATAATAAAAATATTTTTATACAAACAATAAATACTTCAAGCATTTACAAAAATAAATGGTCCATTCCCATAAAGAAGGACATTTATAGCTGAAATTTCGAATACATCTGGAGGCAAGGCAATTATTGATTAAGCTAGTTAATAAAATCTTTGGTACGAGTACAGGACATTTTTATCCACTGTTGGCTTCCTTTGGTGTACTGTACAGACAGGCAAAGAGACAGCTTTTCCTTAATTTCTTGACATGTCTTCCAAATACAACATACAAATATTTCTAACATGTCCTCCTATGATAATAGGAGAAAAACCCAAGATTCTCCTGGCTCTTCCTATGACTTGCGTTTCTAAAATGGAATGATGAGAGGAAAAAGAGAAAGTGAACACAGTTAGATTTAATTTTATCTAGGAAGGAACATCTGCAAAAAATAAAAACCAATTAAAAGTAACTCTAGAGGAAAGCCCATTTCCTTCAATTTGTAGAAATCAACTGCCAAGAGAGGTGAACAAGGAATCTGTTCAGATTCATTGCTGCAAGCCGAGACAGGAAGAGACTGATCAGTTGGGGAAGGGGGCAGCTTCACCCCTGAGCACAGCACTGGATGGTGTGGAGCCAGTGTGGACTGGCAGGGGGCAGTCAGAGCCAACACCAGAGCCAGCAGCGTGGGGCAGCTGTAGCTGCTGGAGCTCAGCAAATCCAGCCAGCATCCCCAGCCCTGGCCAGGCTTCCACCAGCTCCCAGGGAGTGTGGGAGCCAGAAGGTTTTGGGTGTGTCCCATGAGTGCTGGGAATCATGACCCATTGCCATAGCAACAGGAGTTCACATCACTACTGCATTTAAAAAGTGCCCCTATTTGTGGCATCTGGAGGCAAAACATCCATTATTTATAGCTCAGCATGTTTGCTGTGCAATTTGTATCCGGAGCTCATTAATGAGTGATGAAACTCTGACCCCCCTGTTAGGGAGCCCTGTCAGATGAGGAGCCCAGCTCGCTGCACCCCTGCTGAGGGAAGGCAGGCAGGAGAAGCCCCTGAGAAGCTCACCTGAGTTACAGCAGTACCAGAAAAGGGCCAGCCCTGCAGCCACGCTGAAAC
Organism: Zonotrichia albicollis; assembly: GCF_047830755.1. NCBI lineage: Eukaryota > Metazoa > Chordata > Aves > Passeriformes > Passerellidae > Zonotrichia > Zonotrichia albicollis. Next base: position 21,738,589 of record NC_133830.1, read on the forward strand.
ACGCCAGGAAAAACACTGGGCCTACAGAAAATGGCAAGAAAACACATTGAGACAGAGCAGGGCACCAGAAGTTTAGCTCAGCTCACAAATCACCAATTGCTATCAATATGCATAATTAAGCATATTCAAATGAAGCTAACACATTCACAATTCTGTATGTTCTGTAGCTAATGTACTGTGAAGCACATTTATTAGGCTGCAATTAATTTTTACTACAGTTGCTCTGCCACCATTCCCTGTTCCCCTCTGCTCATCTACCAGCTACAGACTATGGCATTTAAGGAAAAGTTTCCAAACCAAATCTCCTGGAAACTGCCTGCCTGGAATTACACAGAGTTTAATGGTGATGGTCAGTACTGATGTTCAATAAAACCTTCCTAATTCATACTTATCCACTGACAAAACAGCATTAAGATTTATATCTGCTTCTTCATTACCTAATACTCTATTTGTAGTTACTATCTCACTACAGAGATACAATTAAACTACACATCTACTTGTAGATACAATTAAGCTACACCTACCAATTTAAGGTCAAGTGTACTGCCTCAACAAATTCCTGGAGCTGACTGTGTGGACAAGGACATTGGAGAAACACCAAAGGAGCCAAAACCAAACAGATTTCGTTGCTCTTTGGCATGTAACCTCCCAAGGAGGGTGGCTAGTGGCCAAACAATCTCTAGTCTGAGGCCAGGTCAGAAAAAAAAAAGTAATAAGTAAAAAAAAAAAACCCAAAAAAACCCCAAAAAAACCAACTACTTCATTTTCTTATTTCCAAACACTTTCTCTGTTCATCCTGTACTGTTATGCTGCAGACAACAGCAGCAATGTGTAAACTCTGAACAGCAATTTGGTTCAATATTCACAGAAACACCACCACCACAGACAAAAATATACATTGAGTTAAACAGTGTTTCTTATTTCAGTTTTTTCTCAGGAAACTGCAAAAAAGGCATAATTCACAGAAGGTGTTTTGAATCTCTCATTATTGTATCTAAATCTCTAAATAAAATACTGAACTTAAATGACACAATAGTTCATTATAAATGGTGAGAATTCTTCATCGTTATTTGAGATTTTCCTTTTCAAAATATCCTACCATGAAAAAAATATTTGTCTCTGTAATCTGGCATTGAACAGAGGAAGGTGAAATGAATTAATATGTTTTCCTACGGAAAATATATTTAAGCTTTTCCTGCCTTTCCATCATTGCTTTCAAATGACTTGTAGTTAAATTGAGAGCTTAAAAAAAATTGAAAAAATTGAAAGCCAGATCAAAAAGTTATTGATGGCTTTATGCAAAATGAATAGACCTTACTGTTCAGGCACTGAAGAAATCACAGGAAATTAAGAGCTTAGCTGTTTTAGTGTAAGTAATACCATTGTAAATATTGATTAAACTCTACAGTCTCTTCAATTTCCTGGCACTGGTTTCCTCGACAGTAACTCAGTACATTTTCCTCCATTAATTCTACTTAACTTGTGACAGTAAACACATCATAAGCCAAAGTAGTTGCTATATACAGTGCAAATTACATGATATAATAAATTGCATCATAATCTGCAAAGCCATTCCATCCGGTGACACTGTATGATTTATTTACCCCTGTCATTTAGCATATATTGCTCCTTGTCAGTGTCTATCTCTGTGGGATCTGGGGTTTCTAGAAATAAAAGCAATACATGAAAAGTTAGTACTCAGCTCAAGCAAACAAACAAACATAATCAGCACATGCAAAATGGTGCAAAACACTGTATTTCAGAAAAATATCCAATATTGACATAAAGTATTAACCTCTCCAATGGTAAACCATTGCTAGAGTTAAAGTTGGACTGACCAAAAGACACTGGCATAGATCATCTGAATGCAACTACAAATGGCTGCAGCCCCACCTCTGATCAGCTTAAGCACTGACCACATAAGTAACATTACACTTTTTTCCTAAGTTAGGAAAGCAGGAGGTAATCCTTCACAATACCAGCAGTTTTCATTGTAATACACAGAAACTCTTTGTTAACAGATGCACTAATCTCAAAACATCTCTATAATTTAATGTATCACCATTCTTTGTTCTTGAGCAAATCTTCAGGCATTGATGTATTTAGCAGGTAAAGCACATAGAAAGAACTTCTTGGTGTAGATTATTTACTAAATGCAGGTCTCAGCTGAAGGCATTCTTTAAAACTCTGTGGGTTCTACATGTTAACATTTGGCACAAGTAATTTCAGCCTCTATCTTTCTGCAAATTCTAGTAGAAAAGGAGGCTGGCCATAGGACAAGGTGTTCAGTAGTTTCCAGCCTGGGCAGAAAGACCCTTTCAGAGCTGCCTTTGTCACACAGATTTGGAGATTATGCTGTCTGCAGAAGGGGGATGCACAGCTGTCACCAGACATGGCAGAAGAGTGACTTTCCATAACACATCACTGATCTGCAACACTGTTTTAGCCAAAGCTTTCTGTAGTCATGCAATCACAGAATCATAAAGGTTGGCAAAGACCTCTATGATCACCAAGTCCAACTGTCAAAGGGCTAGGAGGGTTAAAAAAGGAAAGGAAAAAAAGTAAGAGTTCTGAATCTGGCTGTCAATGAGGAAGAATTTAAGATTGATTGGTTTCCCTCTCTCACATGACACCAGGATGCAGGAGAGGCGCCTTGAAAACTGCCCAGTCCACCCAGGCAGGCATAGGGGAACATCCATCTCCCCTGCTAAAGGATATCCCTCTCTGTGGGGGGACAGGGCATGGCCTGGAGCAGGACAGAAGCATCTGTGCCCTTTGCTGTGAAGCCTGAGAGCCACCAGAGCAGCAAGGATTGCTGCAAAGCCCCCATAAGCTCGGTGTGCCCCTAGCGGCCTCACCCAGCCCGCCCCTTTGAGGAGCTGATGTCCTTCCTAGAAATTCCAGCTAGGAAATCCTCACACTGCACAGCAGAGCACAGACAAATCTCTGCCACTTCTATCGCTGCATGGGGCTGATCCAAGCTTTTATCCTTTAAGTCTATGTCAGCATGGAGAGAAATAAAAACATTTTCTGAGTCCCTTGGAAACACCCATTTGCTTCAACAGCTCTGAGGCTGCCCACACCATGTGCCTTACCTTCCCTCTAGTGGGAATGTTCAGACATTACCAGACACTTCATTGGCAATTTACACTTCAGGCAAAGAAATTTTGTTCTAGCATGAATTTTAAAGCTGTCTTAAAAATTAAAAAGAAATATTTGAAAGGATTTCCTCTGCTGAAAAAATCTGTCATATGTATAGCTGCATGTAATCTATTACAGAACTACGGAGTTCATCCATGAACCATCCATGTCCTCACTGATAATTTCTCCAGCTGTTTGTAAGGCTGCTTGTTTCAGCTCAGCCTGCATTTAGAAGAAAAGCCCCATGTTAGTGATTCTCCTTGTTCTTCATATTTACAAATTCTAGTGGCAGTTCTGTAAATGCTTTGTGCTAAATTTAACAACTACTGCTAAGAGCATTATAGAATGATAGCATGGTTTGTGTTGGAAACCACCCAGTTCCAACCTCCTGCCATGAGCAGGGACATTTTCTGCTGACCAGAGTGCTCAGCCCCCCATAGATTTTGGCCTGTAACACCCCTTGAGCACTTCCAAGAAGTAAAATTCGAGTATCAAATTGTGCGTGTCAGAGGTCTGAAGGATAATATTCTTTAATATTGAAAATGTCCAAGTTCACTTAAATGAAAAGTTACTCCTCATATTGACAAAAGGAGCTTTTCCTGAAGCATAAAGGTGTTTGCAGTTTTAGCTTAAAAAGCTGCACAGATGTTTCTTGACCATTCAATCCAGAATGCAGACATTTGTTTTAATTACAGAACTCTAAGAAGCAGCAAGCACATTAACACAATCATCTAAATATTTATTTCTTAGGTCAACAGAAAGAAACTGCTGAATCTCAGCATACAGTAAAGTTTTAAGTCTGTTCTTTAAATTGTCCTTAGCCTTCTGAGGATGGTAACATATAAGAGTGTGCCAAGATAACAGAGAATTTAATGACTTTTCATGTTTACTGAAGTCAGCAGTTTGCAGCAGCAGCAAAACTGGTTTTGGGTGCCACGAGGAGCTGTATGTTTAATGTGAAGCACTTCTAGCACAGGTATTTGCTATGCAGAGTCTGAACATGAGAAACCCTCACCCTGCCTACTCATGGAAAGCTCAGAGTCACCACATGTGCAAGGATGAGCACGTTTCTGCTCTAGCTAAAAGTGAAAACATCCCACAGACCCTATCCAAGTCTCCTTGTAACGATACATTTTCAAAAATGGCTTGTAGAATGTGCTATTGAACATCTAAAAAGGTTTTAACTCTTAAAAATCAAAACAGTCTTGAAATTTTTCTTCTTAGTGATTACACCAAGACTTCTCAAACTGCTCTTAATTCATAAAGGCTATCTGCTAACTGCTAGTCAGCCTGGCAGAAAAACTTGTTTTTTGACCTCTACCAAAGTAAAAATGATAGATTCAAGACACTTTGATTGAATAGCCTGTTCTCCAAAGCGCACAACTTCTGCAAGGTGAGCATCAGACCAAAGCGTTGCCTCCAAGCTGCTGCAAGGCTCAGTCAGTTGGGACTGGGGCTCATCTGAGATTCTGAGGCAGGATGGGCCCCGACTTCTCCAGTCCAAAAGGGTTCAGGTATGGATGTGGGGTAACCCTGCAGCCTCCCCACGCAGGCAAGAAAATGGTCCTCCACCAGTTTGTGCAGGGTAGATACAAATTACTTCTTTCAAAATGAAAGACAAAATGAAGGAAATTACAATTTTACATCACAAAATCCCCTTATAGCTTTTGGAAAACTCAAGTCATAAGGAATTAAGGTATACCCCAAAAATTATTTAAGTAACTTATTTATTTGTATTATTTATAATCTGTTTAGGTTGTTTAAATTACCTACACTGCATCTGAAATTAGGTTTTGTAATACGCTGGTGAGGAAATCCAAAACTAAATCAACTTACAAATCAACTTACTCAAGATTTTCCTGCTTGGCAGGTCATTAAACAGCTGTTCAGCATTGATCTGCAGAGCCCTGTAAAACTCCTGACAGTGTCTGTCTCCTTTCTTTTGGAGGTGTTTTAGCAGATCTGAGAGCCTGGTATGGAGTGATGCTTTTGGGTTCCTGAACTGCAAGAGAAAAGTGCTCATCAGAAAAGAGAATAAAACAGAAAAGAGATTAAAAGATCAATTTTACTTCACTATACCAGTTATGTAGCTTCTTTATAGAGCTTCTTTGATATTTACTAAAAGAATTTGCCAAGAAGGGAAACCTAAAAAGGACATACATGCAGCGCACAGCCCTGAGCTCCATGTGGTCAGCAGAATCTGATGGAGAGCATATTGTCTCTGCCTCTCCTTCTGCTTTTTTCTGTCCCAATCAAGTGAAAGACACTCTGCATTTGACATCTTCCCTGCTTGTATTGTACAGTTGCTATTGTACAGTTTAATTCTGGCAGCTGTAGATAGAATATTTCAGCAAATCTTATAATTGGAAATAAAGTTTGATGCTTTCAAGTTTGTCCTTAGCTGCCTCGTAAGGATCCCCTAAAAGGCACTTTATACTGTTTATCCTGGTCCCAGTACTGGAGTGTTCATCATCCCAAGATTTCATACTTCATGGGGTTTTTTTGTTTCCAGCCAATTAACTGCTGTACACCCACTTCAACAGTCACAATTCCCATTACTCAGGTTGGCAAACAGCTGCAGTGGGAAATACATTTTTTCTGTAGTGCTAAATGTGATGAGTATTAGCAGACCTTACAAAGAGAAGGAAAATGCATCTCTAGCTTTACACATCAAACCATTTTCAGTTTATTGCAAAAAAATCCAAATCCATTCTCAGCAAAACACCATATTTCATAGCAGCACAGTGGAAAACCTTTGTAGCATACTGAGTTGGGAACAATTGCTGCTTGAGGGGGACACGAATGCCACAGATTTTACACAATACTTCTTATTCTGACAAAATTCCCACAGGTCTTCCAGATACAGCTGAGATTATAAGCTTCCTAAACATTCAATAGAGTTGACACAAACTTGCCTGAATCTATTAAAAAGCAGTTCATTTCTGCCTAAGTGCAGAAGTCACAAATCATGTTTCAGATTCTTTATGGTTTATTTTGAAGCTCTTGAGGGAAGTGGCAAGACTGGCTCAGTAAATGATCCAGCTCTGCTCTACACCACAAAACACTATTTGTCTCCATGAAGTTTTGATTCTGGTAGAATTGGACCTATTTTTCCTCATGTTCAAATACTGATACACCAAAACTCTTTGCAGACATGAAGCCAGGAGAGGGTAAGTACAAACTGTTGTAAGTAGGATTGTGGAAGCTCTTAGCTGACTTTAATTTTGTCTCCACACAAAATTAGAAGCTTTTTTCTTCCTAAAAAGAGCTACTCATTTTTGAAAGCTTCACTTCAAGGAGAGTGGCCTTCCTCCATACATGGTGGCACCACTGCAAGATATTATTAACTCCACCCAATTCCCACAGCTCCACACTTACTATTGGGACTAACACCCCCCACTTCTCTACCAATACTTAAAATTATTAATTCGTTACCAAAACTGATTGAGCTAATATAGATGATTTTGTGGGCAGAGATGGATGCAGCACAGATCATCCGGTGTGCCACTCCACACCACCTCATGGGAGCAGACAGGCATGTCAGGCATGTGGTCACAGGATGGGTGCCCTCCTGCCCAAGGACTGGCTGCCCCTGATCATGGCAGGGACTGTGGCATTAAACTGCTGCTGAAGAGAGCATTCTCTCCCATGACCACTTGGCACAGCGAACGTGCCAGCCCTGTGACTGCTCCTCTTGCATGAGATGCCAGACATAAGTGGTCAGCAAGCAGGAGGTGAGGCAGGCTGGCTGCATGTGGCACCAAGAGTTGTGTCAGGAAGAGGGCAGCTGGGGTAGTGAAGCAATACAGCAGTCAGAGACACAGCAAAACTCCTCAAATTACCTTTTCTGCTTCTTCATTGGTAAGAATTTGGGGATAGACTCTGTTGAGCTGAAGAACTATTTTATCAACCACTTGCTCATTCAGTCGGCTAGTGCTTGTAAGGAAATACATGTCATGCTGCAGCCGATGGCAATACGACTGATCTAAAGATAAAATAACACAGAAGAAACCAATGCAGTTAATTAATAAGCCATTTTAAAATTCCATAAATTTCATTTTACTACCACTGATTAAATAGCTCAAATACAATTATCACCACCACCTAATATTAGCAAGCTGAACTATCTGTTAGGGAAACATAACACTGCCATGTGCTTTTCAAAGACTCGTCCACTTGAAATTCCACAAATCAGAACTTCTGGCTGGTCACTCCTACTGCCTCTCTCCTTCCAAAGGGAGAAGGCTATAAATCATTTAGAAGTCAAGTTCTGAGGGATATTTAATCAAACACAGCCTTAAAGTTAATGAATTACTGCAGATAAATACTCTATCACTTATGAAATCAGATTATGACATTTAAGGCACCTGCAAGATGCTTCTCCAGTCCAATGGGACGCTCCCATTCTGCTCTTGGAAATAATAAGGCTCATAAAAAAACTTATCATACATGACCATAAGGTGCCAGATTGTCTGCTAGAGCACCTGCAGAAAAAACATCAGGGACACCCTTTCTCAAGTTCTTCAAACAGGGAGCTTGTCAGACAATTCCCAACAGAGGAAGGGATGTGCCAGACCCTGGCAGCAGCCAGAACGCTGGACAAACCCATATAAAGCACTGTGCTTTATGCACCTGTGCTGAGGTGTGTGGACCCTTAAAGCTGTCACTAGCCACTGGCACAACACAAACTGGAACTTTCAAGTTACATTGGTTGCTAAAAACCCCTTTGTAATTTTGTTTCTGCTTAACTATTTTTAGCATAAAACTCTCATGTTGCTTTCTGTACAAGAAACATCAAACAGGATTTTGTTTGTCACAATCCCCTGCGTACATTTCTTCATGATCTACTTTCACTGCCTTTCTGGATAAAGCCACAGGGCCCTAAGGAGTTGCACTGCCACTTCATATTTATCACAGTAAATTAATAAGTACAGCTGCATTTCAAATTTGTAGGCCGAGATCAGCCCTTCCCTGCCCAGCTGCAACATGCAAGCACTCTCATCCACACCCAGGTCCTGGGAGCTGCCAACCACCTTTAGTCAGGCAGGTACACACTCCCAATTCCTAAGTCCAACAATATTTACATAAGGACTCTGGACACTGTCTCTGACACCACTGTATCTTTATTATGGTTTCATCTTTGGTTTGTTTTCCCCTTAAAAGCCATCTTAAGTTTATCAAGCAAACAAACAGGATCATTAAGGAGATAAATTTAAATACAACAGACATGAAAACTGGTGCAGCTCTCTGATGTTCCCCGGAAAACACAGAACTTGCAAACATCTATTCCAGAAAGCTCAGTGGTGTCTGCTGTGCAGTGCAAACATGAGTTGCTACTCCCTGTAAAACTCCTGGGTGATTTTCATAAATATACAGAAAAGCTGGCAACTAAAACCTGGAAGGTTTGGATCTGATGATCAAACCATTTGTACATGTCCATAAGAACTCCTTTCAGAAGCATTTCAGGAAGAGGAAAAAGTCTCTCTCAACAAAATGTTAGCTTAACACTAATTTAGTTTTGACTCTTCCCTTTCAAGATCACAAGAAAGGAATGCCAAGGATTTACGACTGGCTGCACAGAAATGGTCTTGAGAAGATCAGATGGCACTGGTTACCGAACACACCCACGAAGAGCAACTGGTCTGTTCCTCTGGGCTGAAAGGATGACAGAGAGGTGAAAAACAAGATGCCACCCTCCTCTGCTACTGTCGCCCACTGCCATGTGCTACTGGCAAGTTACCAAAAGTCAAGGGACTCTGACAGCAAGTCAAGAGAATCACAGAATCATTTAGGTTGGAAAAGAACCTTAAGACTTTTGAGTCCAACCATCAATCCAGTATCATCACCATGTTCAGCACTAAACCATGTCATGGAATGCCACATCCATACGTTTCTTGAACATATCCAGGGGCAATGACTCCACCACTGCCCTGGGCAGCCTGTACCAGGCATGGGCAACCCATACCAGGCCTGGGCAATCCTTTCAACGAAAAAATGTTCCTTAATACACAACCTAAACCTCCCCATGCGGAACCTGAGACTGTTACCTCTCATCTTGTCACTTGGTGCTTGGGAGGAGACACACCCACCTGGCTACACCCACCTGTCAGGGAATTGTAGACTTCAACAACTGCAGTGAGCAAAATATTAAAAAGCATTTGATACTAGAGTGCGACATTAGGTTACGCACAGTCCCAATCCTTCAAGCTCCATAAGACGGCTAAAACAACGGGAGTCACCAGGAAAACTAACCTGTGTGCTCCCCAGGTGCACAATCCCAGGGAGCTGGATGGAGGCTGGGAGCAAACAGCAGACTCCGCTGCCACACAGCAGGCAGCCGGCGTGCCAGGGTGTGAAACGTGGCACGGCCCGGCTACCCCGGGCACGCCAGGCCGGGGCTCCGCACGGCCCTGCGGCCCCGAGCCCCGCGCCCAGCCCCGCCCCGCCCGCCGTCCCACGGCCCGCCCGTGCTGGGCCCGGCAGCGCTGCCCGGGCCGGGCCGGGCCGTGTCCCGGGGCGCTCAGCCCGCCCCACGGCCGGGCCGCGGACCGAACCGCCGGGGCCACCGCGCTGGCGGGGCCACTGCGGGGCGCGGCGACACCGCGACATTGGCGCTGCGGCCCCGGAGGCTCCGGCCGGGCCTGGGAGCGCGGCGGCGCTCGCCAAGCAGCCGAGGATCCCCGGACCCTGCCCGTCCCGCACTCACCGGCCATGGCAGCCCCGGCCCCGCCCGGCCCGCGGGCTGCGGCCTTCGGCCTTCCTGCCAGGCCGGGCCGGGGCGGGGCGGGGCGGCCGGCGCTGGGCACCGCCTCCCGGGCCCGGAGGCAGCGGGGGAAGCCGGGGCGGGGGAAGCGGAGCGCAGGGCCGGGGGCAGCCGGGGCGGTACCGGGGCAGTCCCCCCGGAGCCCACACCGGCGTTCCTACCGCCTTGACCTCCGAGGTAAAACATTTCTTCAAATGTCTGTGCTCACCAGCCCGTCCCGTGTGGAAACATGAATTTACACTTGCACAGCCACAAGTTTTTAAACTATTAAAGCCGCGATTTCTTTTCCCAGAAGAAATTACAGTGTCCAAAATACCATGTCTACATCTTCACAACATCCATGCAGAATTTAGATTTTCCTTGTGCTGCAGCACAACACGCATTTCAGTGCAGCTGGACACGTAAGGTGCATTGGGCAGGTAGTGACTCAAGCCCAAGGAGCAGGGACAATTTATCTCATAGAAAAAGTTTCAGTGAAGCATGTAATTAGTTGGGATAGTTAACTTTGTGAGAGAAAAAGTACAAGCAAATCTGTGGATGTAAAACCTGCTATTTGCCCCAGATTTCATCAACAATTAATTACCTAGCAAGGAATGGAAGAGAATATGCCTTGCTAGGGATAAATGCTGCAGAGGATTGAAGCATTGTCAATTGCTGTGACATTCATGGTGCATATCCTTGAGAAGATTAGTAGAGTATATACATCCTGAGTTTATCCTATTTACCCTCCGGAATCCAGATCATCCTAACAGCACGAAAATACATTTTAAAATTATTATTATTATTATTATTATTATTATTATTATTATTATTATTATTATTATTGCCAATGGAGACCTTGATCATATCTGCATTGGTGTGATTTTTGGCAATGTGTTTTAGTAAAGAAACAGAAATTTTGGGAAAAGTAACTTGGAATTTTGTAATTCCTCTTGTGATATATTTTAACGTGATTTTGGATGGGGCTGAGCTACCTGGCACAGTGGAAAGCGCCCCTGCCCATGGCAGGGGTTTGGAACAAAATTATGTTTAAGGTCCCTTCCAACCCAAACCATTCTTGTATTCTATTATTCACTTCCATATGCATATTAAAACATTACAGCAAGAGGGGTTGCCTAATATTAAGAAGCAGTGGGAGAATGCCATGCTGAGAATTTGTTTTTATGACCCCTTTATACCTCCGTGAATTCACTGCATTTTGTGCTCTACTAAAAAGTTTCCCTGGAAACTTTTAGAAATTTTAGAAGTTTTAAATTTAAAAGCTTTTAGAACTTTTGAAACTAGTAGAATCTAAACCACTAAACAGAAAACCTAGTCATCTTAGTGCGATATGGACTGAAATCTCTAGTATAAATCTACATGTTTTTCAGCACACAGTGATTCAAAGCACAGTGAGTGAAGTGGAAACGAAAATCAATCCCTCAGGAATGCTGCGATGTACAGTGCCGCACTGCCTGGAGATATTTTTGTCCCGCAGACTCAGATAAATCCACAAGAAGCAGAGGTTAAACATATCTCCTCTCATGGCGGCGGCACGCAAGACCTCTGCGGCAGGATCGCTGTCAGGTTCGCTTTGCAGGCAGAGCCTGGCGCAGCCCCCAGCAGAGGCCGCGGCCGTGCCCGCGCTCCTCGGGAGGGAGGGAGGGAGGGAGCGGCCCGGGCCGGTCCGACCGCCCCCAGTGGTGACAGTCCCGCCCCGCGACAGCCACACGCGCAGCCGGGCGGGGAGGCGGCATCGCCAGCAGCGAGGGGAGAAACGCGCCCTCACCCCGCTGCCCGACAGAGCCCAGAGCCCTTCCAAAACCCGGGGTCACTTCAGCGCTCTGCCTCCGCGCTCAGCGGCCATGCGAAGTGACCTGCACAACGTTCCTTTTCCCAGCAGACTGATTTCCTGCTTAGCTAATCTCAAAAGCCAGTACTGTTTCCTCCCGCTAAAGAGGCCAATTTGTTTATTTAAGCGAACTATTTTGCTTACTAAATAACACCCTTGTCCTGGCAACATTATCGTGTAGTGTTCTATCTCTTAACTGTTGGATCACAATTCGCTTTGTTGTTTTCCCACCGCCAGAGGACTGAATCTCTTTAACAACAAATTAAATCTAGATAGCGCAAGCAGTTCCTCTAACAGTCTTTCTTTGTGCTTAAGAAAACACAATCAAGTATTTTTTAAAAAGGTCAGATAGCGCACGAGGCTCCCTTCAGTAAGTTTCAGTCAATAATTTACGAAAAGAAGCTCTAAGAAGGGGGAAAAACGTGAAGGCAGTGACGGGTTGGCCACTCCCTTCAGAGACACTGCCCCTCTGTCTCTGAACTCCTGTTCCCGCAGATTTGCACCTTTCAGACCCTTGTTTTGCCCAAATTCCTCGCTACGAATGTGCACTTACAGCTTCTGTAGAACATCATCCATGGGTTTCGGGGTGGGTGTGTGCCGTGCCCGGCACACGTCCCACGCGGGGCGCCCGCAGTGCGATTCTCCTTGATGGGATAAGCGGAGGTCACGGGCAACTTGGAGAAGCGAAAGTAAAACAGGGAGGGAGCGAGTCCAGTTGTGACAGCCGGCAGAGCTCCGCCGGCAGCGGGGGGCGGCTGCTCCTCTGCGCCTGGGAGGCAGCAGCAATTTGCTGATGATTTTAGGGGACGTATAAAATTTTAGCTCTGAAAACCAAGATGTTTGTTTGCTCAGAGTTATGAAGGCTTTTTGTGCGTATGCTAGTAATTTCTAGAGTTGCTTTGCACATAAAATGGGTTATTTTCCAGTATTATTTATATAGTCAGAGTATGATTACTCGTATGATTACTTTGTTGGCTAGAATGAGATGAAGAAAAGAATTATCTGACTCCAAACACAAAAGCAGAAGCTGTGCTGCAAATTCCCAGCTCTTTATTCCTAACCAGTTAAGCCAAACCGTGAAATGGGAACAGAACTGACTTGGATGAAACTTCCCCCAGAGGGTGCTGGCAGTGCCCAGGCTCCCCAGGGAATGGGCACGGCCCCGAGGCTGCCAGAGCTGCAGGAGCCTTCGGGCAGCACTGCCAGGGATGGACAGGGTGGGATTGTTGTGGTGTCTGGATGGGCCAGGGGCTGGACTGGATGATCCCTCAAGGTCCATTTCAACTCAGGATATTCTATGATAGCCTGGAGCATCCACAGGTCTGGAAACCCCTGGTCAGTTGTAAGTTCCTGTATATTCACCGTGTACCTGGTGAATTACACACCCCTGGTTCTGCTCTATGCTACCCTATCATTGGAAATTTTAACAGCATAAGTAAAACAAGAAGATGATGCAGATAATGAAAAAATTGTGTATCTCAGTCCTGGCACAAGGGAATAATGGGCATGTAGAATAAGTGTATAGTGATCACAAATAGTCCTGGTAAATACTGCACAGATTCTGGAGAATGAACAAACATGTTCAATACTGCACTTGGCTCCTTATCTAAAGCACAAATCAAATTGTACCCATGAAAAAATACTCAGCTAATTATTTTTTAAAAAACCAAACAATTGAATTCTTTGAAGATAGGAAGCAAATAAAATTGTTGGAGCATCCTCCCCTTAAAATAGGTGTGTAAATAAACAGTTGACAGATTTGGCAAAGTGACATTCTGCAGAGCTGTGGGAAGGGAACAAAGCCACTTCAGGTACACGTCCTCACATGGAAGTCATCCCTGTGCCAGCTCTGGGCCTCACCTGACCCCCAGAGCCAGGAATGAACGAGAGGATGGTCTGCAGCCTGTGTGAAGTAAAGCCCTGGGCATGGGTTAGTGTAGGTTCCTTAGAGCTCTTGGGTTGATGGAGCTTGATGGAGAGCTGCTGGGGTGTGATGGTCTGCTCAGATGGGTGGATGCCTTTATCTTTTGTAAAAGGGATTTTGGGGGTTTTAGTTGTAGTCATAGTCTTGTTTATGTTTTCCTCTTTAGTTAAATGTTTACAAAAATCCATAGGAGAGGCATTTTTAATAAATAAAGAAAGGGGAGTTGTGGAGGCATGTGGACCTGCTAGGGGACTTCCTGCATCTTTGCCCTGGAAGAATGTCCACTGGAACTTCAACCTCTCCCATGGACTCCTGTGACATGCTGTTAGTCAACCTCAGTGCCACAGCCCCTGTTGGCCCATTGGCTGTTCAACTGTCTGCTAACCATATACAGTCACGGTTCTTGCAGTTTCTTTGTTCTTTGTACCCTTGTTTGTCTGTACCTCTGTCTTTTTACCCTTGTGTTTCCCTTTTGGTCTCTGTAATATTTTTCTCGCTCACACCATCAGGTTATTGGCTGTTGCTGTTGGCTCTGCCCCTTTTGTAACAGTATAAAGTCCTGGACCCTCCACCTCTCCCTGTCTTTGTCCCTGGACCCTTTCAGAGTGTAGGTGAAATAAACTACCACTGGAAACCTGTACAAAGACCCTTCTGCCTCTGCTGTCTCACACAAGCAGCTGCTGTGTGTGAGTGTGGCATTTGCTCTGTGCTTGGTGGAGCGCTCTCCTCGTGGGGACACTTCAGGAAGGTTTCAGCAACCAACCATCTGCCTGTGCTGCAACAGCTGAGAGGCCACCGCAGATTCCAGCTCATAGATACAGCATAAGTCCTGTGGGAAACACTTCTGTGAGCAGTGTGCAAGTCATCAGTTTTACAAAATGCACAAGGAAATGCAAGTGTTCTGTAGCAGAAATAGGAGCTTGAATCCAGCTGGAATCACTGGCCAGCAAACATTTAAGGTTACAAGGTTTTAAATGTCTATTTTAGAGTCTCAGCTGTTTTTGTCTCCTTCCTGCACAGCACTTACTTCCCTTCTGATAATAAATTACATTTGCACAAGCAATAAAGCTAACTCCAGGGGATGCAGCCATCAGAACTAAGCACAGTCCCAGAGGAAGCCAAGCCACAAATCTTTCACAAACAGTTTGGGTGTTGCTTCCTTACCTTGGTGTAACTTTGCTGCCTCTTGCATTAGCTGCCCAAGTAGATGACAGTAATTTAGCTCTGGCACAGGGACAGTGAATTTACCTGCCTTCTGGGGGGCTTCCCATGGCTGCAAGCATCCCTGGCAGCTCAAGGGTGCACTTTTTGTCCCATCCAACATTACTCAGCTTCTCATGCAGAACAGGAGCCAGGCTGTCTGCTCACACAAAGTGTTGACCCAAACATCCCAACAGGGAATTTATTTCACTTGCAGTCATATTATTGCATTTTAAAGCCAAATAATGAAATTAAAACACCAGGGAACTAAATAATGGAATTCTGTGAGCATATTCATAGAGATGGGAAGAGGAAGGAAACTGAAAAGAGCTACAGAGAGGCAGGATCAAGGATATCTTGGCCACCCTTCACATGTGTACCTTAAGCATAATACTGCCAGTAGGGCAGATCACCTCCCTCCTATGCCTGTAACTCTTTTTAATCCTAGGCTGAGCTGTATCTTCTTTGTGAAGGACTTGTTTAACCATTTGTTCTACAGTTCAGGGGATCAGAGAAGCCCTCCAATTCTGGTATTTTTGAGGTTCTCTTCTCTCCCCTTATTAAAGTTAAATTTGCCCTTTTCCATTTTCTAAGGGCCAGGCCCTCACCACCCTCTCAGACAAGAATTTCTTTCCTGTATCTCATTATCCTTCTGGCAGTGGGAACCATTCCCCTTTGTCCCCCAGTCCCTCTCCAGCTCTCCTGGAGCCCCTTTAGGCCCTGGCAGGGGCTCTGAGGTGTCCCTGGAGCCTTCTCTTCTCCAGGTGAGCACCCCCAGCTCTCCCAGCCTGGCTCCAGAGCAGAGGGCTCCAGCCCTTGGAGCAGCTCCAGGGCCTCCTCTGGATCTCTCCAGCAGCTCCATGTCCTTCCTGTGCTGGGGCCCCAGAGCTGGACACAGAGTGTTGGATGAGATCCTGGCAGAGCAGAAGGACAGAACCATCTCCCTTGAACTGCTGCCCACACTGCTGTCTGGGTCTGACAGGCAACTGAAAACTGCAGGCAGAATAGTTCACAGCACAACTATATCGTGATAAACACTAGCTAGTACTAATTGGATGAATTGAGAACTTAATTGGGTGGAGTGATGGGAAGTACATCCATTCTCCTTTTTGCAGTACATAGTGAGAAGGGTGTTGCAGGATGCACCTTGGAATAATGTACAGTAGAACTGAGCTCATTAGAAACAAGAAAAAAGCTCTTTTGCTGCAACTTTCATCTTACTGAGTTTCAAGCACGTGTTCTTGATCTCTGCAGAGTATGGCCAGGATAGAAGAGGGCATTTGCCAGCAAGCTACAGTAATTTGAATTTCAAAACTGAAGCTTCAGAACTGCAGGTTGTGAGACGATACCTGATTCATACCAAGGGAATATACCATAAAACAATTACTACAGTCTGCTATAAGGTCTGTTTCCACCCACGAGAGAGATGTGATGATACCTATTAAACAGACAGCTGATGACAGTAAGGCTTCAATTGGAACAAAAATAACTATTAGTAGTATATACATCTATTTGCATATAAACAGTAGAAAAAGCACTGTATCTGTTACTTAACTACTCAAAAAGGACAAAACAAGAAAAAAACCACACCTTGTTTCCTCACATGATGTACAGATGAACAACAGGAAAAGAAGGCAGGCTTTCAAAAGCTACCTCAGCCCTTTATTTAGAGAGGTCTCATCGAGATGATGCTGCAGTGATCTCGAGCTGGCTGCTCCAGGAAGGCTGCACTGCTGTCCCCACCTGCACACCAACTGCTCTTGCACTGGGACACCAGTACAGGAGGTCACTGGTGGGGGCCCCAAGGTGGGGACACCACATCCCTCCATGTGCCCCCTCCTCTCCCTCAGGCTGGCAGACCTGCAGATAGGCCTCTGCTGCACCCAGTCTCACACGGTCTCTAAACACAGAGCAGATGAACTAAAGACCTTTCTGATACAAAACAATGCGGCATTTGATTAAAACCAAATTTTTTTGTAGTTCTATCACGCTACTTTGTAAAAATATGGGGGACTTTTCTTTCTGAAATCCTTACAAAACCCACTGATTCAGAGAAGACTGGAGTCTGAGGGGTGTGTAGTTATTATCAGCAACTTCATATGAGGCAAATATGCAAACTGGGTACCACCTCTCTAGCTGTGCAGAAGGGCATTATGCTTTTGCCATAGTCACACTGCACAGCACACCACAGAGAACAGCTCTGGACTGACAGTCCCAATATTCATATCTTTATTTGTATCAGACCTTGAAGCATTTCTCTTAAATAACCATCTTGGAATATAGAAAACTTACAGTTCATATGAATAATGAACTTTCTATGTTGTCTTTAAGGCACATATTTCTATCAACATTTCATTTTGGTCCAGAGAAGCAGTTGCATTTGAGACCAGCTATCCAGGTATCTGGCAGGTTGGTTTGTTGTAACTATCCTTATGACTGTAGACTTCAACAAGGTGTATGGAGTTCACCATCTGCAGTGCAGTGTCGTGTCTCGGTACCGTGTGTGCCCCAGGTGCACCACTGCTCTTGGCTACCTTCAGCAGGTGACTGTTGTCTTTGCAACACCCAGGAACGACGACATCCCGACTCTGCTCTCCCTGGCACCTGTAAGCACAAAGGGAAAAGTTATTTCTGTTTCATTAATTCTGGTGAAGGTACAGAATTTGTGCATTTTATTGGCACATCGGGTGTTTCGCAAATGACTTGTGCTGTAACATGAAAAATTGCTTCTCCCAGCAACAAAACCAGTTGGCAGCAGAGGTGCAAATAATTGTGTCTCTGTAAAACCTCAACAAGACCTCAAGTACCTTTTTGCTGGGTACCAACTGAGCACCACTGTGACCTGCCATCAGGGAACAGAAGCTACATGGGGTAATGCTGCACACCACATTGCCAAAAGAAAATCTTCTGACATAACTGCTGTTGTGCTGCTGTTCATTATTTTTATAGTATAAGGAACTTGGCTCCATCTTCTTGAGTTGGTAGTCAAAGGTCAAAATAAAAATCAAATCAAAGCAGCACATAGACAGAGAAGGACTGGAAAAAAGCTTTGCCTGGGCCAGCAAAACAGCCTTTGAAAAAAAAAAGTCTTTGCAAATTGTTCTGCCAGGATTATAGCTCAAGTCTAGGTGTGCTGGTTATAGAGCAATAAATCCAGTCCACCTGGGCAGAAGTCATCCCATTCTGATGTTTTTCCCGATAAATCTCTATGTTGTGAAACACTTCAATTACCCATAGTCCACCACTCAGGAACCCACACTGGCTAAAACTGTACTTGGAGAAGAAATGTACTCCTGGCTTAGCACCCCATTCCTCCCATTTCAGGAACTACTAAGCCTTCATTGACATCTGCTGGCACAGGGTGCCCAGAGCAGCTGTGCCTGCTCAATCCCTGGAATTGCCCAAGCCAGGTTGGATGGGGATTGGAGCACCCTGGTCTAGTGGAAGGTATCCCTGCCCATGGCAAGGGGGGAAATGGGATAGTCTTTAAGGCCCCTTTCCATCCAAACCATTCCATCATTAAGTCATTCTGTAAGTGTAGGGTGAGACAGTAGGCACCTCTCTTCCCTGCAATAGATTAAACGCTGAGGACATCAGAGGGACAGTGAAGGCAGTGAGGTTTCACCTCAGCAGAGCATGAGAAGAGCTATTAAGAGGGTTGCAGTGTCACCAAGGGGAAACTGTGCATGCAGTGGGCTTTGCTCTGTGTGCATGACCTTCAGTCAGACACAGTCTTCAGTTTGCTCTCCTCTCATCCTTGGAAGCTCTGCACTTTGTCCTGAATAAGCATGACTGCTTTTTCAAGCACTTCAACTTTCCTTAACTCCAGTTCCCAACTGAGCTACTTCAAAACACCACAGCAAGAGGATTAGAACCCTTCTCTGCACCCTTACCTGGCTATATAAACCTGCCCTAGGCACTGCACAGCCAAGGGCATGATGCATTTGACAAGGGCAGACTGTATCTGACAGATAAAATTTGGAACTCCCATCAGGGGAGAAGAATAGCCATCACAGCATTTGTCAATGGGATTTAGAGGATTCACAAGAATATTTTTCTGTGTGACTTGAAAGATGCTCCTTGCTGGAGGGAAAACACTGTTAACAGGACATCCGAGACGTGTGAGAACACAGCCACAAAGCTGCCTGGTGCTGGTACTGCCTCTCAAAACAGCTTTTATACTAGAGGATGGGAGGGGATTTTTTTTTCTTGCTGTATGCCTAGTGGCTTTGTACAAGACCCTGGGGTAATCAGGAAAGCATTATGAAAACAATAATAGCAGCTCTATTAAAAGCACATGTTGCTGTACATGCCCCTTTCAAGCTCTTGCAATTACAATTAAGACTGAAATTCAGAAATGGGTGTAACTTAAAAACCAGTTTATCCTACCCTTGTAACAGGGCCCCAAGGTGAAACCACAGCTCACTTCTCCTGTCTCAGCTTTCTTTGAAACCTGCATGTCGAAAGGTACTGGGAAGATCTGAGCCTCTAAAAGGTGGTGATGGGGAACACAGAGCACAGGAAAAACAAGAGGTAAAAAAAGAATAACTCCATGAACAGAGAAGCTCAAGGCTGGACCAGTCACAGGCAAAAGCAGGGAAAAGGAGGGAAAGGAAATCGGCCCCTCTCCTATGCTGCTGTCTTCCCTTCATGGTGCCATGCAATCAAATATTTTGTGTAAGGAACTGTGTCAATTCCATACAATTGTATCAGTGAATGCTCTATGCGAAGCAGCATTAAACCCCGCAGTGATGCTGAAAATGCTGAGCTGCCTCTCCTAATAGCATGCTGGCTTTGTGATTTTTTACAAAATCTTTTCAGTTGGGATTCTTTGTTGTTGGATTGCCCTTATTTGCTGTTTGCCAGGTAGAATGGTAAAGCATCTTGTAGTCAGAAAGGTCTCTGGTACAAAAATTTTAGCAACTAAAAATATCTTCTGTGGGAGAATGTACCAGCCTGCTTCTCTGCAGAAGGATTTTTTCTTCTTGGTAATATGTTCCAGCTGTGTGAATAGCTGAAAGGAGGACTTTAACCCTACTGAGACATGGGCTTTTCCACTTGACTAGCTTCTACAGTCAGATCAACTGCTTCACAGAGAATGTTTTAACTTAGAGCTGTGAAAAATAATTCACCTCTAAGCAGTGCAAATTTGAAATGCCCAACTTCTTCCAAATGTTTCCATGCTAGACAAAAAAACTACACCAAATTTCTTTGATTCTCTTTAGATTGCATTTTTGAGCTGGACTACTTTTTTTTTCTTGTCATCTTAGCTGCCAGAGAATGAAAAGGAGTTAGAGTACAGGTACATTCAGTTCTCCTGAGTATGGAAAATGCTGCATCATCAATTCTCCCTCACAAAAAATCAGCACATCCCTTGAGTCAAGGGAGTATCTATTCCAGGACAGGTTACAGGACTTTTACACTGAAAAGCAGAGCAACAGAGTCAAGGTGTGGCTATTTCTGACCATCACTAGGAAGATGATGCAAACTGAAATGAGCTCTCAGTGATTTCTTTACCCTTGCTATCTGTGCTTCTCCTGGGACAGTGTCTTCTACACAGGTTCCAAAAGAGGACTGCCTGGTTCTTTAATGTCTCTTCATGTCAGAAGGGTTTGCTGTTTGCTCTCACAATGTTAGACTAGGTTGTGCATATTTTGTCAGAACAAAAATGGTTCCAGATGAATTCAGGATCCTATTTCTGGCACAGAACACTTGCATTTCCTCGTGCTTTTTATGGAACTGATGGCTTCACTTCCAGAACAAATGCAAATGCTACAAACTACTTAAACAAGCACAGGACAGTCCTCATCCTGAATGGATGCTTACAATTTAATTGATGTACATTACAGCAGTGGACAGGACAATTCTTTAAAAATTTTAAAACTGGCAATGGTGTTTATCAGAGCAATTGCTTATTTGCATTTCCTCAGGCTGTATTCCTAGAGCAACAGCTCTGCTGAGGCTGTTGCACTAGTTTGCTGTGAAGCTTTGCCTCCTTGCTGAAAACTGAAGGCACTTTTTAAGCTCTGTCATTTTGGGGGAGGTTTAGGTTGGATATTGGGAAAAAAATTCCTCACAGAAAAGGTTGTCAAACCCTGAAATACCTTCACCTGGGGAGCAGCTACAGCTGACCATGAGCAGTGGGTGAGCGCAGGCCCCTCCAGCATTAAGCTGATCCCACTCCGCTTTTGGACACCCATTTCTTTAACATAACGCCTCAGTGATCTTCATCTCTCAAACACTGCTAGCAGCTGGCACAGAGGAAGGACAGCTGCCATTAAGTTTTTCTTTACTGATATTTTACCCTGTGCCTGTCATGTGGCAGAGGACAACCTGCCTTCTTGGGCAGATGCCTGATCCTAGCTCTCCCACATTGCTGCTTGCTGGGATGGCAGAGAGCTGTTTGTCTCGGGTGGTGGGTGCCCAAGCAAGTGCTCCAGAGAACAGTTAGTGCAGAGTCAGGTATTATTCTTCATCACAAAATAACTGACTCAAAAATAACACATCCTGGTACATCTTGCAGTCAGGCTCTGAGAGCCATTCCCAACATGCTGACAAGCCCTCTGCCCAGCAATCCTCCTGGGGACTGCTTTGGAGGTTCATGGACATTGTTCTCCTCTAACTGCGTGGCCCAGGGCTGCAGCTAATCTCCCTTCCCTAGACACAGACCCTTGTTTTCAGCTAATCTGGCTCAAACCTCTGCACCACAGAGAAAACTGCTATCTCTGCTGCTCTGAACTTCTCAGAAGCAACGCTGGGGAAACACCTCCCTCCCAGCAGCACCATGATCTGTAACTTGTTTTTCCCTGCTCAACATTATTCAGTGTTTTCAATAATGTAATAGAGCAAATATGCTGTAAATACTTGCAGCTCATGCATATAAGACCTTTTTCTGCTAAAAATTGATATGTTCATCCTCATTATGATTCTTTACATCCAAATGAAAGAGGCGGCATCTGGAGTGACAGCACTCTGTAGTTAATGATCCCAGGTATTTGTACAGATATTTCTTATCATTTTAAAGCAATTTGTTCAACCAGAAAAGTAGTAAGAATGAGGATCATTATAATTAAAGCAGTTGCCACTAAAATTCAATGTTTTCCTGCAAAAACTGCATATTCACGATGTTTGTGATATGCTTCAAACATGAGAGGAGAAAGTTCTCATTTTGTGGCAGCCAGGTCCAGAACAGCACCGTGGAGCCCCTACAGTCACACAGCTGGGCTTCTCTGTTATTTACAAGCTCTGCACATCAGCACTCTGCACCCACATTGTGTCGCCTCATTGCAGCCAAAATTATCTTGTCAGCGTCCTAAGCCCCCTCTTTAACTGATTAGTGTTTTAATCTTAAATTTGTCTGTAAACTTTTATTTGTTTTGTAAACCTGTATTTGGTAATACCTTACCTGCCTGAAAGAATTGATTTTTTATATTATATTGCCTTACCTAAAAGAATCAGCTTTTTATTTTATCTCTTCTTACAGTATTTTGACCCTCAAGTACTGAATCAAAATGTTAATGTCAAAATCTATTCAATTAAGTCTGAAAAGTAGCACAACCTACCTGATTTTCTAGTCAAAAATAAATTAAGATATACTCAAGAGAGTCTTCTCCAAGGATGGAAGAGTTCTTACTCTTTCAGATACTTCATATGCTTAAGAATGTGAAGCAGAACTCTCTTCAAGAAAAGAGAGAAAGCTATCATAAAAATTACTGAATTTTTCAGGCTTCCACCCTCTCCCTTGTCAGACATGGGCAGCACTCATCTCAACTTCCCCTTCTAAGTGGGCTGCAGAACCATTTTCTGGTTCTGCAACCATGGCTGGGTTGCAGAAAACAGCATGTACCACAGCCCTGGAAAAGGCCTCTTCAGACAGCTCCTGCCTAGAAAAACCAAGCAGGATTGCTGCTGTGCTTGGAGATCTCATGATGCATTGGGCAATTCCTCGAAATGGCTGAAACTTTAACACAAGAAGAGGATAGGGTAGGATAGAATAGGGATAGGGTGCTGATAGACTACCCTAGATTACACTAAACTAGACTAGACTAGACTGAAATATTTCAGTTGGAAGGGATTCACAAGGATCACTGGGTCCCACCGCCTGACCCCTTTAGGGCTGACCAAAAACTAAACCTCATTACTGAGGGCATTGTCCAAATGCCGCTTGAGCAATGCCAGTTTGGGCCACCAACACTGACCCACGCCAGGACTCTGTTCCAGGGTCTGACCACTCTCTTGGTACACAAATGGCTACTCATGTCAAGCCTGAACCTTCCCTGAGTCTTGGTTAAATTCTCTTTTGGTTCTTGACCATGGATATGCAGAAATATATGGAATCTTTCCTTTGGGACTGCCCACCCTCAGTTTTGCTGCTGTTTTTCAACCATGCCACATGCCTGTATTTATTTCTTTGGACAATCAATACTATAACAGCTTCACCACTGCAGCAACATGCACCCAGGTTTAGAGATTTCCTCCAGGCACAGGCTGCCAACATTCCCACCTCACACTGCAGGGGAATTGGTACCACAGCAATCACCCAGACAGGTAATGTGTCCTTTCATTCTGGTCCTCCCAGCACAGCCCAGCTCCATGTTTGCACCTCCCCAGTGCCTGCATTGTTCTCCTGTTCCCAGTAAGCCAGATGAACACAGGATGAGGAAACTTAGCCTAATTTGTTACACACACTAAAAAAAAAAACTTGCAAGTGAAATACAAAACTGACAGGCCATTTGTTGTCTTCATGAAATCTGTCAGTAGAATTCCCACATCTCACCTTGCATGTCTATTCATTTTACAGAATTAAAGAATAGAAATCACTTGAAATTACTTGATTAAACAGCTCTTACTTGAGTGAAAAAAGAGAACAAAGTGTAAATGAGGAAGGGTCACATCCGTTCCAAAAGCAATTCCAGGACAGTTTTATTTAGAATCACCTTTAATGACACTTCCATCTCTGATGAGAAGCAGTGCCCATAACTCTCCATACCCAAAACAGCCAGACTTTTGGCTAAGGGTGCACAGACTGATATACCTGCTCTCATAAGCTGGTTTTAGCTCTTGTTAGTGTTTAGCCAGGATCCCATCAGCTCATTCAAACCTACTTTAACAGCCTTACCTGTAGAAGCCTTGGTTATCATATGCCATCTTAGTCATGTCACCGAATACAGATATATTCCTGAGTTTCTTATTATTGTTGTTATTGTTCCTTCCCTTAAAACCAAAGTAAGCAGCTTGCATGTGCTCTAGTTCTTCAGTCTTCAGCTGGTACCACAGCTGCATTTCTCTGTGAATATACCAAGCAGTAGAAACAGTTTTGTGATATATGGCTGTACAGCTGAGCTGTTAGCTGACCACAGGCCTGAGTCTCTAGAGCTTAAATCTCATTCCAGGTTTGTGGTGGTATTTGCAGGGGTCCCAGGACCAGGGAAGAGATGAGGATCTGACTCCATGTTTCAGAAGGCTTGATTTATTATTTTATGATATATATATTATATTAAAACTATACTGCAAGAATAGAAGAAAGGATTTCATCAGAAGGCTAGCTAAGAATAGAAAAAGAAGGATTGATAACAAAGACTTGTGACTGACTGGGACAGTCGGACTGTGATTGGCCATTAATTAGAAACAACCACATGAGACCAATCAAAGATCCACCTGCTGCATTCCACAGCAGCAGATAACCATTGTTTACATTTTGTTCCTGAGGCCTCGCAGCTTCTCAGGAGAAAAAGTCATAAGGAAAGGATTTTTCATAAAACATGTCTGTGACACAAGTTTACTGAAAAAAAACACTTAAACACGTGCTGAACTTCATGTGTAAGCCAAATTTGTAGAGATTTAAATAACACCCTAAAACAGGGAGTTCTTCAATAGCATAAATATTATTGTGCAAAATAATGTTATTTTAAGTACTGTCCAGCACTCCTCAAAAAACAAACAAACAAACAAACAAGAAAACGAGAACGATTTTCTTATGAGCATCAATGGATAGTTGAAAGAAATAAACCTCCAAGAATTATGTCCATTTGATTCAGGGTTTTTCCAGACTACATGTAGTAAGAAAACTCATATAAGGGTGGGATGATGTGTCAGTGCTCTAATGGACCTTCAACAGTAACATCAGGCCACAACCTGTTATGTGTGAAAAGAGTTCATATCGTCTCCATTTTATGGGATAGATTATTTCAGGAAAAAAAATTATTTTCTGTGACTTTTTGCATCACTGCTATTCTTAATGTTTCCAAAATCACCAGGCAGGTTGAAAAGATATTGACTTAAAAATGAAGGAGACAGGTAGTGTTGCGTTTGTTAAGGCATAACAGTGAGGGCATATTCCCTCACTGTCAGAATTCTTTTTTGGAAATGTTCAGGGCTGTTTTCATGCTGCTCTCTGCAACTCTGAGGTGAGAAAAAAAATTCCACCATTTCTTTTCTTGTTTTTAAAAGAAGTCTAAGAGAATCACAGACACTTCCACTGGCTGATGGGAGAAGATCAAATTGTGAGAAGTGGCGACGCTGATTTTGGTGCCATTTCTGTCTTCCTGGGATGCAATCCGGCTCTTTCCAAAGAAAACAGCAGCCATGCTTCCTTTGTCCCTTTTCTCTTCAAAACACCTGTGGATGTGGCAGTTTAGCTGTGAACATGATGTTAGTGCTGTGTGGATAGTTCACCTTAAGGGTCTTTTCCAATCCTAATGATTCTATGATTCTATTAAACACAAGATGGCACTTCAAAGATCACTAGGCATCATGCAAGGCAGGTTTGCAGGCAGAGATGATCTCTCAGGTGACCATCTAAGAGCCAAAAGAAGCAGACATGCAGACCTCAGAGTTACAGGCAAGGTGAGGAGATCCTCTCTGCTCCATAGGCGGAGATTACCTCATCTTTCAGATCTGGTCTAAGAGACACTTACTTCATTATTTCCTCCCCAAGAGCTCTCATTTTGTTTCAAGTTATCAAGCCTGCAGCTTTTTGTCAGATTAATGATTTGTGCATTCAGAAGTCAATCCACTTTTCCACCTCCATTGCCAACAGAGATGCTGCCACTCCACCTGACAAGTTTCACAGAGGGTTATGTCACTTTTTCTCTCATGACATGGATAGTTTGTACTTGCCTTCAATTCTTTTTGACAGAAGGGATAAGATACACAATGCCTGCAGTGCCCCCAGGTTTCCCCTTGGAGCTGGACTCTGTTGCCAATGGGATGGAGCAGCTCCTTCAGGAGACAGGGAAAGAAGCACAGGGGAGCAGGGAACTGAGAAAGTCTCAGCAAAAGGAATAATTTTACAGCCTGATGACAGAATCAGGTCATTATGTCCAGTGTGAAGGGCTTTTCTCTTGTAAGAGGAAAAATATCAAGTCATCAAAATAATGAGAATGGCTACTTTTTACAAAACTTCATTTAAAATAAATGAGTAACAAGGACTGTGATATGAATAGTCTTATAAAAAAAAAAAAGGGGGAATTCAAAAAATGTCAATTTACCTTTCATTTCAAAACAATTTATTTCATGCTACCAGTAAATACCTGAATATTATGACTGACACTAAGGACTTTTATTATTTGACACAAAAAAGTCTTTTAAGAGAAACAGAAAATCTCTATTTTGGCTACACTTGGATTTCAAATGACAGAAGTTCCCCCTTCAGCTGGTTCCCACACAGCTTCAGATAAATCACAGCTCAGCATAGAAACTTTCACTACTGTCTTCCCCAGGCTCCCTCCACTCCACTGGAGGGCCTGGTGGGAGTAACCAGCAAGAAAAGGGAGAGGTAAGCCAAGTTCCTGTGGAAAGCTTTCTGCAGAAGTGACTGCAGGAGGGCGCTCTCGTGAGCACCAGCAGCCTGGCTCCAGCCTACAGGCAAACACGCTCCTGCTGACACTATCCACACTGAGTTTTTATAATGAGCTGGATTGAAAATTTGACTTTTTCCTATTCCTGTTTATAATCCACCAATTTGTGCTCCAAGCCAGAAGACAAAATCCTCCGTTCTTCCAGCCCCATGCTGGGACAGCTTTGAGGATGCTCAGCAGATGGTGAGGCCTTGGATGGCTCTGACACAGGGAGATTCCATTTCCCAGCAGTGATCAAAGAATGAAAAGGAAAAAGGAAAGAAATAGAGAAGAAGGGGAATGATTGCCAATCTTCAATAACTTGAGAAGAGAAATGCTGTGCCAGAAAATAGTTCAGCTTCTGCATAATCCTGGGTAAATCCAGATCTGCCTAGGCCTGTTGAGGTTATCTGTTACTAACAGGCATCAGGTATTTAAGTACTCTGGAATTCCAAGTCCTTCTATGCCTAAAGCCTGACCTACAAATTAAGGATTTTAAGTAATGAACATGATTGCAGTGCTGCAAGCAGCAAATCCTTTGAAGCATTTGTTATCACAGCAATGGGGTCCATATGACGTACACTCTTACACTGTTATTAAAACTGTCATCTTGACATACCTTTGAGTTCTTCTCCTCTCACTTTTCTTTGCACATTTAATCAGACAGCAAGTTAAGAAAGCCATGGACATCAGCAGAATGACAGCACAGCTCACAATGGAGGCAATCACTGCGACCTTAAAGCCAAAGGTCTCGTATTTTGATATGGCTGCAACAAAGCAAACACAGAATTGTTTCTAAGATCAGTCCATGAATTTATCTTTCCCATTTTCATTAAACCGTGCTGAAGCCTGCCTGCTTCACACTTCTGCTCAGTGAGGACTTCCACATTACTATGTGTCAAGATACCAGAGAATCTTGGCTTCAGCTTTGACCTATGCAAGCCTCAAACTGGACTATGTAAAAATCTCCTGTTTATAAGTTATCCATGAATTGTTCACAAGCATTTCACCACTGCAATTAATTAAACACAGCACCCTTAGCACTGCAGTAGCTTAAAAGCACAAGTCTGCAGATGAGCTGCAAATTCTTTATTAACAAGGACTGAAGCTACAGAAATGAATACTAACACGGGTAAATGGGCTTAAAGAAGCCATTTAGAGCAAGGACAGTTCCATGTAATTACATCCTCTTTGGCAGGCAGCAAACAATAGGTCTTCCTCAGTTTGGGGAAGAATACAGGATGGAAGAAGTGATGTGCAGGGCTGAGTGTTCACAAGGATCTGATGCTGGAATCTAGTTATCCAGACAAAAGGAGGAGCAGGAATGTGATGTGGCACAGCTAACGCAGATCTCTGCCAACTCACTTGAAGCAGTAAGCATGTCTTGCTTCAAAACTCAGCTAGTTCTCCCAATGTCACAATGACCAGCATCACAAATGGTTCAGCTGACCTCCACACAAAGTATTATATTTCTGCAGCCTCTGGGGGAATGATTTCTCTCATTTTTTCTTTTATGGTATCTCCAAAGAAGAGGTAAGAATAGCTGAGTGTGGGAGAGAGCACTAAGTGTCTGAAGAGCAGTGTATCCACTGGGGATTTGAAATTACTCGAGGTCTGAGGCACCTCAAAGCTCAGAGGTACCAAGTTTTCCTTGGGTCTACTTCTGGTCAAACTATTAGCAACCTTAGAGTAAATGAGCAGAAACACAGCTAAAAGGTAGTTCATGCTGTTGCCATTCAGACACTATTTATCTATATGGTAAATTTCCCATGCAGCTGCAACAACCAAGAATTGTTCAAAAAATATCACTGTGCTTCTTTTACAGCAAAAACATTGTCAGAAAAGACTGCCAGGAGATACAATGTTGGCAAATACGTTTGCACATCAGTTGGTCATTCCCATAGTGTTGGGGTGATTTCTGATGAGGGTCTATTCCCTGATTCTCTGCTTTATGCCCCAATATGATTGCTGTGTCTTTAACGTGGGTCCGAGGGAAGGGGGAGCCTTGGGGTCCTTTGCTGGGCTTTTCCAAAGCCTCAGTGCCCCGGCGTCCGGGAGTGTGGTGCAGTCTGGGTTTTGCTTGGCTAGTTTGGGTTTTTTTGTTAGCCCAGGCGGAAATTTGTTTGGTTTTCTTCCTTTGCTTTTCTTGGGCTTGGAGAGGCTGCAGCAGCAATCCTTCAGCTGCTTTTCGAGGTGAATTGGACAGCTCGGTTTTGGTCCAAGATCAGTGAGAACAAGTGCCAGGAGAAGAATTGGCCGGGCCCGGCGGGAGGGAGGGGCTGCTCCTTTTTGGCCCCAGACCTGGGAAAAAGCCCGAGCCGGGCAGGGAAAGCACACCTGCTTCACCAGGGGACCAACACCACAGACTCACTGGGTTCCCATCTGTTTGCGCCAGCTGTGCGTGAACCTTTTGGTTTTTTCTCTGAGACAGGAGCTGGCGTCATCTTTCTCCCCCCCCGCCTGCTGGCCGTTGTGGGTTTTTATCTTGCTCTGGTGTTTTGGGGTTTTTTTTCCGGGGCAGAGGGTGTGTGTGTTAAGGTCTGACAGTTCAATATCTAGCATTTATTTACCTTTTCTCCTGTGCTGCATGGGCAATCTGTTTGCCAATAAACGGTTGGGTTTTTTCACTTTCATCCACTAGTATTCATTTCTTATTGGTGGAAAGGGATTGTTGGAACCCTTTTTTTTTAGAGGAAACAATCATTCCAGAGTGTTTTTCTCCTAAATTTGCCTCTAAACGGAGACACCCATACATTCTCTAAAGAAGCATACAGCTTTTAGCTAGAGGCACATTTATTCCAGTGACATGAGATCAGGGACGAATCCAACAGAGTCTTTTCTGTGTGTCATGATAATGGCATGTCAGAACATATATGGAGTGGAATTACCATCAGTGGGGCAACTTTGAAGAAAATTGAATTTGTCTTTTTCTTTGCACAGGTATCTAGGAAGAATCCTAACATCGCAGGATAGGCAGGGCAAAAGGAAGGCACTGCATCCCAGAGGGAGGGGCAAGGTTTGGGAAGAACCTTACTCTTGCAGGAGGGCACTCCGGCTGTCCACTGCGTGCTGTTCCCTTGCCAAACGCAGGTGACAATGGCCGCTCCCTCCAGCTGGCGCTCGGCGGAGCACTGGAAGGTGACCACGGTTCCCACCTCGGTGCCGTTGCCGTGAAGGACCCGCAGCGAGCCCAGCGGCGGCGACAGGAGGCGGCTGCACTGCCCTGCAGAGCAAACACAGACACAGCGCAGCGCCGCTGCCGACAGGGAAGCCATCCACTGAGGTTGCACTGACACCAGACTGTAAATCAGTCACAGTCAATGGTCAAAACAAATAGCAGACCTCGGGGCGGCCAGTGCTGGCTGCTCTGCCAAGCATCAGCCCACGGCTGCCCTCCATCAGCGCCATTCAACAGCTCCCCTGCCCTCATCCCCAGCACAAAGCAACTGATGTCGTGACATTATCTGCTCAGACTGGTACATGTTGAACACTAAAAACACTAAAAACAAGTAATTTCTGAGTAGCACAGTCCCCTATGGATCCCTGTATTGTTAGAGTCTGATTAAATTAGTACTCAGGCTGGCTGGGAGTATTCATTACGTGTCTTCCTGCACACAGATTTCCAAGATCTACTGGACTGGTCATGCAGTTCAGCCTACTTGGTAGCATCTTGGCATGATCTGACTGAAACTTCTTATCTTTACAAGAACTGCATGTCTGTTTGGCTTGGCTGAAAGGAGACAGGGGGGTCAAAACCACAGGGAAGAGCATAGAAAGACATACACATATAACTTATCTCACTTTTTGAGTGACAAACTCTGCTTTACAGTAAATAATTAATTTTTAATATATTTTTGTTCATTCTGCTTTTCTATTGCTTTGTTGTTTATACAGCTGCTGTCTGAGGTGTGGAGCAGTTCTCCTCTTGGCCACCTAATGTTAGCCATTAACTTCATACACTAAATTTTATTGTCACAACATTCCTTGTTCACAGTAATTTTAAACAACTTTCAATGAGAGATGATTAAAACTACATATAACATCTAGATAACTTCAAAGGTAACAAATACTTTTTCTGGGTCTGTACATGTGCTTTGACAGAATCTAGAAACTCGGATATTTTTAACATTTACAGAATACCAGCACTGCTCCTGCATCAGAGCCCAAGTTCCCTATTTTTCACTGGATTTCCAAAGACTTGAGAAAACTTAGAGGCATAGTGCTGCAAGCACTATGATGACACATACAAAAATATTAAAAGCATGTCTACAGGCAAAAAGAAATTACAGCCTCCCTGAGAACATCCTGACAGAACCACATGTTGTTAGCAAATGTATTTTATTTTGAATGCTAAAACTCCCCCCGTATCATTATTGTTGCTAAGCCCCTAAATCATACCACAGCAGGCAGGTGTCCCACCTACCTATCTCCAGTTCATGCTCTTAAATTCCCTGTCCCTGGAAAACAAACCCAAAGGAATCTCAGCAAAAGACCAAACAGAAGTCCCAGTGACAATTACTAGGAATCTACTGAGTAAATATGCACCAAACACTAGCTTTGAAAACCATAGCTCTTTAATTCCATGCTGATTATTTATCTTTGTTTTGCCACTTCTTTCAGGCACTTACTATGGCAGAAATTGGCCTCAGTGACAGCAAGTATTTTCTACAGGACTGATTTCTCTTCACCTCTTCCCGCCCACATCCCATTCCTGCAACATACAGGATGCATTGGACAATTTTCCTTCTCACTCCAAATGAGTGTTACGAGTTTGGGCTTTCCTTTTTATTTTAATCGCTCTGTGGTTTACCATGAGAAAACATTGTCCTAATCTGTAAAATAAGGATTTTACATATAATTGTTTGGTTTTGTTTTTTTTTTTTCATTTTACAATTTCAAGGCTATTTTTAGAGATCAGTCCACATTCTTAGAGTTCACATTGGTGACTCTTGTAGCTGCACAAGATGCAAAAAGTAATTAGAGCTGAACTGGACTTGATGCACACCTGCTGGGCCACCACATGCAGCCTCAGTAGAGGCATTCAGTATATCTGCCAGTTTACCTGGACTCATTGTTCACTCTTTGTTCTCCAAAGAACAAATAATTTGGCACTGGATCCTTTCTTTCAAGCCATATTTCATTTAATCCAGCACTGACCATCCCGAGTTACACATGCAGCTGCAGCTGCTGGAGTGTTCTGAACCTTCCCTGCCCCGTCCTTGCCCAAGATGGTGTCTGCCAAGACATCAAACCTCTGAATGGCAGTGACCTTGTCAGCACCATTCCTCACCTGTGGGCTTTAAATTATTTTTGCTCCACTTGAGCTCTACAGAAATGTCTATTAGCCAGCATCCCCTGAAAATGTGGGCATTTCCATGCTTTGCCCTGGGCTGCAACAGCATCATGGATCATGCCCAGATGATCATTCTCATATGAACGTATTTGGGGCTGGAACTACAGAGGTGCCTCTCAATGAGAGCTACACATCCAAAACCTTCTGTACCTAAGCTGAAAGTTCATCAACAACTTCATGTACCTGCACTTGTGCAGAGGAGAAATGCTGTTCTTCTTTTAAGAGCTTTCAATACCACTTCTTCTCACTAAAGCCAAAAACTTAAATGTGTCACTGCTTTTTGCTTTTCACAAATGCATTTATTGAAATGCCCAGATGGAGCTTTGCCAGAATGACCTTCTGAAATTTCAACCAAGCTGAGATTCAGCTTCTCTGCACAAAATTTGCCCTAATTTTAATCATCAATTAACTTCTAAAAATGCTTTTGGAAAACTTTCCTGCAAGCTCTAGTGTCCTTCACTTCCTTCACCTGTAATGTTTTCGTAGTTAGCCATGGCATTCACTTTTCTGCTGGGTTAATTTTACCCTTACATCTCCAAAGAATCATGTTTAAGTAAGCTTCCATCCTTATACTTACATAAGCAGATGGTCCATATAGACTTCTTTTTTGAATACCCTTCAGGCATGTTTATCAGACTAAATCTACTACAATCAAGAATTTTATTATTGTTTTTATCATTAGAATTAATTATATTTTTGTTTTCAGCTGAGACTCGAGTCTGAGGCTGCACGGCTGCCTGGTAAAACACAAACATTTGTGCTGACCAGATTAACATTTAAATTTGTATTTCTTTTATAAATATCTAGAAAATGTTATGTTCAGGTCTTGGTTTGCATAACTGGCACCCAGAAATTAAAAATGAAAAACTGTAAAATTGAATAAATCCCCTAATTAGAGAGCTGGAGGCTCTCTGCTCTGGAGACAGGGTGGGAGCACTGGCATTGTTCAGCCTGGAGAACAGAAGGCTCAGGGGAGACCTCAGAGCCCCTTCCAGTGGCTAAAGGGCCTACAGTGGCTAAAGAGCTGGAGAGGGACTTTGGAAAAGGGCCTGCAGGGACAGGACAAGGAGGAATGGCTGAAACAGGGCAGATTTAGATGGGATATTGGAAAGAAATTCCTGGCTGTGAGGGTGGGCAGGCCTGGCACAGGGTGCCCAGAGCCTTGAAATGCCCAGATGGACAGTGTCCCAGCTGAAGGTGTCCCTGCCATGGCAGGGGTGGCACTGGATGGGCTTTGAGGTTCCTTCCAACCCAAAACCTCCTCTGATTCTACAGTTCTATGATTCCAGTTTCTGCAGCTTTTTGCAGAGCAGGAGCTGATTTATGCAAACGCAATTCTCAGCTTGGCATCACGCTGAGAGGATATCCTGTGCTCAGAAAATCTCTGAATCTGATGCTGCTGTCTGGCAGTGCAGAATGGCACTGGCTACAACAAACAGGTTATTGCATATGACAAATAACTGTCCTCAAAGTAAGACAGACACTAAAGCATAGTGTTCTCCATGAACTCTTAATTCACCCAACCTCTGGGTTCAGAAATAAGCACATACATAATTTCCAGGCAGTGAAAAATAGAGTAATGTAAAAATTAAAATAATTCAAAATATCTCTTCTCATGTACAGCGAGGATTATCTGTATTGCAAAACTGATTTGTCAAAAAGAGGAAACATATGGTTTCATTGTCATCAAGCGGTGGGTTTATGTTTTGCTGATAAGAAAAAGAAATGAGAGAGCAACCTAGGCATGCCTGCCTGGTAGACATTTCCTGTGCTCCTTCCACAGCAAAACAATGAGTAAAATCAAATACATTGCATAAGTATCTACCAAAATTATCTAAACTACACAAGTAATTACCTGGAAGCACGTTAGCAAGGCTGCCACTTGCTGTCTGTGCAGAAAGAGAGCAATCCATGTATTTGCCTCATTATTCCCAGAGACACAAAGGGTACCCCTTTACATTGCTTACTGTTGGGAATTGATACCACTAAAATATGCTGGAATAACTAGATGCCAGAAAGAAAGAGAACACTAGGGTCTATCAACCCTGTAGAAAATAAACACCAATATTATTGCTGCAAGTCTCTTTTCCTAGAGAAGCCCACCTCAGAAACTGGTGTCCCTGAAATCACAGGCATGTTAAGCATCCACAGCAATCCCAAAGAAGAGCTCTGGGAAGAACTCATTGTGTTAAAAAGCAAAAGAAAAGCAGCTAGAAGTGAAATATGAAATAAAGCAGATGTAGCAAAGCATCTTGCACAGAGTGAAAGTGTCTGGCCCTGGCATTGGTCTCCTCACCACCATGCCTTTGCTTCCTTGCAGAGCTGGCCTCAAGTGCTGCCAGGGCTGGGCTTTTAAAGCAACAAATGGCCACCAGGATCTGATCCTCCCACGAGAAAATCCAGATGCTGGCACGGTTTTTAAAGAAGTTAGTGTAAGCATGACACCAGACCTACAGTAAAAGAGCGGGGTGAGACCTGGGCTATAGAAGCTGCAGAGATTAACCAAGGTCCCCAGCTGTGCTGCAATCCCTGGGCAGCTGCTGTGAACATGTGGGAAAGCTCTTACAGACCTGTCTGCTCTCCAGCACATAGCTATGGCTCTCTGGAATTATTCCCTGGGGGAAGCTTTGGCGGTTCAGGCGTGGCACAGAGCACATGCACCAAAACACAGCCCTCTGCACTCCCATCACTGCAGGGAGGCAGCGTCAGCCTTAGCCACCACTGCTCCGGGAGCTTCACACCCCAAATCCTGATGGAGACCTGCAAGAACTGAGCAGCAGCCACAGGACTGTTCCTCTGGGTCAGTCACATAGAGGAACACCTGGACAACTGCACAGGGTAATACCTGCAGGTACCCAAGGAACACATCTGTCACAGCACATTACCTGAAAAAAGAAATGCAGCTTATTAATATGTGGTTCTGGCACCTACCTCATATTACCATTTCTGAATGAAAATATTCCCCATAAAACATTCCATGTTTCTATTGATCAAACTATTTTGAAAGTGTGATAGAGGGAACCCAATATCTGATGATTCTTACAGGCCACCATTAAATATTTGTAAAAACACCTTTTCAGAAAAGCCAGTTCTCCCATTAATATGTAATTTCCATGCAATTAAGAAGGAGAGTAAAAAGGTATTTGAAGGGAGTTTATTTCTGTGTTCACAAATCCATGCTCAAATAAGCTCTCTGCTCCTACCCTTGTTATAGCAGATACCTCAGGCTCACTCCTACCCACTTCCTTTATTTTATTCAGTGTTCTGTTCAGTAGATAAAACTGATTTCTTGGCACATGTAATTTACAACACACAAGGGTTCAGGTGCTGAGACTCCCACATCCATCACATTTTGGGCAGCATTGCTTTCATGGAATCACAGAATGGTTTGGGTTGGAAGGATCCTTAAAGCTCATCCCATTCCATTCCCTTCCATGGGCAGGGACGCCTTCCACTTGCTTGCTCCAAGCCCTGTCCCCCTTGTTTTGGATCCAGGAATCCAAGGGGCAGCCCCAGCTGCTCTGGGCAACTTGTGCCAGGGCCTCACCATTCCTTCACGTCACCATGGGACTTGCAACATGCGAGTCCCAGGGCAAGTGTGCCCTTTACCTCTCCCACCAGGTCCCTCTGTTCTCAGACAGGTGTTGGTGGGCACATCCTTGCTGGTGTCCTTCATTGGGCCAGTGAAGTCTGGATTTTTATAATTTCAACTTTCTCCGTTACTTTTTCCCACTACTAATGAATAATCTCTCATTCAATAAACAATTGTAACATTTCTGCAGAGGGTGCAAAGTGATCTGCTGTTTGGAAAGCCAGCCACTGAAGAAGCCAAAAGAAACCCCAGATGTATTTCCACAGGGAAAGCACATGTCTGTTAGGAGCCACGGACAGAGGAAGGCTGAGGGATGCCCCACTAGAAAAATGGACAGGACAGAAGTTGTGTGCTGCCCCATGGGAAGCCTCCTGCAGCATCCCCGCCTGTCCACTGCCCACCCCCAACACGCTCCACTCTCCTGCACTGCCCTGCAAGACACAGAGCTCAGCCTGGCTGCAAATTTGTCTTGCCTGGCTCTGGGTTATCTGCCTGCACCAGCTCTCTGTTCTGGCTTGTGCACAGCAACAGGCATGTGCTGGGGCGCTGGACAGGGCTGATAAGAGCAGATGTGCCTGCACGATGTGACTGGTGCCTCTTGCTTCTGCACAACACTTGCCAGACTGGGCACAACCTCTATGGATGGCTGGGGCCACACTGCACTGACCTACTTGACCAAAAAAGTTCTCAAGGAGGAAGGGTCCAGAGCTGGACAAAAAACAGTTCAGTCATTAAAAATCCACCCCCAATGTGAAATTTTAGGTGGACCAGATCTGCATGCTACTTGATGGTCATATTTTAATTTTTTGCCAAAAAGCTTAAAACATAGGAATTGCATTTCCACAAAGAACTGATCTGTAAAGAATATAGAAACTTTTCAACCTTTTATCTTTGCACCCACTTTCCTGGTTTAAAACAGATGATGGAATACAGGTTTGTTATTTTTGGGGAATTTCCAATCACCCTGTTAAGCAAAACAAGCTGGGATGCTACAGACCTTACCTGCATTCCCTCCCCCTGGCTGGCCCACTTTAGCTTCCCTAAGTCTTTCCCAAGAGCAATCTGAAGCTAATCCTGTCCTTGGTTTGCTGTGTTAAGCTGTAAAATGCACACCACAGAGCTGTGACCTAGCATCCACAACTGTCAGCAAGAATTTCTGTGAATTGATTTTTCAGACACCAGTCTGAAAAAGTTAGCAATAGCATGCCTTTTGTTATGGTGACAGAAGTCATTCGTGGGCTGAGAAACCAACAGCCAGATTTAAAACCCATCTCTGTGGTTTTATAATTTTTTATTTTGCTTCTCCCCTGGTTGGTTCTTTTCCTGAGAGAGTTTGGCTTTCCTGTTCTGGGCTTCACGCAGAGGGATGTGCAGCCAGCAGCCTGGCCACGGCCACCAGAGCAAGCTGCACAGTGCTGGGTGAGAGCCACGCAGCACCCTGCCAGGAACTGCTCAGGCACAGCAACAATTAACAGCACAAGTCAATAAACACACCTGCTTTCATCCTCCCTGCACACAGGAATTGCTGCAAGGTGGCACCAAGACAGATAAGAATCCCAGTATAAGGACAGGGAACCAGTGCATTGTGTTTGCTTTTTCCCATTTAAAAAGTCAAGAACTGCAGGTGAGTTATGCACAGAATGACAAACCGCTCGAGGGAGCAGAGCAGAGGAGGGCAGCCCCATGTCCGGCCCTTCCTTTGTACACAGCTAGGGAGCTCGGGGCTACACGTGAGAATTCAGCTTCTGGGCTGAAACAGATTCAAATGAATCAAAACCTTAGTCCTAATCTAAATTTCTGCAGGTATTAAGAATAATGGGCACCAGGGCTCTCCTGCCTGTGCAAAACTGCCCTTGGTTGTGTGGGGCACCACTTCTTAGAGCAAAGTAGAACCCCTGTGACCAGTCCAGATGCCTCTTTTGACCCAGTCAGCTAGCAAAGATCTTGGAAATAACTGTGGCTGTAAGCAGAAACTTTCCTGGGTGTAATTCTGCTTTTACATGAAGGCACAGATTTCTGCTCTTCTGAACAGGAAAAAATCAGACCCCAAAACTTGCCCTTTGCAGCTCTCTGAGCTCCCACAGGCCAAATCATCCTCCTACACAATGTTCCCAGCCCACACATGCACTTAGGGAATTTTGTACACCATCCCTTCACCCTACTCAACTTCTGTCCCCATTCTGACCTCTCCTTAAATTCATTCCCAATCAAAGCTACTCTGCTTAGGAGTCTGGAATACACAAGCAGCCTTGTGACTGGCTTTATTTCATCCCAGAAATAACAATGGAATCATCTCTCCCAGGTCTATTGGAGGAAAGGCAAGCAGTTAACCCATCCCTTTCCCCAACCCTGCTTCTGCCAGCCACCACCACTCCAATCTGGGCTCAGGTAGCTGTGACTGCTGCCCCCCAGGCAGTTACTGACCCCCCTAAAGATGCTGCTGGGCCAAAGGGGCTGTGCTCTGCTGCAAAGGCTCATTTGTAATCCAGGC
Source organism: Zonotrichia albicollis (assembly GCF_047830755.1). Classification (NCBI taxonomy): domain Eukaryota; kingdom Metazoa; phylum Chordata; class Aves; order Passeriformes; family Passerellidae; genus Zonotrichia; species Zonotrichia albicollis. The sequence goes on from NC_133830.1 coordinate 21,776,721, forward strand.
ACCAGCTCAACCCCTGCCCCTGAGACCCTCAGCAGACACAGGAATTGATTTATTTTAGGGAGCAGTTGCTCATTCTGCAACTTCTGCATTTCTCTCTGTCATCTGACAACCAAATGAGAGGCAGACGTTCATGCAGACTGCAAAATCACCTCTCTGCCAATCCTGATCCACTTGGCCAGTCAAAACTGTTCTTTAGAATAACATGCTTGCTCATCTGCAGCTGCATTTCAAAGACAGCGAGTCGATAAAGTGCCGAAACAAGAACTGACAATTCTCCTATGTGTTAGCTTGTCTCCACCATAATATTGAAGGCAAGACTCTACAGTGCACATAAAAAGTCAGTGGCAATCACGATTAGTAAGCAAAATCACGCCAATTCTATCATAGTTATAAATCTCTTTGCTGTAGAGTTGCAGTGATGCTTAGGGATGCTCTGCTTTTCTAGGGGAAAGGTCCAAGGATCTCCTGGCTCTGACACAGTGGGAACAGCAAAACTGGCAGCAGTTTTGCCCTTTGAAATAGACTACACCACCCAGAAAATGCTGGGTTATCAACTGTCATTGGGGTGCTTCTGTGTTTTAAGACTGACTTGTGATTTTTCAAATTTCAATGTTTTAGATCCAAAGCATTCAGCTCACCTTATTCATTAGCTGAAATTCAGATGTCTACTAATAGTCTGTCTCTCTATCCTAGGTAATTTCAGAGTAGCTAGGACAAAGCATTGGAGAATACCACAGGGAATAATCTTGCACTGTGGAGGACTCAGAAAACCCAAAAGCTCTCTTCCTTCTCAATTTTGTACTGTTCTAATGGTTTAATGACAAGCACAAAAATCCTTCTCTCAAAGCAGTATCAATGCCTAGTGCAAATGCCTAACCATCCAGATTAACTCCTTGCAGTACAGGAGATAAAGCCAATTACCAGACATTCTGCAACTGTCACTTCTTTTACATTACTTAATACAAAGTTTGACTTTGAGGTCATGGATTAACAAGAAAGGAGAAATAACTCCGGAGAAATGACAAGCCCATATATTCCAAGTTGTATCACCTTCTGCCCTGTGGAAATGGAAATTTGGGATCCAGGTTTTCTTCTGCAGCCTAAAAATGGAACCACATGTGAGGATCGCAGGGACAAGGTGATAAAATTCTATGCGGCCGTACTGCAGAGCAGCAGCGCTCCTGGCTTCCAAGAACAACTTTGTTTTTGCTGTCCTGGAAGAGCAACTGTAAGTTCTTAGTTAGCTAATTTCAGTTTCTGCACTACCAAGAAAACTCCAGAAAAAATAAAGTTGCTCACAACAAAAGAACAGCTTAAGTCACACCATTGGTACATCCACCCCGGTGCCGGCATCCCACCACGGCCACCCAAATCCAGGCTACAACTGAGCCAAAACATGCTGTCCTGCCCCTATCCTCCAGCAAACTGCAACTTCTATCTGTTCTAAGCAAAAGACCCTGTCCCTTTCTTTCAGTGGTGTCTGCTAGATAATTCCTTCCACAATTAGGTCTGAACAGAGCATTCACTGCAGCCTGCAGCATTTCCCACCTCACAAAAACTCTCCCCTTCCCTGGAAAGTGGAGGAACAAGGCAGAACCACAGACAACAGCCCAGCAGTGAGACCTACTAATTAAAAACCTGTCATAATGAGTGTTTCTGCCAGATCCTGCATTTATTGTTCCTCTGTCTGTGGCTGCACTGATGTGTTTGTCAATGCATCTCTGTGTTGGCAGCAGTACATGCTACCTGGTCTGAAAGAGCTACAGGAATTTTATTTTTAATTAAGGAATGAGAGGAACCACAGCAAAAAAAAAACGTATCACCCTGGATAACTCCCACTTCAGCAACATAAGGACTAAAAATAATTATATGCCTTTGTGTTTCTCTCTCGTTTTCCCGTTTCGCCCAAAAGACCCCGGTATAATCTGGGCAGCTTCAGGGGCACCAGTACCTCAGTGGCACAGGCTGACAACTGCAGCCATGGCAATCCCCACAGGGCAGGAGAGTGCTTGGGTCACCCGACACAAGCCTTTCAGGATCTCAGAGGCTTTTCCAGAGAATTTACTGAGCCTGGCAAGCACTGGTTGATGAGTGTCCACAGAACACTACCACAGCATGACACTGTAAACGCTGCTGTGACAGCACAACAGCCACAGTACAGAAGGCTTCTTCTCAGCTCCAGACATCTATTGTGCTCTTCCCCTACACATTTGCTGACCTTCCCTCGGGGTAAGCCCGGCTCCCACAGCTCCTCAGGGAACCGCATTGCTGACCCTCCCCAGTCTGAGGGTGGGATCGTTCTCCCTGCTCCTGTCAGTCCTTCAAACGAAGGCAAGACCAGGAAAAGTGCAGGGTGTTTGAATCTCACAGCTGTGTCTCAGGAAGCTCTAAGACCTCTAAATGCTACAGGCATCAGGGCTGTACTAAGGAACTTCCTTTAATTTCTCTCTCATTCATGCGTTAATTCAAATGGAAATCCTGCCACATTTTTTTCATCCTCTCAGAAGGAACATGTGAGGGAGTTTATCTGTGCAAATCTTTATTATCACCTTATTGCTCATGGTCTGAAATAATGTAAGGGGGTAGTTAGCATCAAAAAAGATCATCAATAAGGACAGGATGCAATGAAAGATACTGTATACTGTGCAACAATTGGCAGCAAACATTGACGTATAAATAACACGGTCACATTTAGATGAACAAGAGTTTAATTTAAAATTATACAAGTAGCCATCGTTTTAGCTATCTAAACTGCTTAGGGTTGCCACCAGTACATCCACCTGACTCAATAGTTCCAAATGGTTTTTTTGCAAAGGTGAAATTGCACCATGGAAAAGCCCCATGAAGCAGCAGAGAGGGTGAAGAGCCGACACCTAGCAAAGGTCTGGCAAAGCCCTGGGTGCTCAAACATCACTGCTGGTCCTACAGCCAGTGTAGCACAGCCAAGCCCTCACCCAGCATATTCCAGTTTAGCACCTTACTGAGAGCTCCTGCTCCACAGTTTTGGTGTAGTTGGCTTGCAAAAATGGTCTTTTTCGTTCTGGCTGGAGACGTGGCTCAGAGGTGCCAGGTCTATAGATATCCACGGGATTAATTGGGGGTGGATTTCTAATTTGAACATCAAATAGGTTTTGGCAGATTAGCATTCCTCGCTGTTTTGTCACAGATCTACACAAAGCAAGATTAACCTACACAGAAACAGAAAGGCTGAGTGTAACACAGGACATGCCACTTCCAAAACTCATTTTAGTGTGGCCAAACCCAGTCCCACAAGACTTTGACACAATATAAAAAACAGCTAAAGATACATTATTTAAAATAAAAGTCAGTAATTAGCAACACTATCAGACTAGAGCAACAGGGTTTACACTTGGGTTTGAGTTAATTCTCTAAGCCCATTTCCCAGAACTTGTTTAGCGTTTTCAAATTAACCGCTATATTAACTCAAATTAAACAGTCAAGCACATTCAGAAGATACAATTTAAAGCACTGCTACTAGCATTTAGCTAGTAGATAAAATACATTTGCCGATTTCCATAGGCACAACAAATTCAGATCATTAATGAAGTCTCTTAGAACTTCACGAGCCAAATAAATCGCAAGGATATGAGAGAACAGGCTGCACACGAGAAGGAGGTCTCTGGATTTCAGCAGCACTCAGCTCCGCTTGCATTGAAGCCAGGGAAAAGCCCAGCTACTCTGTGATCTGAAGAAAAGAGGAAGAAACCCCCGCAACCAGCAGGTCATGGCAGCTGCACCAAGCTCTAGCATCCGTCCATCTCACCTTGGTCCTGGACTTCACAGGTGGCTGTGCTGGGAATATGCATCTCCTGCTGCCTGGGCCAGCAGGTCCAGACCATGGTTCTGCTCCCTCCAGGCCCAGACACCCACCAGCGCCACAGCCCTGCGCAGCGAACGTGTCCCACCGGTTCAGACCCTCCCTCACCTCACATCACCTCCAAATTATGGAACCCACTTAAGCCAAAGAGGTTTTAAAATAATTTTATAGTCTATGCAATTGAATTGGGTAAGAAAACTTCAGGGAACAGAAAGACAAGAAGGAAAAAGCTTTGCTTGATTTCTCGTTCCACCCCTCCATGTATTAACATATTCCATTAAACCACTGATATCTTAATTTCCTTCCCAGCCCGATGATACACATCCAGGAGCGATGTCCCTGAGAACCAGCACTCCCTTCTGCCCCTATGCACTCGTCCCCTGCGCCGTGGCCATCCCAGCGACTGAACCCCAAACTTGTATCACTGACCCGCAGCGCCTCCTCTCTGGGAGCAACCACCCTCCCCAGGCCCCGGCAGCCCCGGGTGAGTCGCTCGGACGCTCCGGAGCGCGGCTGCTGAGTGCAGCCCTGGCGACTCGGCGCCTCCGCCCGGCCCGCCGTCCAGCACCGGCCCCGCTCGGCTTCCCGAGTGCAGCCCCGGCAGAGCTGCCCAAGGGTCGCCGGGACCCGCCGGGACCCCCGTGCCGAGGCGGCTCCGGGACGGCTCCGGGACACCCGTCTCGAGGCGTGCCCGAGAACTTCAGGGTGCGGATCACCGTCCCCTCCGCGCTCCGCGGCTGCAGGGACCGGCCGGAGGCGGCACGGAGCGGGACGGGAGGGGCCCCTGCCCGGCGCGGGGTTCCAGAGCTGAGCGCGAAGGTAATGCAGCCCCGGCTGGGGTCTCCCGCGTCCCTCCCCGGGCACGTACAACATCTCTGTCCAGGCATACTGCATCCTGCCCCGGCCACCCCGCATCCCTACGCGGGAGGGATCCCGCACCCTGACGGGGGTCTGGCGCTACCCCCGCTGACATCCTCCCTCCCCTCTGCTGCCACGCAGGAGGGAACTTGCGCGAGGAACGACGCGGGACCACACTCGTACCTGCGTATCCGCGGGGGCCGCCGCCGTCCCGCCCTAGCGCGGAGGTGCGCGGCGCGTCCAGCCCGGGTGTGCTGGCGGCCGGCATGGCTCCGTCGAGCGCCGCCGAGCCGAGCCGCCCGGCAGGTGCACCGCACCCGCACCCGCCCGCCCTACGCCGGGGCCGGGCCGGGGGGAGTAGCGCGGCACGGCCCATCCCGGGCAGCCCCGCCGGGCGCCCGCCCCGCGGCCCCTCAGCGACAGCGCGGGGAGGAGGGGCCGCGGGGCGAGGGAGGGGCCGCTCGGGGCCGGCGCAGCCAGAGCCGGGGGCCGGGGATCGCGCCGTGCCCCGACGGCCCCGGGCTTTGGCCTGGCCCTTGTCCGGCCCGCGCGGCACCTCACGGGCGGCCAGAGACTGCCTGCCCCTCGCTGCCTGCCCTCCTCCGCTGCCTGCCATCAGCCCCCGATGCAGCCAGGCTGGTGCTCAAAGCCTGCAGAGCCTCAGGTACCTCAGTCTGGTTTTCATGGGTCTAGTTTAGCAAACACAGTATACTGCTCTTTATGTGGTTATATTCCAAGAGCAGAATCTCTCACATACACCCAGTTTATGGTCTACAAAGTTGTTTTTGTTTTCACTGGGATCTGCAAGGAAGCTCACTGGATGGTTCCCAGATCCATCATCCTGTCCGGAGCTGGGTGGCACACACAAACATGCACAGGCTACTTGGCAAAACCCAAGTGCCTTGTGCATGCTGTGTGTGTCATTTTGTGCTTGTCACATCCTGGCCACGTCTCCCCTGCCACTTACTGCCCTTGCAGCATCACCATAGTGAGTCTGGGTCTCAGCAGTGTTGGCTGAGATCCTTGATTTGCTGACACTGGCAGTTGATCCAAAAAACGCCTTTAATGGTCTGCACTGTGTGTCCACAGAAAACAAGAGGAGGAACAACTGGCTCTGCTGAAGAAGCTCTATATGTTGGTGCTGAGCCTGTAGTCTGGGGCCCACACCAAGCACTGCAGCTATTCACACTCTCTCACACTTGTTATACCCTCTCTTTTTTTTTTTCACCTGGAATTAGAAGGAAAAAATAGTCTGCAGGAACAGATTAGAGAGATTAAATTCCAAGGTACTCAAAACCCAAATAGACTAAAAAACCTCTTAAGGCTCTTCTGGAAACATCAAATAGAGCAGGATCATGCCCACATGAAATGGTGACAGCTAAGTGTGCTGCTGGCCATAGCACTGGAGCTATGATCTCATCTGTCAGAGAGGCCTCAGGAATATTGCAGATATAAGGGATTGCTATTTCTATCTCTACCACTAAACCACATTCATAAAGCAATGCTTGGTCACATTATAGTAAAACACCAGCATTTCTGAAAATGCTGCAGTTTATGAATTGGGTTTGTATTTCTAGTAATGCCAAATATTAATCTAGGTCAAAAAGAAACTGAAGCTCCTCCAGTCAAGTCCAGTGAAACCAGAGGATTACCAAAGACAGAGAAGTATTTTTTTCTGTAAGCCACTAGCCCTGCAGCTGCTGTTACAAATGCAAGTTGAACGCAAGTGTACACAAGCAAGTCAAATCTTTCCTTACAAGCACTTACAGAAGAAAATTAAGCAGCAGCATCTGAATTCCACTCACCTCATGGCAGCATTCAGATTTGCTTTGTAAGCAAATCAGCAACAGCACTGGTTTTGCTCCACATGTCCTGGAACACCACAGGCAGCCCTGTGGCCTGACATCCTGTGGGATCTCAGCATCTCAGTCCTGAGGTGCTGAGCCACCGAGACCACCCTTGGGGGGCTTGGGAGTCCTGGAATGTTGCCAGAAGTGCCTGGTGGCAGGACTTTGATCCTACACGGGAGATGACACCTGTATGAGGATAGGAGGACTTCACCGGGGTGAATGGTGAAGGGATTAGTTAATTAGAGGGTGAGACACAGGGTTCAGGATTTATGTACAGGGGGGTTTAGAGAAGTAAGATGGAGGAATTGGGGCGTGTCCTGTCCTTCTTCTTCTTCTCCTCCATCTTCTATGGTGATGGTGGCACTTTAGGATTGGTCATTACTAAAAGCGCACCGGGCAATAAGAATAAATGGTATTGGGGAAAAATGATAAATATTGTACACGTAACCATGGGTATAAAGATAGGTGGCTGTCCGGAGGGCAGTACAGTGTGCTCATGGCTGACTGCTGAGCAGACCTCTGTCGGGCCGAAAGAAAATCTTTTAGATAAACAATTAATAAACATAAAGACCGAAAGAAGAACTGAAGCCTCTTCTTGTTCTTTGATACGCGGGCTGCCCCAAGGCCACTCCGGGCCTTTCCAGGCCCTTCAAACAGCTGAAAACCGGACAACATCCCAGAACATCACTCACCTCCCTAGCTGCAGGTGAGTGCTTTCATAATTTTTAATGCCACTGGTTTAACCTTGAGCATTAGGGAAGCCATGCAGCCTCAGCCAGACACTTGCTACTTTTTCTTAGGGATTATTTAACTGTTGGAGTTCACTAAACTGCCCTAAGACATTGCCTTTCTTTTAATCCTAGTTATTCGAGCTAGCCGCAGGCATGCCAAGGGCACAAGACTACTGAAGTGACAGTGCCCAGCAAAGGTGCCTGGACAGCTGCAGGCACCAGACAGGGACTGCCTGCCACTCACGGGCCACCCAAACAGGGACATGCTCCCAGATCCAGTTGGTGATGGCAGCTTTCCAGCCCTCCAGCAGCAGCAAGCTGATCCCCTTTCTCCTCTCCTGGCTGGCCCTGCTGCCACCCCCTTCTTCCCTGAGCCTCAGGAGCTGAGGCTGGCTCAGCTGAGCATCAGCCCCTCAGACCCAGGCAGCGACTCCTGGGTTTGCCGACACTGCTCAGAGCCTTAGGCAGACTCTGTTGCTTGTTCTGTAACTCTTGAAAAGGAGAATATTAGCTCTCAGCCTCAGCTTCTGTTTAGTTAGATCACACATGCACAGGTGTGATAGCTAAAAGCTCAACAATTAGATTGCTGAAAGAGAAATGTGAACTTTAGAAGTGACATGAAATGATCTGGTGGGTTGTCAGTTCTGTTGCCGTTACTGGATCAGTGGTGTGCTGCTGGCCCAGGGACATGGCTTCACTCTGCCCCTGACTTTGCCTCTTCCTCCTCTCCCAGCTATAAGCTTCACTCACAGTATCACAGGATTAACTAGGTTGGAAATACCTTTGAGATGACCTAGTCCAACCTATGACCTAACACCACCTTGTCAACGATACCATGGCACCGAGTGGCCCAGTCTTTTCTTAACCATCTCCAGGGACGGTGACTCCACCACCTTCCTGGGCAGCCCTTTCCAATGCCAAAGCACTCTTTCTGTTTATGTTTTCTTTTCTTTATGTTAAGCCTAAACTTACCCTGGGGCAGCTTAAGGCTGTCTCATCTTATCCTCATGTTGATTGCCTGGGAGAAGAGCCCAGCCCCCACCTGGCTGCACTCTCCTGTCAGAGAGTTGTAGAAAGTGATGAGGACTGATGAGCCTCCTCTTCTCCAGGATCAACAACCCCAGCTCTCTCAACTGCACCTCAGAGGACTTGTGTTCCAGATCCCTCCCCAGCCTTGTTGCCTTTCTCTGGACACGGTCCAGCCCCTCCATGGCCTTCCTAAACTGGGGGGGCCACAACTGGACACAGCACTCAAGGCAGGGAGTGGAACGAGATGGGCTTTAAGGTTACTGCCCACCTAAACCATTCTGTGATTTTATGATAGATGTGGGAATAAAGTGTGGCTTCTCTAAGCAGGGAGGAGTGATGCTCTCCAGTATGGAAAAAACCAACCAGGTCCTGTGTTGTCATCATATTGTGAAGCTCCCATACCTTCTCAGTGATTTCTCATGGGCAACTCCACCTTCTTCACAGTACAGCCAACAAACTCCATCTCCTCAACCAGCTAACCCACTCTTTTGTAGCACTTGTCTTCTTATTGGACACAGCTGTGGCCCATTCCTAATCTTTGGTGATTAGTACAGCTGCAACTCCTCAGGTGTGAGACTACCTTCTGCGCTATATTTTCTTACATTCTATCCCTCCACAATTCCCCCTTTTAATTACAAAGTTGCAGCATCTCTGGAAAGATGTTTGAGTAAATTGATATTATAACATATTCACATATCTCACTTAGGACTAACAGTATACAAATGTTCAGGCAACATGTCACAGCAAGAACATTAACCTAAGGCTTTTAATAAACTAATGTTGTGTTTACTATCTTCTGCAGGGCCCTTTGCAAAAGATAGTAAACCCAGTACAATCATCTTTTGTGTAAGTTCTGTTTAACTTTGGAATGTGTCTATGCGCTGACCTTGATTTGTTACTCAAACTTACATTACATATTACCGGAAACTCTTACACTTACAGTTCTAGAATATTGACAATATCAATAGATGTACAACTTATAAGGCAACACACAAGAATAAGTTAAAGGCTATGTATTAGGATAGTAACAAATCAACAGTTACATAATTTTATCAATAGCTATAGAATCTGAAGAACATCGATCCAGTATCTGTCGAGTGTACTTATGCTTATGGAATATAAACTTTTACATTTATACCTAATCAAAGATTAATTGTTGCCACTCACAAACAAAATGCACATTTCATCAGCAAACGAAAACACTGTACTGAATGATGGAGCTACTCTGATCCCAGCTCTTAACTGCTCTTTTAATAATTCTCTTCTTCCTTCTACAGTTCTTTGTTGTATTAGTTGGCCACCTCAAGCCTCTCTTGCTCTGTTTTCCATGTTGATGAAACAATCTATTCTTCATTTGATATGTTATTTCTCATTGTGTCTCTAACAGCTCACCTGTGCTCCAGGTGTCGAAATCTGTCAGGTCCAGAGCAGCCTCCCCAGCTGCTCTCAGTGCTGCGCTGGGCTCCATCTCCAGCTGCACCTCACCCTACAGCCCAATCCCGAATCACATCGGGTTACTGTGGAGATGGCCTGTATACAGTTTTAGAAGGCTTCTCTTACATGTTGTCTGTGCAGCTCTGACTCTGCCTCTCAGAGCTCCTCGTTGCTTTTGTTCCAGTGCTCATGTAGCAGCGACTCAGCAAACCATATGTTATTTCTCATTGTGTCTCTAGCAGCTCACCTGTGCTCCAGGTGTTGAAATTCGTCAGGTCTGGACCAGGCAGCCTCCCCGGCTGCTCTCAGTGCTGCGCTGGGCTCCATCTCTGGCTGCACCTCGCCCTACAGCCCAATCTCGAATCACATCGGGCTACTGTGGAGATGGCCTGTATACAGTTTTAGAAGGCTTCTCTTACATGTTGTCTGTTCATGTAGTAGCGCCTTTCCCGTTGTGCCCTGCTGCGCACACTGCCACTCAGGGGGAACTCAGCACCGTCCTGGGTCCCCTCCGGACTGCAGCCATACCTTAGCAGGGCTTGGTCCAATGCACCATATAACCAAAGTGTGTGGTGTCTACTCCTCATATCCAGCACTTTTCTTCTTGGGGGTAGTATCCCATACATTGTCCCAACTTCTAGGCTCCCAGGTCTGCCTGGCTATAGCTCATGCAGATTTTTAGGCTCTCAGGCTCTTGGTCTGCCTGACTCCACTGTCTTACTTATGTCCTTTTTCCCAAACCACAACAGGATCACCTCCTTACTGTTCTCTCTGCAGTTCTCTACCTGAATCACCTCAGGATCATGTCAGAATCATATCAGGGTCACCAACTGTTGTCATCGTATTGTGAAGCTCCCATACCTCCTCAGTGATGTCTCATGGGTATCTCTTCACAACACTGACTCCTTCACAGCACAACCAACAAACTCCATCTCTCTCCTCAACCAGCTAACCCACTCTTTTGTAGCACTTGTCTTCTTATTGGACACAGCTGTGGCCTATTAAGGGCAGGCCTGTTCCTAATCTTTGGTGATTAGTACAGCTGCAACTCCTCAGGTGTGAAACTACCTTCTGCACTATCTTTATTTTCTTACATTCTGTTCTTCCACAGTCCTGTACCAGGGAATACTGCATGCAGGGACTTGGAGAGTCCTTTCTGCCAAGGACACGCTGTATGCCCATGCCCAGCTCCATTTTGGCTCTTCTGGTGACTCCCCTGGGCTATCAGTGGCACAGAGCTCTGCTGTGCTCGTGTAAAGATGGCTCATGGCTGATTACATGTGACCTCCTTGCTTGCTGCAAACTCCAGTGTGTTTTCCTTGTTTCTAGTAGGTGTTAGGGAGATGGTGGATTCAGCCTGGGGCCACAGCCAGGAACTATTTTCTTGTATTACCATTAAGTGCAGTCCAGCGTCACAGTATAGAAAAACACAGCAGATATATCCCATCTGAGTCTGAAAATGCTAAATGAATTTGAGGAGGGAACATTTTTGTTCCTTCTTTTATAGAAATGAATAAATACAGTGTGACAGGCCAAGTGGCATCAATACACATTCTGTTTGTCAGTAGCTTGGAAAAACAAACACTCTGAGAAGAAGCATTTGTGTCTTCAGTCCAAGATATAATGTTGCTGTGAACACTCACAAAAGCTATCTCCTCCAGCATTGCTTGAGGCTAATCAGAACGATTCCAGTTAAGCAGACATGTCCTTACAAATTCATTTATTAATTTCCTTCTCCTAATATCTACTTTTTACAAATGTCAGGATATTCATTCTATACCTGGTCATTCTCTACCAGAGATGAGATTTATATTTTATAAACTTCAAGCAAACAGAAACAGAATGGTTAGGGGACCTTAAAGTCCATCCAGTTCCACCCCCTACATTGGCCAGGGACACCTTCCACTAGCCCAGGCTGCTTCAAGACCAATCCAGCCTGGCCTTGGACACTCCCAGGAATGGGGCAGCCACAGATTCTCTGAGAAGCCTGTGCCATGGCCTCACCACTTCTAGTAAAGAATTTATTCCTAATATCCAGTCCAATACTGCCCTCCTTCAGTTTACAGTTGCTTCCCCTTGTCTTATTGCTCTATACCCTGGTGAATATCAAGTAAATTTCCCTCATTTCAGAGAAACACCACTCACTTGGTGGAACCGGCTCAGAACCTGTCCTGAACCACGGCGCCTTGGTAAGGTTGGTGTGGTGAAGTTGGCACATATGATCAAATCCTGGGGATCTGATCTGCATAACTCAGAAGAGGATTGAGCTCATGTGACACCAGCAAGTGCTTTAGACCCTTCCATGAGATGCATATTAGATTTGCTTTTATCCTTTCAAAACAGCAAAAGGAAGCATTCTCTAAGGAGCATAGTAAAGTGTTAGTGTGCTGTTCCTGACAGTGACAATTTCATTACAGACTTATAGAAATGCATTATTATCCTAAACCTACTGCATACTTCAGAAATCAGGGAAGAATTGCTAACATGCCACAAATTTGACACAAAATTGATCTCTCAGGCAAAAAAAAAAATTAGCAGCTATTGGAATAATACTGTAGTGTCAGGTTTTCTCTGTGCTAGGAGAAATGGCGGGAAATTCACCGTAGAGAGAGAACATTAACTATTTGCAAGCCAAGACCAATGAAAACCTGCTGGGTCTCCAAATGTGGAACAGACATCCTGGCTCAAGTTTCTTGTGCATCTATGGACAGCAAAAGCTGTGCTGTAAATCGCTGACTATCTCAATCTTGGTAGGAAGCAGAAATGCTTAAAAATAAAACAAAACTATATGGTTGGATCCTCAGCTAATTTAACAGAGAGCTGTTACTAAATCCATCCATTTACACCAGCCAAGGAGCTAACCAGTGTCCATTCTAACAAATAAAGATTTCTTTTATTTTATGGTGGATGCTCAGTACTTTTCACAGCTCTGCATTTCCTCCATGAAATTTTAAATGGATTGGTGTGTTGCCACATTTCTCTTCACAGACAAAAGCAAGGCACAATTCTTCCCAAGCATATTTCTGGGTTTCACATTCTCTGAACCTCAGAGAAAGGAAAAATAATTTTTATCTCATTTGCTGTGCCTGTGTTTGTGTAAAGGCAGAATGCAATATGGAGATTGTTTACCCAAAGTGATGTTTTGTTTCCTTGGCCTATCAGGGCCAAGTGAGTGTGTGTCAGGACTGTTGGCTGACAGTCACAAGATGCTGTGCAGTTGTGTGCAGTTGAGTGCTTGGCAGATTCAGTTTAGATGTAATGTAATATAGTGTAATATAATATAGAATAATATGGTATTATAAAGTAATTAATTAGCCTTATAAGATGGAGTACTCCCTGCCACAGGGATCCCTGCAAATACTATATTGTTGCAATTCTATTAAGCAATTTTTATTTTAACCTTTTGCACTTTTCAATTCACATAATGGATTTGTCAAGGTCTCTGAGTGGTGCATTCAAATGTAATTGCACAGATGCTCTGCAACATTGTTAGTTTGTTCATTTAGCAAAGGGCAGTGATAGAAGGATATGCGTACACATGTCCAGCATCAACTTCAAAACAGACTGAACTGATATTGGTTAATATTTCTTCTTCCAGCTGGCTTAAGGGACTGAACTAGGGAAGTATTCCCCACCAGCAAAGCCCTGGCACACCACTATTGTTCAAGACAGTCAAAATGGCACAAGATGCTGAAAAAAGAGAATATTCAAGTATTCTTTGCCCCAGATATAAACAGTCTGGGACAGAAATGTGAGAAAAAAAATTCCCTGCCCCAGCATCTGCCCTTGACCCACCTCATGTCCTGTGTGGCCAAAGGAAAGAGACTCAAGGAGGGGAAACAAATGTGATCAGAGCTACCCAGCAAGGAACAAAGAAACAGACTCTTTAGTTACAGAAAGAGATACCTGAGAAGACCCAGGAGAGTTCTGTGCAACCTCAGGGTCCTGAGGAAGGTTACAGGGAAGCTGTTCAGTGCTGCTTCCCAGGCCAGACTTGGAAGGTGCCAGCACTACAGCTTCAAAAAAGGGAAGAAGCTTTTTAGCCAAAGTGGGGTTTAGGTACAGAATTCTTTGACACAAGATATTGTGGATATTAAAAAAAAAAAAAAATACAGTGAAAAATATCGTTGGCTAAGTTCTAGGTCAAAAATCCTCTACGGGGTTATTAAAAGCCAGGCCATCTCTAGCTTGGGATATCTTTGAGCATCAGGCAGCTGGCAGTCACACATGTTCCTTCACATCTGCTTTGGAGACAGGTTCCTCACCTGGCTAAGCCGTGTGCTCTGCGCAGGTACAGGTGCTCACCTCCCAAATCCACAAGCCTCATCTCCACATCAGTGTTGGAGAAGGACATACACACAGTCTCGGTGTGCTCCAGCACACAGTGACTACTTTGTTCCGTCTCTGAAGATGCTTATAATGGACATAAAAACATATCCCCCATTTTCACTGCTCTACTGTATTTTATCTCTCTGAGCAGCTTCAGCAAAAAACAAGAAACTCACAGCTTTGTCATCTTTCTCTCTCAAGAAGCTGTGAGCATCTGTCAGTGACAAGGAATTCCATGAAAACAAAACATCTGGGATTCCCTCCCTTGCATCACCTTTAGAAGCAGTTTTACAGACATGTATATGATTGTGCTCACCTCGTGAGGACTCATGGCGTTCAGATTTAAGAAATAAATTAATTCTTCCCTGTGAGGGTGTTGAGGCCCAGGCACAGGATGCCCAGAGAATCTGTGGCTGCCCCATCCCTGTGAGAGTCCAAGGCCAGGTTGGGCACTGGGGCTTGGAACACCCTGGGATAGTAGAAGACGTCCCTGCCCACGGTAGGAGGTGGTACAAGATGATCTCAAAGTCCCTTCCAATCCATACGATGCTGTGATTCTATGATTGAGCAAAAACCCTTATTTGATCACAACCAGGCATTGATATGGTGGCACTAGTTCTCCTGAACCCTCAGTCAATGAACACTGTGCAACCCATCACAGCCAACAGAGGCTGGAAGCTGAGTAAACCAAATGAGCACACTGAAATCTAGCCTTTTATAAGAGATTAAGGCAAATAATAAATAGTCCATCTGAATGGATCAGTCCCATTTGCCTCTGTGAAAACCTGGCCCAGATTCCCTGGTGCTGACGGTCTGCAGCAGACACAGCAGATTTCCCAGTTTTCCTGGTTCTTAGTAGATTTGTCCATGCTGACTTTGCCCCTGATGGACCCTGGATACAATACCCCTGATACTTTAGATACCCATGAGCAATCTGGGGCCAGAGATACTAAAAGGCCACACATCATTTAGCAAAACCCCAACTTCCTTCTTCATCATTTTGAATGGAGACATTGATTTCAAATAAAACCTCTAAACTGACTGGTTTGATTTTTTGTAGTCTTGATGTTGACAGTGAGTCTCGTCCAAGCTCAAAGATGACAGCGGTGGAGCTCAGGATTGCTTGTACAGTACCAAAGGCTCAAATGTAGGTGGAGATGATGTAGGTGAATCAACTGGATCCAGATAATTTCTGGAATGCTGTGTTTCTCAGAGTTGTAGTTCAATGTCATTCCTCATCCTGATCACTTCACTTTCTCACCACCTACAAAATAAGACCACTCACCAACATGCATCCCACCTTCAGGAAACTAAAAATAATTGGATAATGGCCCCGTCTGTCTGCTCTGTCACTGCCTTTTTCTCTTGCCAGTTCTTTGTATTTTTGCCTTTACCAGCTCTTCTTTCTGAAGGCATAATGCCACATTTTAATAGGAAAATTAATAAATAAACACTCAGAATGAAAAATTTGTGGGAATGAGAATAAATACAGCTAATTGATTTGTTAATGAAATCTTCCTGAAAGAAATCCAGGGCTGTTCAAACCCTTTATCTGTGATTGCCAATTTACAGAAAAAAAAATTACAGACATGAGTTTAATTCAGGCAAGAGATGATGGGCACCTTGGAGAGAGACAGCAGCTCCTGGAGAAGCAAAGGAAAGGTTTATCCAGCTGTTGACAGGAAGGACCAAGAAAGCTCTCTCAAGATTTGTGAGGTTTAGCTCCCAAACACAGCAGAACTTTGGCATCCTGCAGTGCCTAAAAGCCCAGAGCCCCACAGCTTGGTTTAATTCTGCACCAGCCATGCTCAGAGCAAGAATGTTGTGTCTGTCTGGCAGGTAGGGTCCAGTGCCTTGACCTGACACGCAGAGTCAGAAAGACCTGGTGGGTTTTACTTCAGGGTCGCAAGCAGCAAAGTGCAGAAGATTTGTTGGTGCAGCTCCAGAGGCCACATCCCTCATGCACAGAGAAGGTTCTCAGCTTATTGTGAGATTTTGGCCTCTTTTGTGAAATGTGCTGATGTCAGGACACCACAGCTATGAGTATTGTGCTTTTAATCCCCACTTAATCAAAATTCAGTCCCCTTGTTGAACTTAACTGCTGCAGCCACATTTAATTTTTTTTTCTCAGGTCTTATCATGGCCAGCATATATAATTCAGCTCTATGCAGAGCTAGAAAGGGGCTATTAGCAGCTTAAATCTTATTTATGCACTAATACGAAGGCATATGTAGTATTTATGGGATGCTTAATCCCTGTGCTAACCCTCTGCACAGAGGCAGGCTGAGCTAAGCAGCACAGCTTTTATGACAAAGGAAAGTCTAAAGCTTACAGCTTTTATGACAAATACTGTCAGCAACACATATTTCTTCAGCTCTGGGAGTTCCGACTTCCTTCCAAAGGAGAGAAGATGAGGAAGGAGAATGAAACAAAGGTCCTACCCCTCCAGCCTTTGATCTGGATGATATTAGATCCTGCTGCAAATTTAGGACAAGCCTTCAGAGATGTGTGGTGATTTCTCAGAGCTTGATTGTGGTTTCATAGCAGCACTGTATTCTGGGGCCTTGTGCTAGTCAGTCCATGCCAACCAAGAGAGACTCTCCTACAACAGCATTCTGTAGCCTAGGGCTGTTCTCTGAGGGTGCTTTGCTCTTGCATTGCTGCATGTTGCTTTGTTAATGTACTCACTATGCACATTTCCCTTGATTTGCTTAAAATCATAGAATGAGAGAATGCTAGTACATTGTAAATAAACAAACAAAAAGCCCACCTCCAAACCAGAAATGTTTCTAAAAGAGTAAATTTTCAAGCACTCTACATCATTACTTTTTCAAGGAAGCCTGGGAGAAGAAATAACACACACTGGAAAAAATTCCTTTTCATGGTAAAAACTACTCTGCAAGACATCTTTTCTGTGTAGACTGTTGGGAGAGGGTGGATAGGGAAGAAACATGAAAGTCTCAAGAAAATTTTCCAGTAGATAATCAAATACATGGCTTATAATTTTTTATCATCATGGACTTCAGATATATGATTTATTCACCAATGTAAAAAATAAACCAAACCCCAAACAAGGATAAGTCCTTTTCTGTAGGTCTGAAAAATACTCACTGATGCAGATCACTAATTTTCAACAATCCTAAAAAACTCTGTCTGTATGGAGCATTTATTCCTCTCTATCAATATCAGAAAATGTAGAAGGCTGAAGAGGAAACAAAAGTTAAACCAAACCATTAAAAAATACAGTACTGTGACAGATTTTATTTCATTTTGATCGATACTACATGCTTACTACGACTAGGAACAAACATGCTTTTTTTTTTGGTTTGTTTTAGACTTTTATAATTTTTTTTAACCTATATTAAATGTTGACCTAAACTTTGCTGTGCCTAGGAAATCTGGCTCAGGAGTTAACTGCAGGAATTTTTATTTAAATAGATAAGCATTTATGTTTGAAAATAAGACAAAAACAGGTGAACAGGAAATTAAATTACAAATTCAGTTCATACAAATATCTCTTACACTATGTAATAAATCCTGTTAATTAGCTGAGGTCTTTTAAAAATTCTTAAAATACTTATGAAACATTATTTACAAATTATATAAATAAAATCTTGGCCACTTAAATTAACCAATACAACAAAAAAGTCACTTTTTTGTATGGTATGTACTAAAAATGTTTTTGTTTATTGATCATAACCCAGTTTGCAGTATAAAATGTTTGTTCACTTACATCAAAATGGGTTCCAATAGAAGGAAGGAAGGTATTGTTTCCAGAAGAAAGCAATCAATATAATAAATGCTTAAAATCAATGAGACTTCTTAATGTTCCGTTCTGCACCACTTGAAGTCATTTTTAGAAGTCCCTTCTACACTATTTGTCATTTGAACAGCTCATCTCAAAACAGCAGAGACATGGTTTTAGCAACAGGAAAATACTCAGTACATTGCTCACACATCACAAAGACCTTACCGGGAGGGTGAGGCAGAGAATGGAATGTCAGTGGCCAGCACAAGCCTTTACAACATTTAACTTAAAAGGCAGCATTTATAGAACTAATCACAGAATATACACATCCTGCACTCAACAGCAATCAAAAGGACTGGAAAATATACATTTAGGAAAACAAGACTTATGATTTTCCATTACCTTTGTTAAAATTAATGCTTTGCTCCTTGCCTTTTGTTTTAAAACCAGCATTGACACCACCAACAACTATAACTACTTCTTTCTTTAACATAACATATGGCAGGTAACTACTGTACTTGAAAATGTACAATAAAAGGTGAAAAACCACTGAACTTCCTATGCAGACACATGAAAATATAAAGCCATATAGATTCCAAAGTGCCATGAATACCAAATTCAAGTGATGGTTTATAGCATGTAGGAAAGAAACTAAATGAAACTTGCTCTATGGGTTGCTGAGCCCTTCAACTGTATCCTCAGTCTCTCCTTTGGCAGCTTTGGTGAGAATTTCCATCCATTTCATTTGCAGCTCTTCATCTTCTGCACTGAAATAGAGAGTTTGATGGGACTGGCAAAGCTTAAAAACATGCTTCAGATCAAACTTCTCACCAGAACCTGGTAAACTGACTTCATAGCCAGGCAGAGGGATTGGACGTGGGCTTCGTCCATCCTAAAGGAGAGAAAACAAACGTAAGGGTTCAGGACGAAATGCAGTTTGAGGTGGGAGGGGGTACAGTGCATGGAGCCAGCAGGCACACACTGCAGGAAGCACACAGACGCAGTCCCAGCTCCTCGTTCAGCGCCGCAATGAAGGAAGCGGGACAAGGCAATACCGACTGCTCAGCTTAAACCAGCAAAAAGCAATGACTTAGTGGTGCTTTATTCTTACTTCACTGATTTCCTTTCATAGTAAATATGGCCAGGGATTTTCATGTAATTTCATGTAACTTATGTGTGTGCCTTTTACAAAACTTCCTCTGCATTAGGTAAAGGCAACGGGAGCCAGCCTAGAAGAGTTTGATGTTGTCCCTTTTGAACATCATGGGATATTTTGTAGGATTGGTTCAAAGGAAGCAATTAAGCAAAGCTGGACCCTGCAAGATACCAAGGCAACTAAAGGGCAAGGGAAAAGTCTTTGACAGAAAAGACAATTTTTGATTTTCAGTAATTTATGATGCTTTTGGGAGATATCAAGAAAGCCAGTACTCAAATTCTTGACCATGCTTTCAAAGCCAGATTGACTTACAGATCTAAGGAGCAATACAGCTCTCTAACAGTCACATCTTGAGCATCAACCAACTCCTTTCCTAATCTCTCAAGAAAGACATATTTTAGCAAGGCAAGGTGTGCCATGGCCAAGCAACCTCTTCAACTGCTCCCAGCAAAGTGTTTCTAAAGATAAGTCCCCAAACTGAAGTCTGAATCACATAGGCATCAAGCATCTGTACAAAGCTACCACCTTCTGTAGCAGCTGCTTCTGTTGCAGCCCCATACAAAAGCTGACAAAGCATCCCACAGAGAAGTGGCAAAGTCATTCTTTTGTCAGCCCACACCAAATGCAAATGACTTGGTAAATCTGGAAGAGGACCAAAACTCTGAGAACAATGGTCAAAAAAGTTGCCTACTTTTTCCACACTTTGTCTAAAATAATTAAAGTATCAAAACTGCTCACATTAATGCAGACACATGAACTAAATTGGCAAGAAATACAGTAAAAAATGTATCACAGTTAATTAATAGAGTTTATCAATACAGGCTTCTTGATTTATTCATCTATTGCTTGTTATTATCATGCAAAAATGCCAGAGTCCAATTGCTTGAAGATCAAGCACTGTTCAACAAGATTTAAGGCAGCTTTAGACTAAACACTAAAGTTACACTCAGTTCCCATTTGAGTGTAACTAGTTGTCCTAAATGCAGCACAGTTTCTATTCCCTGAAACCACAGCAACATCCCTAAAAACAGGAAGGTCTTGCCTGCCCATGCAGAGGAACTGGCATGTACAGAGCAGCTCCTGCACACGTGGCACTGTTCAAGCAAGCAAACATGAGACTGATGAACACAAATGCACAAGAGCACATGCATGCTCAACCATGCCTGTTTCACTAGTCTTGGTTTGGAAGAGCAGACATTTAGACTTGTCAAACGGAAAATTGTAGGTTGCCCATGACAATGACAAATGATATTATTTGTAGCCACAAAGTGCACTGTAGGAGCAAATTGATGTTTGAATTGTATGTGTTGCACCTACCCAACATGTGCAGACACAGGCAAATTAAGCAGTCTGCCTTTGGTCTTGCATCCTCCCTTAATATGCTGCCCTTGACACTTTGTCTGTACCTGCCTGATCCAAAAGGAAGGGATTTACATTATCTCTGAAAAGCTGTACTACTGAGAGGTAAAGGTGAAGCACTTGGCCTTGAGGAACACCCCAGCCCCAGTCCAGACTTCTCTTTGGGACCGGCAGCACCCGTGCATGTCCTTTGCCGCTGAGCCCTTCCCTCCTACCTGAAGCCCAGAAAATCCAGCAGCTATTATGCACCCATGAGGAATTCCACCCTTATATTGAGTATGTAAGTAGGATTTACAGGCCTTATAAGAGAGATGAAATTCATGTTTTCGTTTTAAGAGCCTACAGGGTTTAGCTGGTGGGACTGTATTTAAAAAAAATATTTCTGTGTGCAACATAGTACAACTGCAAGATACTGGTATTTCATCAAATCAAAATACCCAGTGCTGAAAGAGCTTCACTTTAGGGCTGATTACAATATTTTTCCTCAGGTAGTGTGAGTGATAGATAAAAATTTAGTGGATGTATAATACTGTCAGCAATCACATGCACTGTGCACTCATCCTGGCTCTCAGTGGCACAACACAAATGGGTTATTTACCTAGGTTATTAGAGCAGCATGTATTTATTGTTTTGTTACAGCCATTGCAGCATCCAGGGTTTAAGATTTGGGAACAGAATACTCAGTGCCATCAGACAGGCAGTTCTGTTTCAGGCACCCCTGCATACAAACACACCTCTGGCACTGCACAGTTCTTTGCAGTGTATAAGCCCTTTGGACAACAATGACCCACCAATGGCATTATCCACCTCCTACTTCCAAGTGGGCTTAGAAAATCCATGTTTTTTCTACCCAAACTCTACTCTTTATCCACTCATGATCAAGCCCCAACCTTACACAAGTCATCGAGAGACTCCTGTAATCTTCAGAACCAAAAAAGGGCAAGCAGAGTTTAGTGTAGGGCAAGGTAAAGCTTCTACTAAACAGGATCAACAGGCAAGCAAAAAACCCCCAAACTTCTCAAAAACTCTGAGGTCAATTTCAAACTTAGCTACTCCCTTATTTTCTAAAAGTAAATCACATTTACATGATGAATGGAAAATTTCTCTTCTTTATAAAGCAAAATTTTCTCTTGGATCAAGCCTGATCTAAGAGATATATAAATATAGCTATATATCTGATATATACATAAATATAGCTAATGTACTAGTACAGCTCTAGCTATACTAGTTTTACTCTTCATATTTCTTCAAAATCCATTACTTTTCCAGCTATCCTGGAAGCCTTTGCACATCTCACTCAGGTAAGTTCATGTCAGAGCTTTGCAAATAGCTGTGCATTTTACAACGCCAACGGGGGCACATGGTCCAGGTGGAGCCCTTGAAAAGACTAATTTATCTTAAAACTGATGCTCCTTACACTTGAAGTGGCCTTTGCTTATAAGTAAACTCTTATAATTTCACTGAGATGAGCACGACAAACAGCTGTACAAATTGTGACGCCATTTGAGGACAAATCAAATTCGTATGATTCCCAAACCTAAATAAACTGGGAAACCTGATGCGTGAAGTCTTTTGCAAGACTTGAACTGTGAACACTCAGGAGATTAATCATTCTCCTGGAATAAAAGAGTAAAAAGAGCAGTTTTCTTGCTATTTTAAATCTGTGAGTCAGGTTTCTACCTGCATTAGCATCCCTTCTTTGGCATGAGGGCCAGGGGCGCAGAGGAAGAAGCTTTCACTGTATTCAAAGCTCCAGATTCAGCTTGGTTTGCTCCTTCTTCTCAAGAGGCAGCTATTCTCTATTTTTTCTGTTCTTCTTAACAATAATCCCCTGACTTTCAAACTTCTACAGTCATGCTTTACTCTATGTTTCAAGAGTTTAATAGTATTGTTGGCAATATTATTTCCAAAAGACACATCTCAGGCACTGAAATGCTTCTTTGCAGGTCTAAAGAGGCCTGTGAGATCCACAGAGGTGGTTATGCAAAAAAGAACTATGCCTGGGAAAAGAATATTTAAGCATATGAGTGCCTCCCAACTGATTCCAGACTTTCAGACACCAGTAATGAAGCTCTGGAAGAGATTTTCCTCAGAATTTTAGTGTATCCTGCGTAAATTAGAATTAAGAAGAATGTTGGATTAATATCAAGAAATAGAACTTCCTATTTTTTTCTTGCAGTTGGATGCAAATTGAAATATACAAATGGGAATGGCAGGCTCTTGAAGAAAGGAATAACTTCTTGTTTATAGTCTCATTCCTGACAGTAAATGCTGGTTTTGGAATGTAAGATAAACCTTGTTCTTTTGCTTTCTTGATACTTTATTGGGAGAATTCTCTCACCCCTGAAATAGTTGAGGACACTAACCTCTAAATTTAACTGTCATAAAATTGACAATCGGTACCAAAGGCAGCCTTTTTCCCTAAAAAAATAGAATCTTACTAATAATATCAGCAGAGGCTCAAGATCAAATTTGGCAGGACATGGACAAAGTACACAGCAACTGAAACAGAGAAGTTCCCCCAGCTTCCATCTGTGGTTTTGCATGACTGTCAGGTGGGGCCTGCAGAATCAAGCATCATTGAGTTTGCACTGAGTGCAGGTGACTTATGTCCATGGATTATTATTTGTGCTGTAGTGCAACAATCGGCTGGGCAGTAAGAGAAATTCTCAATCATGCTGTGTAAGGGGTGTTGCTTCCTCCCAACCTCTCCCCTCACCACCTCTTAGATGACACACATTTCTGTGTGAGGAAGGCTAAAGAATTTAAACTTCTCTCCCTCTATTCCCACTCTCCTTGCCCAAGTGTGAGACAATCTGGCTTGCTTTGTGTGGATGCAGGGCTTGCACTGGCCCTTGGCTGAGGCACAGCTTGTGCATCAGTTGAAAAGTTCTGCGGGTGAAGCTGTTCTCTCTGCTTGGCTTTTGAAAGCATTGTTCCTTTCTCCAGACCCTGGCTCCAGAGAAAGCCAGGCTGTTTGTCTGAGGCTGTTTGCTTTTCCAAAGTATAATTTCAGCCACGCTGGCTGCTGGACAAATTGGAGGCTTACCCATTGTGGGGCTGGAACCACAGATGGAGCCAGGGGGCATGAAGCTCCAGATTCAAGCTTTCAGCCTTTTGGAGCACCATGTTTCAAACATTACACAAACTTTCTAAAAGCCAGAGGTGCTCCTGCTGACAGGCTGCAAAATGAACACAGCTCTAACGACAAGGTGTAGTATTACAGCGACCTTAGACGGTCACTGTGGTGAGAGAAGGACGAGAATCTTGTTTCTTGATCAGAAGGCTTGATTTATTGATATAAGATATATAATACATTATAACTATACTAAAAAGAATAAGAAGAGAAGTTGCAGAGAGCTGCTAAGCTAAGAATAGAATAGAAAGAATGAATAACAAAGTTCTGTGTCCAGGGAATCTGTCCCTGAGCTGCTCCTGTGATTGGCCTTTAATGGTACACATGGAAGATGAGCCAATCACAGGGACACCTGCTCCATTTCACAGCACTGATAACAATTGTTTACATTCTTCTTCTGGGGCTCTGCTTCCCAGAAGATGGACAAATCCCAAAGAAAGGATTTCTATGAAAAAATGTCTGCGACAGTGTAGTATTTGTCAATCACATAAAGAGTGAGCTTTACTCTGAAATGCTTTATAAAATCACAGGGAAAATTTATTTCCTTGACTGATCCTAGCCACAAACAGATGCTAATAAAAAGAAAACCTTTTTATTGCTACAACTACAGCAAGGTAATTGCTGGCTGAATTCAGTTCCATTACTACTTCCATCCCACACAGGAGATAAAACAAAGCTGTGTATAAATGTGTCAAATGCCAAATGCAAAACTGGATATGGGGAATCTCCTTTCAGCATTGTTGTTCTTCAGTGCTAAGGAAGCATGAGAGATATTTCTGGTTTAGATATAGATGTTTCTATCCCTTGATTTTCATCACACACAAATGCTAGTTAGCTTCAACAGTACATTTAGAGACAAAAAACCTTTATAAATGTAAGTATTTCAATTAAAGATAAAAACCCCATGATGCTATGACAAGGAGCTTTATAATTTTTCAGGCCGAAGAACATCTACATTTTCACAAATTCCTCTATCTCATCAATCCAGAACTAGGTTAAAAAAAAAAAAGCTTGAACCAGCAGTTCCAGCAATTGCAATATCCAGCCTCCTTTGCAGCTCTATATATTTAACAGGAACGTGCTTTCCCTAATGACAGCTTAATATAACCATTGACTACACCTGTATAAAACCTTAAAAAAACTAAAGCATAACCTAATTATCCTTCTTTTGTCCTCTTTTAAAAAAAAATAAATGAAAAAGCAATGAGCTTTAATATTTGCTCACAATGGTATCAGCAGTAAGTACAGATAACAAGGTGTAACCTAAAATCTCTGAGGCTTTGTGCTATCCAGAATAGGAAATTCAGTTTTGTTGCTGAAACCAAGCCAAATCCTTTGACCCATTTCTCAGCTTGACATGTTTAAACTTATGCTTTTCTTTTTCTGTGTGTTAGCCCTCATAATTGCCATCTCACCTGGCTGCTTCCTTGCAGATACAGAACAAGAGGTTCACTCTTGGGGATGGTCACCCACATTTTGTTCCAAGTCTTCCCTTTTTCAAGGAACTGGAGGTAGCTGCTGAAGAGGCTGTTTTCAGCCACAAGGATGCTTTGCTTCTGGATGATGGGGGAAAAAATAAAACAGAGCTGTTTCCATTTATGTTTAAGTGTGCAAAATACTTAAAATTAAATATAAAATACTCAAGTGGTGCAGAGTCAAATAACACTTGAGGGCAAATGTTGGGTAGGCCAAAACCAAATAAGAAATTAATAATTATTATATACAATTAAGAAATAGCATAATTCCATGTAACAGAGGCAGAACCACCATTCCCAGCAGACATGAAGCTAAATTCAACCTCCACCCAGTAAACTGAAAATGGTAATTAAGATGATGCGCCTCATTTCTTGCTTAGCTAAGTAGGCTGGGAGATGACTTCAAATTAATGCAAAGGGTTTATTAACAGAACCTCTTGTGCATGGTGGAGCCAAATCAGACTGCAAAAAAAAAATGGAAGAAATTGTTGTGCTCTCATAGAAAGCAAAGAAAATCAAAATTCCTGTTTGCATTAGGATTTGCACAGAAGCCTTCCAAAGACTTCTGGCAGCTGCTAATAACATTTGTTAAGTGGCAATCTCTTCAGATTCTACTGAGCTTGTTAAGAAAGTTTAATGTAAATAGAAGGGAAAGAAAAAGCCTGACTGATCTTTTTTTTTTATATATACTGGCTTTCTTGCATTTTACCTCATCCTTTGAGGATTTAGCAAAAAAACTAGCAGCCTGAGTAGAGGAGGGAAAAAATGGGTTTTTGGGTTTTTACAGCATTTTGTTGTAATCTGCTTTCTGAAGTAAAGCCATGGGTCCCATTTCATTGGTTTGCCTCTCAGCTTTTCAGTTCAACAGGGCTCTCTCTTCCTGTGTAGGTGCAGGTTTGCACTGAAATAGTGCT
Source organism: Zonotrichia albicollis (assembly GCF_047830755.1). Taxonomy (NCBI): domain Eukaryota; kingdom Metazoa; phylum Chordata; class Aves; order Passeriformes; family Passerellidae; genus Zonotrichia; species Zonotrichia albicollis. The sequence goes on from NC_133830.1 coordinate 21,802,578, forward strand.
GCAAAGTTTGTCATGAGATATCACAGACTATATTGGCACCCATAAAGAGCTCACAATCTGGAGTCACAGCTGGAGCATATATCACAGAATCACAGAATGCCTGGGGTCAGAGGGGACTGTAAAGACCATCTCATTCCACCCTCCTGCCTCAGAGGGCAATATCTGATACCATATCTGAGGGTTTTGATGGGGTCAGCTTCCAGATCCAGAACTTTACTGTGCTCTGCAGACCCGGCAGCTCAGGCCAAGGGGGACCTGTGGCTTTACCCCACCCTATTGCTGAGATCTTGGACGTGTTTAGGTACAAAACTGTCAAAGCCCCCAAGAAACAGAGTTGCTATGTGGAATTAAAAGTGAAAAAACAGATCTCATTTTTTGAAAAGTTACTATGCACTGCTCAAGACTGGAAATACACCATAATAAAAAGAAGTCAGAGGGTCTTCCTTTTTTTTGTAAGTTCGGAAGCTGAAGCTTAGCTGTCAAACCTGTATGCATCCATGTGTGATCAGCATGCTATGATGAATGCTTACCATCTACAAACAGCATCCAGGCTGCAAGCGTGATCAGTAAGATTTATAGGTCAGAGGATTAAATACCATGGTGGGGCAGAAAAGAAAACTAATTTGATCAGCTTTTACTAAATACACTAAAAAAAGAGAGAGTCTACAAGGTTTCTTAGCCAAAGACTGTACCTCTGCAGCTAGTCTTTTCTTCTGTTCCCCAGCTGCTTCCACGCCAGGGCTGCAGGGGCTTACTGGGAGCTGCAGGAAACACTCTTTACACACGCGGTTATGGCGGCTGTTATCTGCAAGAGGCTTGAACTCAGAGCATTTTGCACAGATCACCTGCAACAGACAGATGGTGTTTAATGGTGTCATGTTTAAAGCACAATCCTTTATCAAAGAAATTGACTTGCAGAATGGTTGTTAGTAAAGCAAAATTCAATGAAAGCTTATGTAAATGTAAGATAGAGAGACCAATAGAATATTCACTATATCTACCTCCATTAATAATTAATGTGCTTGTGATCCCATGCCATATACCAAAATAACAAATTAAGGAAAACTTATGTCTTTGGGGGGATATTGTATGACTAACATCATGCAAGTTTTCTTTTCTTGCCTTTTCTTACAAGCTTTTATAAGTCAAAAAGAGCTTAAATTGACAAAGCAATTAGTGCTTTTTAATGGTCTAAGAAAGACTCATTTTCAGAATGAAAGTGGCTGACATTCCTCATCAATCAAGGACATCCTGGAGAACTGAGTAATCCAGAAAGTACCAACTATTTTAAGAACACAGTCCAATATATTATCCATTAAAAGTGATTTGTCTGTCCCAGCTGCCAAGAGCATGCAATAGCACATTGGGCCCAAGGAACCAGTGCTTGGAAACAATGCTGGATCTTCAGCTCCAGAACCTGTTTTCATGCTAAAAATTTGTCTCTAATACACCTGCTCCAGGGAGACAAACTGTCCCCAGGGTGTCAGCCTGATGGACATCCATTCTGACTTTCTGTACAATAATAACCAAAAACCCACAGCACACACATATGTTGTTATATGGTTCACTGTAAGACTTTATTTACTATATGAAGAAGACTGCCTTAATTCAGGCAGTGTTACCCAAACAAAAGCAAGACAGCATTTTTAGCAACATGATAGTCTTTCCTTCAGAAAAATTAACTTCTTTAATTCGAATGCTATTGCCACACCACAAGGCACTGCACAAAAAATGGTGGTTTAATGATAAATTATTCATTTTGTATTTCTTGTTATCTCTTTGTTCCTGGGGGAAAGCCATTATTTCATTTCTTTAGTGGCACTGACTTTGCAATGGGATATTTTAAACCCCCAGAAATGTATTTCATGATTTAATAAAAGCAAACCCAGAAGACTGAAAATCCCAACTCTAGGGTAGAAATGCCTCCTCCACAATTTAATTTCAGTTGCTAAGACTGAGGTTTCCTTTAACACCTTAACTATACATTTAGATCTCTCTGCAGCTGAAAATTTATCTCTACTTCAAATGACTAATGTTACTTAAATAACATTACTCTTGGTTACATTAGGAACACTGAATGGGGTTTCAAAAAATTTTGCAGAAATCCATCTCATCTTGGCCATAGTTGATTTACAGAAAAAAAAGGGAATTCAGGCACTGATAAATGGCTCTAGGGGAGGTGGCTAAGGGCCTTCAGTAACCCAGCCTCTGGGATGGATTTTCTTTGGTTTTTCAAGAAGGAGGAAAAGTGGGAAGGGACCCACGAGGATCACCAAGTCCAGCTCCAGGCCTCACAGAGGGCATCCCCAAGCATCACACCCTGTGCCTGAGAGCGTTTTCCAAAATCTCCTGGAGCTCTGGCAGATTTGGTGCTTTGGCTGCTTCCCTGGAGAGCCTGTTTCAGTGCCTGACCACTCTCTGGGGGAAGAATCTCTTTCTAACATCCACCCTAAACCTCCCCTGACACAACTTCAGGCCTTCCCCTTGGGTTCTAGAAAGAGATCACAGAAAGAGATCAGAGTCTGCCCCTCCTCTTCCCCTCAGAGAACGTTGTTGACCCCAGTGAGTCTCCCCTCAGCCTCCTCTTTTCCAGGCTAAAGAGAAGAACTGCCCTCAGCTGCTCCTCACATGGCTCCACTTTGCCATCTTCATTGCCCTCCTTTGGATGCTCTCTAATAGCTTAATACCATCTTTAATATTGCATGTTCAGCTGTTCATTTTAGCAGAGCTGCTGTCTGGGTGAAGTGAGGCTGTCTAAAGGCCATTGTTTCTGCAAACAAACTACAACTCCCTTCCCAGATGTACGCTCATCCCCACAAAAAGCACCACCTTTCTTTCTATTCACTGAGGTACTGAATTTGCCTTTAAACCAGCACAAACTAGGACCCTTGCACCAGTTTTGCTGCTTTGCCCCCTGATATCCAGAGAGTAAAGCAAGTGGAAAAACCTGCTCTGTCAATGACTTGCCATGAACCAGGATGTCTTTTAGTCCCTGTTCTGATAAAACAAAAAATTGTCTTCTGTGGTCTCTGCAGAAGAAACGCAAGAGCTGAGCGTGCTGGGATACTTACAGCCCCACACTGCTTACAATGGTGCCGCCTCTTTGTGATGGAGTTGAAGCTCTCGCTGCAGCTCTTACAAGACTGTTTCTCTTTGTCTCGCTTGGATTTCGAAGATTTCCTAGAGGAATCACTCTGAAATTAAAAGTACAATTATGTGATTAAAAAATAATGGCAACATTGTTCGCAGATCCTCTTTGGGGTTCACACCATTTTGGGAAAGAATTTGCATGGCTCTGCTGCTTGCCTCAGCTGGAGGGCTGGCTCAACCATCAGGCGTCTCGGGAGGACGTAATGTGGTCTCAGCCCCTCTCTGCCCACTCATCTCCTTACCACCATGGAGCAATCTCCTCTCCCTGTCTGTCAGCGCAGAGGTGGAGGAATGGCCAAGGTGTGCATCTCAAGAAAACTTCCCTTCCAGCACTCATCCCTTCCTTTTTCAAGGTGCACGTTGACTTTGTGAGTGTGCTGTAAACTTCCCTCTCTTGGTGGGAAGGAGATGTGAAGATTTAGGGGAAAATGGCTTGACTGAAGAAGGAAATGGTATTAGGAGTGGACTTTGCACCACCCAACTTCAAATGCTTAATTTAGAAGTTTCCTTAGTCTCCCTCCCAGCACAACATGAACCATAAGGCTCCTCAGGAAGGCAGGGACACCTCTGCCAGGGACCTGCCCTCTCTGGGACCTGCTGTCTAGGTGGCCAGGCAAGGTTAGCCTCTAAATCCAAGCCAATAACTAAAGTCACTCAGCAAACCTTATTGCACAATTTCCTGATAAATTGAATATCATTACTGGATCCAGCATAAACTGGACTTCCCATGCCTGGAGGTGTTTAAAGCCAGGTTGGATTCAGCTCTGAGCAACCTGGCCCAGTGGAAAGCGTTCCTGCTCATGGTGGAGCTTGGAATGAGATGATCTTTAGGGTCCCTTTCATCCCAAACCATTCCATGATTCTATGATTAACATGCCAACATGCAGATCACAAAAATACAACATGTCGTATAAAGATGTCTTTAAGTGTTTGAAGAATGCCAGCAACATTTCAGAGTATTTCTCAATATTGTCAGAATACAGTGAGAACAGAAGAGTTTGAAACATGGCATTGTAGCTGCAGAAAAAAATAATAAAAATGAAAAAGTCTTTATTACTTGGCAAATTCCAGAGAGCTATTATAAAAGAAAGACTTTTTCAACAAAATGTTATTTAACTACTGACACTGAAAAAGAATTTTTAAAAAATCCCTTTCCATTCCTGTGAAAAAGATGAGGCACTGGCAGTGCCCTCATGCCACCAGTGATGGCTCAGGTGACTTTACCACAGACTCATAACACATGGTCTGAACAAAGGGTCTTTTGTAGCAAACAAGGATATGCATTGTAACTCACATTGTTCATCCTAGATAAATTCAACAGTCACTTTGCATCTGTGTCATTTATTACACAAGCTATTTTATTTACTGCTGATGCCTTTTAAAGGAGGTGCTAACACAGAGCTACCCTTGCTTCAGCATCTTGATAATAATGAGCTTGAATAATTGCCATATTTCTCACCTTTCTCAATACACCCAACTCTGTTTTGAAGCTGCTAAGTCTGACAGGAAAAAACACTCACATAAAATCTGTTCAGAGCCAGGATCTACTTCTTTCAGACTAGGCTGTTTTGACTGCTAATTTGCTTTTACTCTACTGCTTTAACTCTCTAAATCTTGACAGTTTCCTTGAATTTTAAAATTTTGGTGGAAAAATAGCATATATCCCAGCAAGAGGTACAACTCATGTGACTGCAAGATGAAGGCCTGTGGCAGGCCTTAGGTGAGCAGACATCTTGAACTTAGTGAACTATGCAGCCTCCATTTGCTTCTGAAATGCAGGGGAGAATCACCAAAAAGCTGGTAGGAGCAGCAAGGGAAGCAGGGGGCTTAGGAGGCTGCTGTTACCATTTTTTATTACTTGCTGTACAGTTGGAGAATCACACAGTCCCAGAATGGTCTGGGGTGGAAGTGACCTCAAAGTCCATCCAGTCCCACCCTGCCATGGCAGGGACACCTTCCCCTGTCCCAGGCTGCTCCAAGCCCTGTCCAACCTGGCCTTGGACACTTCCAGGGATCCAGGGGCAGCCACAGCTGCTCTGTGCCAGGTATTTCATTGTCTGGGCCAGCAGGTAGAAATTCAGCCCCAATGTTGTTCATGTGACCCATAAATACAGTCTGATGAGACTCTAACATGAGCAGACACATGAGCTACAAAGCAGTTTCAATTCTTTTCCTTCTCATTATTTTCTTACAGGTGTATTTTCCATTTATAAATTAACTACCTGGAGCAACCCACAATGGGGTTGCAATCAGCAAGTGTTTCTGGAAATGCTAACTATAAGTGAAAAATAATTTTAAATTATATAACAGATTTTGTACTTTGTATCTTTTAGTTTGTTTCTCTGCATGCCAACATTATATAGGCAAGATTATGTGTAAGACATTTTAAACACAGGCTCACATTTCCTCCTGAATACAGAAGTCTGAGCATAACCTGCACTAGCAGTACAGAGCAGCAAGAGAATTCAGCAAAGAGGTACCATGATGCAATAGACAAGCAGATGATCCTTCCTGCAGCAGGACTTCATTGTCTGGTTATGCAAGCGTGAATGAGAAGCTGAGGAAAATGCCAGAAGCCTCTCAGGCAGGCTGGGGAGGCACAGGAAGGAGCGCCCAGTGTAGAGCTGGCCACCACTACCACCGACTGACCACACAATGTATTGCTTGTGCTCTCACTGAGCTGCCTAAAGGGATGCCAGCACCAAAAATTCATATTTTCTGAAGCTGCAACTAACATTTTTATTCATTATTCTCTTGATATTATTCATTTTTAGCAAAATTAGAGCCCAGAATCAATGCTAAAAAACTGGGGTATTTTTGTCTTTTTGATCAACTCCACTTTTTTTTCTATGTCAGGAATTAAATTTTTCTTTAAATACATGATTTAAGGAAAATTACTTAACATATCAGTATATGCTATCATATGTAAATCACTGACACAACAATTTATAATCAACTAAAAAGATACAAATTTTTTATTTAATTACCAATAAAATCTATGTACTTAAGACCACCCAAAATTTTTATGTAGGCTTGGGGGCTTTTAATACTTTAAAATATATTTTTTTCTAAGTAGTTCACTAAATACAGCATCTGCAACACAAGGCACAAAACACTAATCACAAAACTGACTGTAAATAAAGTAAAAATTGTTAAGTGAAAATATTAAGTGAAGACAAAAAAATAACCAGCAAGGAGCACACTAATCACAAACTCTTATAACTTGGTTTTTTTTATAGTCAGGTTGCTGGCTTGTTTAACAGCTTTGCATTGACACTGTGCACTCTACCAGAAGGTTCCAAGCTTGGCCAGAGGTCTGGAGGTGCTGCTAAATGGCTCCTTAGTTCCTAAAATCATCATGCTAATACATAACATCCTACAGCATGTCTCTACAGGTAAGGGTATTTTTGGTGGTTGGTTGTTCTTGTCGAGGCTCATTTTTAGTAAATTCAACTAACCCTAGGCATTTCCTGAAAATCTTTTATTCTAGAAGAGAGAGATAAGAACAATAAAAAATAGACCTTATTAAGAACTTGAACCCTTGATTTGATTCAGCAGCAGTTATAGCCATTTTACTGAGCAAAATGAATAATATCTTGAAAGTATATTTTGCTTTCATGGCAGCCAATGTTTAACAGGCCAGAGACATACAAAAGTACTATCATCTCTTCCTCTGCATTCGCAGAAACATGGAAAGCATACTGTGGAAGAAGTGTTATTCAAAATGTGGTTCTGGAATGAAATCCTGAGTTATACAATGCAACAGCATTAATCAGATAGATCTCCTGGTATCTTTTTGCCCTTCTCCCTTCAATCGGTGTAGCTCGCTATCACAATTTAAATACATGCACACAAAGCCAAACAAACAAAAAAAAACCTCACCAAAAATCCCAAAAAAACAACAAAGAAACAAAAAAATGCCCACACAAATCTCCCCCTCTCCAAACCCAGTGCTACAAACTGAAGGAATCAACTCTGATATGTGTGCAGCATGCATCTACTACCGAAGGAGTTATATTGCTCTAAGAAGTCTATTCATGCTTTGAGGAGAAACCCCCTCACATCCAGCACTGTTAGTAAAGTAATGTCAACTTTCTAACCCAGCAAATTGGTAGAAGAGTTTATTTCCTGGTTTTCATGACACATCTGAGCAGGATTCAAATTCCTTGATGCTGCAAATGGCAACTAGCTGTGGGTATAACTTAGCCAGGAAACTAATGACAGCACAGCTGAGGCCACAGACAGCAAGATATAAACTCTATAAAACCTATATTGAAGTATGATTATTTTTTCCTGCTATAAACATAACCCACCTCCCAACACAGCTCTGACTAAAGTATTAGCTTCAAATTACTCACCCCTCCTAATGCACCACCACCATCTGCTCCTGGCATTGATTCAACTGAGCTGGTGCTGGCTATCTGAGGAGAAAGAGAATGACACAGAACAGCTTCAACATGGACATTCTTCCTTAAATATATAGGGAAGGGAAGGGAAGGGAAGGGAAGGGAAGGGAAGGGAAGGGAAGGGAAGGGAAGGGAAGGGAAGGGAAGGGAAGGGAAGGGAAGGGAAGGGAAGGGAAGGGAAGGGAAGGGAAGGGAAGGGAAGGGAAGGGAAGGGAAGGGAAGGGAAGGGAAGGGAAGGGAAGGGAAGGGAAGGGAAGGGAAGGGAAGGGAAGGGAAGGGAAGGGAAGGGAAGGGAAACAAGGTGGGGGTGGTGGGGGGAGAGAAAAGAAAAAGAGTTTGCTTTCAGCCCCTCAATTCTTTGCTTGTGAGCACACTTTAATTTATAGAATCAGATCACAGAATCATAGAATGGTCTGAGTTGAAAGGGATCTTACAGCTCATCTTGTTCCAGCCCCCTGCCATGAGCAGGGACACCTTCCACTACCCCCAGATGCACATGTGCTCAGCCATCCTCAAATATTGGGTGGGCTGTGATGTGGATGATTTTACAGATGGCACTGAACTGCCAACCTTCCTTTGGGTGCAACCTGTGCCTGTCCCTTACATGCTGCAGAAAGCCAGTGCCAAAGTTTGAAGGACACTTTGGCTCTATTGGAGCCTGCCAGCCACACCAGCAAAAGCTCTGTGAAGGTACTTGATTCTGAGAGGAACAAAATTTACTCTATTAAAACACTACTCCATTAAGTTTCTCTTCTTCGTAATCCATTTCAATCCCTAAATAAATGTGAAGTGGCATCTCCATTTATACAGTTATGGAGATGTAGATGTACTAAATACACACAGACGTTTGTATATCTATATATATATTCCTATAGAGTTAATATATAATATTCATATATCTATATGTAAGCCATATATATATACATTCAATAGTATTCAATAGATATAAAGTGCAAATAAGCTTTGTACATTGAGTACCAAAATCACAGGCTACATTCTAAAAAGAATGGAAAACCACCTTACCTGCAAATGAATTTACAGGGAATTTGATAGTTTACACAAGGTTTTCAAACTAATAGATTCTTTATGATAAATTCTCCTGTTATACCCATAGATCATTCTTCCTTTGCCAATCAGACAACATCTCTTATTTCAAGATTATCCAAATGGCCAGTGCATTTTGGCACTCTGGCTTCATTTCATTTTAACGCAAGAAGGTTTAATCTCTGTTTGAGTGGCCAAATTGAAGAGCTATTCATTCTGATGCCTCATTGAGTCTATTTATATACTAATACAATCAATCAACTCTTTAGAGCAAGGAAAGGAGCAAATGCATCCCCTGGGACCAGAGCTGTCCCACCCTAGAGCACTTCCTAAGGGAATACAATTGAATTAAGGGAAGCATCACTACTCAGCTCTAACCAGCTATTTCTGCCTCTGCAGAAACCCAGCAACCCTGAGGTGTTCACATCATCTGTTCCTCAGTCCTCTGCAAAGAGGGCTCTTTTCAGTGGAATCCTAATCAACCCAGAGTTTTACTCTGCCTAGTAAAATGACATCTGTGTGCTGTGATGGCACTTGGAAAAAGAAAAATGTGGAGGAAAAACAAGATTTGAAGAAGAGCTTGAGAAAATCCCCAGCAAATTTAGGGAAAAGAGTAAATTACTCCAGTTGCCTGTTCAGATCCCCTTGTCTGTTTGTTTATTTGGAATAATGGGCTAAAAATCAAATACCCTCTACTCTTACCTGGAAAATATTTCAAACGGGCTTCCCTCTGTTACATTACCATTACCACTCACTGTCTCAGAGCTGGTAACAATACAGTTATTGACATGTTTGTCAGAACCACTCAGATCTATGGGGAAAGAAACAGCAGCATCTAACATTCATGATTTAACTAACAGAAGCATTCTCAGTCTCAGATCCTAGAGATGTCACTTCCACAGAGCTCAGCTCTCTGCAGCACCTTTCCTTGCCAGCCTTCCAAGACTGCACAAATTGGGTCCATCACCACACCAGGTGCCTCCAACTCTTCTGAGATGAAGCAGTGGTGAAAGAGGTCCTTTCCCTTGGGAACACTTTTATATGGTTTTAAAAACACCTTTCACACAGCCTGAAAATGCTGCAGGTGAAAAGGGAGGAACTAAACCACAAAGGAACCCTAAAGCTTTGTAAAAATCCTTCTTAAATTACTACTGCTACCACACAAGCATGTTCAGAGTTGCATGCACTGGTCATGAACTGCAACCAGTCCTAAGCACCCTAACAGAGAAAATGTATGGCCAAGGATGGAAAAAAACCAATTTGACTCTTTTTGCACAGGCTAATTTCTAGTGGCTGTTACAGATGCAGACAGGAATCCATGAGTGCATATCCATTTCTTGAGAGAAAAACAAGGGTCACTTTTCCCTCTAAAGTTGCTGCCCAGTGTTCCATAGATGATATGTCTGGTGGATGCTACCTAGTGCAGTGTATTGCAGTTAGAATGTTCTCAGTATTTGTCCAGTTTTCCTTACAGAAATACTTTACCTGTTTTAACTGACAGCAATTTCTGTCACATTTAGCTGTGACATCAGTTTCAAAGCTGATTATCTAGAGAAGATAATCTCCTAAAAATGCAAGTTAGTATTCTGGCATTAAAGAAATTACAGTACAGACTGCATTAATATCACAGCCAGGGATAAACCAGACTCCTGCTCTGGTTGGCTTTTATGAAGAGTAGAATATAAGTAGGAGGCTACACCATGAACACAGAAGCAAAATCAAATTGAATTTACAAAGTAAGATAATAATAATGAACTTGACCAGACGCTGTGTTTTAATTACATAGAAAGAAATGTGTTTATTAGTTTACTCATTATTTGGGCTCTGAATGCAGCCTGGCTGTGAATGCAGCCATAAGTTAACTGAAAAATATAGGCATGAATTGACTATTTTCTATTTTTTTCCCCAAGTATTTTTAGCTGATGAATAGTTCAGGATAAGTAAACTACGCCAGATTCTGAAAATGGCTCATTGCTGGCAGCTATCAATAGCAGTATTCTAGACTCTACGGAGTGCTGAGAAGATCTTCACTGTCAATCTGACTTTGTGGGGAGGAAAGGCATATCCAACATCTCTCCTGAGGCCCCTGGAAAATCAGGCAGACAAAAAAATCCAGATTTTTTATCTGAGTCACCAAATCAGTCCTGAATCTCCAAGGAGAGATGTCAAAAATGGTTTAGGTACCAAAACAAAAGAACCCCAAACAAACAATTTAGTTGGCAGGGAATGGGGAAGATAAAAAGCTCCCAAAGTTCAATCTCTGCAGATGGACCTTCTCTCCCTCTGCTCCAAGATCCACCATGTGAAGTCATAAAAGTCATAGGCAGCACCATATGATATTCCTAAACATTTTGCTCTCTGAAGCCCCATTCCTCTTTAGTTTGTAGCAAATGCCTGTGCTAAGGTTATCACCATCATTTTCAAGTTGAATGGAGAGATACGGTCCTGATGTCAATACTTCTAAAACAAAATTCCTAGCAAACACAGAGTGATACCTTATGGCTGTAGAGAAACAACAAACTTTTAAGACTATATTACATATTCAGTTGAAGAGTATTTTTCTGAAATATATTTACTATCTAGAAGAACAGTATTTCAAGATCCTTTTAAAATGCATAATTTTCCTTCCGAGTCTTTAAAATACTTTAAATAATAATAAAATAACATCAAATAAATAATCCCAAAATGCATCTCTGATGAGATGGGGAAAAGTAATGAATAATATCTCTCAGGGACACAAATAACATTCCAGACTGCTAAGCACTTATAACATTGAGGAATTATACCTGTTCTGCTAAAAAAAGCCACCAGCCTGGAAAACATGGTGATGGGTCTCAGGCAATTGAATTGTCCTGGGTAATTTATTCTGTATCTGCACAGCTGACTAACTGTGGCTGATACACATTTGAAAGCCAGAGAAATGGAGATTACTGCCCTGTAATGTCATATAAAAATCCACAACAAGACTTCACTATTTTAAAGTTAGCTGTGCAAGTCTCAACTGCTGGTAAAACTGTTCTGGCAAAGGAGAATGAAGCACTGGTACTTACTGAGGAATCAGGAGGATGCTCCTCCTCTTGTGAAAAAGAGCTATTGAAAGCTCTGAAGGTCTCGCTGTTCTGTTTGTGCTTTTCTATAGTGGCTTGAATGACCTGAGACAAAGATGTCAACAAAGATAAGAAGCATCACAAAAAAAAATTTCTCTCATAGGAAGATTGGCAGGATTACCATTTGGTGAAAAACGCTTACAGTTGTATAAATGAAAGGGAAACTTAAAAACCTTAAGTGGTGGTGTTAAACCCATTATTGTTTCAGTTAAAAACTAAGACTGCCATCAGACAGTATTTCTACAAGTCAAACTGGAAGAATATACAAGGTCTGGTGCCTCAGTCTCTTCTCATAGCGGGCTTGAGGAATGCAGGGAAGGGGAGCCCAGCTGAAGCCCCCAGATACTTTCTGGGGCCAGCTGGTCAGCACCAGGACCCTGACTGAGCTCCACACTTCTCCAAGAGCAACTCCACCACACTGGCCCACCCAGCTTCCCTGCACAGCCACATTAATTCAGAACCCCAAAAAGATGATTTCAACTGCTGCCTGCATGGTGATTGCCCTCCTTATCATTGGTATTTTGTACTAACATGAATCCATTCCCTCTTCTCCTCTTCTGTCCTGTTAAAACAAAAGCAAAATAGAGAAAACATCATTGTTCTACTTAAAATATTTTCAGTAAATTCAATTCACAGCTTCACACCTTTATATCCATTAGATTTTTAGCTTTGCTACCCACTATTTAAAAAACATTATTGATAATTATTCACAGCAATTATTACCAAATGCCAAAAATACTTGAATTGTTGACACAGTGGACCCTACAGGCACTACTATAAACACTGCATTCAATAAAGGCAATCAACACACTTTGACTTAGGACCAACATTCTCTTACATATCTGTTACCCACGTCTGCTGCTCACCTCGTAATTTAAAGCTCTGTCACACTAGCACAGCCTGTAGATCAATTTCACAAACCTTCAAAGACAGAACAAGTATCATACCTGGCTTGCAGTTCCAATGATCTCTTTTTTCCTGTTATGGAAAATGTATGAGCCACATTTTGCTTGGCAATTTCTTGGACCTGGAAAAAGCACATCAACTTTTTCACTCATTGAACTTGTCTTTCCAACATTTTTAATGACTTAGAAATACACTCATTCTTAGAAATGCTTAGTCAAAAAGCTCATTTGGAATAAAGTACAGAAGTAGAAAAAATAAGGGACTGTTTCCATAGTTACCTGTCTTGTTGCACAACTCGTGTGTCTGTATCACCAATCAGACACCTATGGCAGTAGGGGTAGGTGTGCCAGCCAGGGAACAAGGTAAGGCTCTCAATCCAAACATGTCACACAGTCACCATTACTATGCTCCCTTTTTGAATGATTCTTATAAAAATTTCATAAGCCCAGCTGTCAGAGACTGAAATGCTATAATTTATGTCTTAAACATCTTCATGAAAGACTTTGGCTTGTTATAGCAAAACCGTACAACAGATACAGAGAAAACCACCAAAACCCTGAATGGAGCCCTACACTGCTCATTGATGAAGATAAAGTGACTTAGGGGAGAAGAACACATTCAGAGAGAGATCAAGCTTAGCACCCTCAGGGTGGAAGTCACAGCCCCAGGGCTATCAGCTGCCAGGCTGGAACAGACCCTCACACCAAAGGCTGGGGGGAGGAGAGGTTTTGGGTGTGTGATGAAAAAGCCTCTGATTCGAGCAGTGAACACCCATTTGCCGTTGTGCAGAGGAGCTCAGCTCTGGGCTCCTTCACCCTGGCAGAAACCGCATCCACATGAAGGACAGCAGAGTCATGGTCCATCAAACACCCCCCTACAAAGGGGTCCCCAGACCCTGCACCAGAGATGATGCAACAGATCCATAGTGTTGCAAAGGACAGTGTCAAATGTGCCCTACTCAGGGGAGGCTTGTGGGTGCTCCCACCTGGCCCAAACCATTTTCTCAATCCGCTGGATTCCACACTTTCCAGCAACAGGTGGCAGTGGGACCCTCACCACCAAGAATAACAGATGGAGGGGAGCAATGAGATGTTGTTGGGACCCTGGGAAGGGTGATATGTTTCCACCCAACTGGTGTCACCTTCTCCCTTTCTCCCCACCCATACACACCTCTTTTTCTATTTCTGTCCTTATTTTCTCTTTCTTTCTCTTTGCCTCTTTTACTATTAAATAAAATATATCATTTTTTTTGGCACCAACATCGAACTTCATTTGGTTTTAATCAAGTTTTGGGGTACATTTCAAACCTTTCTGGGTTTGATCCATTTTATTCGCTAAGGCTTAGTTTCCTATGGTCTTCTGTGTTAAACTGGTTCATAACACCAACCAACCAAAAAAACCCAAAAAGAGATAAAATCATAGAATCACTAACGTTGGAAAAGAACTTTAAGATCCTCAAGTCCAACCATCAAAACAGCACCATCACATTCACCACAAAACCATGTTCTCAAGTGCCACATCCACATGGTTTTTGAACACTTCCAGAGATGGTGACTCCAATTCTTCCCTGCGCAATCTGTGCCAGGGCTGGAAATCCATTTCAGTGAAGAAATATTCCCTAATATCCAACCTAAGCCTCCCCCAGTGCAACTTGAGGCCGCTTCCTCTCATCCTGTCACACGTTAGAAGAGGCCAACCCTCACCTGGCTACACCCATCTTTCAGGCAGTTGTAGAAAGCGAGAAGGTCTTGCTCCTTATCTCCAGAATCCCCCCAGCTCCCTCATCAGATTTGTGCTCCAGACCCTTCCCCAGCTCTGTTGTGCTTCTCTGGACACACTCCAGCACCTTCAGATCTTTCTTGTCATGGAAAAACTGCATTGATCCAAAGTGATCCAAACCTGGGTTTTAGAATTCTACTATATTTTTACATTCATACAATGTTATGTATTTAGATTCAGCAGGGATCCAAAGCTATCAACAACATTAAAAAAAGAGGAAAGAAGAGATGCAAACCTGCAGTCCTGCAATGTCCATCTTCTCTCGGACACTGAACTTCTGGCCGATCAGCCTCAGTTTTGGCACACAGTACAGCACCATGCTGTTAAACTGCAATGAGGCAAGAGTTTAACTTAGGCAGTTACATGCTAGACACAGCTTGCACTGTGAAGGTTTAGGGCTCTGGTGTGTTTTACTCTAAGATATAGCTCTCAAGAAGAGATTTAAGGTGAAAGTGAGACTGATGGATCATTACTGAGAGAAGTGGGCACACAGAAACACCTCAGCCAGTCACTTCTCCCTTCTGCATCTCCCTCTGAATTGAACTGCCTTGAAAGCACGAGAGCTCTTCTCCCAGTGCCAGTGAGAGCTGGCCATCTCCTGCAGCAAGGTGGTTTGGCTGGAAACCACCTCCTGTGGCACTCTGCAAAAACTCAGCCTCTGAGGAGGGAGATGGAAAAGACCCCTTTGGGCCAGTAAAGGCACAGTATGAAAGAAAGAAGGAAATCCTTGAGGAAAAAACTACAAGAGAAAACTGCTGCTCAGAAGGAGTAGCTGGGCTCAGCTAGTGAATGCTTTTTGTCTTTAAGCTTGGGAAGATGTAAACATACCACAGAATCATAGATTCAAAGGATGGCTTGGGTTGGAAGGACCTTAAAGCCTATCTCCTTCCACTGCCTGCCATGAGTAGGGACCCCTTCCACTAGACCAGTGTGCTCTAAGGCCCATCCAACCTGAGCACAGCCCTGAAAATAATAGAGCAGCTGAAACACTCACCAGGAATAAATACCTATCCTGTGCTGTGCCATTCTTTGCTGAAAGTTTCTGAATTTGTCCTTCTTTAATGAGCTCGTTGGCTGGGTTAACAATATCCTCTTCACCACCCAGGCGCTCATAGACTTCCAAAAGCTTGTGCATCTTTTCCTGCCAGTACAAATATCCAGCAATTTAAATTTTAAAAAAAATTATTCCATGTGGTCTATTTTCCAGTCTTTAATTTCTGTGGTAAATGCATGTAAGTTGAAAGAAAACAGTCTTATAGCTTTGCATTTATATTAAAATGCATTGCATATTGTTCAGTGCTATTCCCCACTCTGGATTTGTCATACTGGATTAGTTATACTTGGATTGTGCCATTTAATGACACTTTGAGATAAATTTATTTGATACTTTTAGACTATTACTATTCAACGCTAAATATGTATTATAGAATCATAAAGGTTGAAATAAATCTCTAAGATCATCAAGTCCAAATATTAATCTTTGGAACTTTAGAAGCAATGTCCAATAAAATCACTGGCCAAGCTGGAGACTTGTACGCTACCAAATAATGGAAGCATGATTTATTTCTTCTACTGCACTACAACAAGAGTAAGCAGCCAACAATTAATTCAACCCTCCACTAACTTTTGGGGATATTGCTACAACATTCACTTTCCTTTCAGTCTGGCTTGGACCTCAAGCAGCAAAATTATTATAACAGCCTTTTCCAATGTGTTCTCGTGTACTAACAGAAAAAGCAACCAACACAGAAACCAATGAGCCAACAAGTTGTTTCATATTCCTGATATCAGCAGAGATACTGTACAAAGCTCCAAGGAGTTAAGAGGCCCAAAACCAGAAAAATTTCCACCAAAATATATCCTTATCAAGAGAACATGCCAGACTCAAATAGAAACAGATGGTTTCCTAACTATGCTTTCAGACATACTGGAAATACACAGACATCAGCTGGCTACTTCCCCATAGCAGCCACAGGAAACATGGTCTCATGGTGTCCCCACCAGCTGAGAGAGGAAGTAATGGTCTGATAGGGAAGTGAACATAAACCCTGGACCTAAGCCAGATACACAGCATTTCAGGTCTGTTTGATACAAAATATCCTGAGACACCTGGGTGCACCAAAGGGATAACATCTGCAGCTGTAAAGCCCATTTACTTTAACAGTAATGCACTAGTTCTTCTATATGTAAAACCTGTGCTAATGTCCAAAATCTCCACATCTGACTGCCCAGCTTTTGAAGCACAGCTTTCTGAAGCTACTGATGCATGCAAAATGCACATTCTGTGCACTTAAGATGGGCCAAAATCAAATCAAAGCAACCTTCATTCTGTTGAAGAACTGTAGGACTAAAAAAACAGTGTGAAAATCTGCAAGGACACCTTGTGAATGGGTCTAATTGGAATACTTCCAACACTTTTCAAGGACAAGCAAATAACGAGTTTTATGAAGACTTCCTTTTTCAACTCATTGGGTCCTTAAGAATGAGGGAGGTGGAATTAAAGCCGAACGAGCCACAGAAAACTGCATTTGCAATAAAAAGGACTCAGACATCCAACACATGTTTAAAGCCTGAGTGACAGGCAGATTTTCCTCTCCAGTTACCGTGCTGAGCCTGTTGCAATGGAAGGCCCTCAATTGAGCCAAGTGTTTCAGTCAGATCAACAATTCCGTTCTGGAATTGCTACTCACCATCTTCCGGATGGCTGCATTGGAATGGTTTGCTGCTGTCGATATCAGCTCCAGTGACTCTGCAATAAAGGTACCAACAGTTATGCATTCTCTAGATTATATCTTTCAATAGCTCCTTGGGAGACAGGTTCACCTCTCTGAGTAGTTCTTCCTTCAAAATTGATGATACATAAGCAATTATGGACACAATCAGTTCTGCCTGTTCAACTGATCTATGTTTCATCTTTCTCTCCTAAAAATCTAGATGAGCCAAAGCACACAGTGACAAAGAACCCTCACTTTCTAGGAATCACCTATTAAAAGTCAAGTTTCACTTAAGTCTTCTCAAGCATATTTTTAAGATTGTTTTCCTAACACAGAGATTGCTGGCTTATGGTGATATGGACACTCTTTTGGTTGAGAGCAAAAACTCCTTGTAATCAAGAGAAGACCACTTCTCCTGTTTCACCATATAAACAGAGTCTATCTGGTTTTCTTGGCAAGAAATACACATTTAAATTCAATACAAATTTAAAACCATTCTTCCTTTCTTCCTCTGGCTACTGCAAGGATGTCTTCCTGTCTTTGTCCTTAGCCACACAATGGAGTAAACAAAAAAGTTAGATGTTCTACTACAGCAAACTTCAACATATTGTCACTGCTTGTTTGCCAAAGCTGCTTTCATTCCTAGAGCAGGTATTCCAACCCTTTTCTTCTCAACTCCAAAAGCATTCAAAATCCCTTTGTTTGGTAATAATTTGATTAATTCAAATCTCCATTTCTACCATAGTCCTGGCTGTAAGTATCTGAATACACAAAGAAAAACTGCCCAGGATTTCATTGTGCTTTTAGACAGAGAGGCGTTTACATGTACTTTCAGCATCTTTCCTGTCTGGAGATTCTTCTGGAAGTTTCTTTAAGTAGTCCTTCAGGAGAAGCTCATAACGAGGAATCCTTTGCACTGGTTCAAGCATATGATGCTGCAAAGTCAGGTTTCCACACACCTCCTGTTTCTGAAATGGAGAAAAAGCAAGAACAGGAGGGTTTGATTTTTTTCTGCCTTTGGTGCATAACAGAATGAAAAATGACCATGCACATACAGATAGAAGAGTGTACAGAAGCTTCTCAAGCCATCATAGGTCGACAAACTCATTAGGTTGGAAAAGACTGAGATGATTGAGTCCAAACATAAACAAAACACTGCCAAGGCCAACTAAATCAAGTCCCCAAGTGCCACATCTGCATGTCTTTTAAATCCCTCCAGGGATAGTGTTTCCATCACTGCTCTGGGCAGCCTGAGCCAGGGCTGGACAACCCTCTCCATCAAGAAATATTTCCTAATATCCAATCTAAACTTTCCCCTGGCACAGTTTGAGGTCATTTCCTCTTGTCCTGTCTCGTGTTCACTGGAAGCAGAGCCCAGCCTACCCCACATCTGCCCCTTCCTGTCAGGGAGTTGTGCAGAGCCAAGAGGTCCCCCCTGGGCCTCCTCTTCTCCAGGCTGAGCCCCTTCCCAGCTCTGTTCCCTTCTCTGGACACACTCCAGCCCCTGCAGCTCTTTCTTGTTGCGAGGGGCTCTAAACTGACCCCAGCATGTCCAGCACAGGGGTGGGCACTGCCCTGGCCCTGCTGCCACACCAGGGCTGAGCAGCCCAAGGTGCCCTGGTCCTTCTTACCCACCTGGGCTCCTGTTCAGCCACTGCCACAGCACCCCAGGGCCTTTCCAGCCCCTCTGGCTCAGCCTGGAGCTGCAGGGGTGTTGTGACCCAATGACAGGACCTGGCACTTGGCCTTGTTCAGCCTCAATCACTGGCCTACGATCAAGCCTCTCCAGAGCTGGGCTGCCTGATAGCAGATGTCAGAGCTGGCAGCTTTTATGTGAATCTTCATCCTATGTCAGGCATTTTCTGCTGATATGCAACTATCTTCTTTCAGAAGGCTCAGAAAAGCTTTTCCCATCCATGGCCCTGTGCAGCATTGTTCTCCCAACTTCATGAAATCACAATGCCCCCAGGAATGTACTGCTTGCCAGAGCTCACTGTATGAGCAGTAGGCACGCTGCTCACACATCAGCTTTGAGAGGCAGAGCTCTCTCAAATTCTGCTCCTTTTTCACTTGGCCAAGAAGGGGAGGAGATTTGAGTCTGGTTACACAAAACATCATCCAATAAGGCACCAAAGTGCTCTGCTTACAATGGCACTGAGTATTGCAGTGTACTTGTTTTCACAGCATCTCGTGAAGCAAAAGAATATTTTCGTTTAAAAGAGGAGAGATGAGAATCTCAGTAAGAACCAGTAACTTGCTTTAACGCACACAGGAAGTTTCTGCTAGTGATGTAATCTGACTCCACAGCAGCATGTTAACCACAGACACACACAAGCTCTTCTACACAGCATTATTTTTACATCAGCCCACTAATGTGGTCTGCTCTCATGTAAACAACCTCTCTATAACCATGTTAATTTCACTGTGTATTTCTCAGAGAAAGGAACTTCTTTCAAGTATCTGCAATTTCCTCATAAATATTCCAGCCCACACCACACTGCTGACTCGTTCCATTCTCACAGCGAAACTGGAGATAATGGGATGAATGTCTGAGAGAAAAATATTAGCTATCTTTCCAGAAATTCAAAGGACTAAATTTGATAAGTCACAGTCATCAACTTATTAGTAACATTTGATTTTTGTTTTCTGCTTTCCCTAATTTACCATAATTAGTAACAGTGAATGCCTAATGCTTTATATTATATACACACTATTCCATTAGCAGCTTAGGTAGACAGTGCATCCCTGAAGGATCACAACATACTTCAACTGGTATGTTGAAAACTATCAGTGGCTTCTGAGAGATATGTCAAATAAGTGGACTAAGAATTCTGGGTCCAATCTCTGCCTCCTGCAGCTATAATCACCGAGCAACAGAGCAAAAGGTGCTGTGTAAGTGTGACTAAATAACCTACAGTGCAATTCTGTCATCAGCAGGCTTCCGAGTCACATCTCCTGCCTGCATCACCAGTGCCCACACTGCCTGGCAAGAGTTCTGCTCAAGCAACAGCAGAGCTGCCCATGGTCTGGAACCGGTGTAGACCAACAGGTGACATACATCATTTATGTTGGAAGCTCCTTGGTGGGAAGAGACAGGTGACTTTTAGAGAAGGGAGCTGCCTGTGCTGTAGGGAAAACAGTCCCAAATGGATTACCCTGCAGAAAGTCATGGCTTGCCACTGGCTGAGGACAGCAAAACACAGGTGTGTGTGCCCTTAGTGGGAGCAGGACAGGTACAGGCAAAAAAAGGGTAAGAAAAGTCCTGTGGAGCAGTAGCGTGGCAGGAAAGGACCTCCCCCAGTCCTTGTTTCTCCAAACTTCTGTCTTGAGTCTCTGACACAGCCCTAAACCTCCACTCAGGGCCTCTCCTCTCCCAGCTTGCCAGGGGATTACTTGATTCCCAACAGCTGGCCCAGCCACAGTCCTCCCATTTAGGGCAGGCAGCTGTACTCCCTGTTCAGCTTAACCCACTCCTTGCCAGCCCTTCCTTCTCAAAGGATGGTATCTGCCTTCCAAAGACTGGCAGAGAGATGCTTATGAGCATCCTGGAGCCTGCATCCATTCAGCTGGCCCAGGGGATGAGCAGGATAGAACAGTTTTATGGATACACCAGCATAACCAGAGCTCTTCCCCTCTCCCTGCACAGCTTTTTGTGCAATTATGAGAAAACACATGAAAATCCATCTCAAGCATCCTCCTGTGGAACTGTGATCCTGAGAGAAGATTGCCACTTTGGAAGCCTCAGAAAAACCAGACAAACAGCAGATGCTGTCAGTGACATATCCAAACCTAAGCACACCCACCTCTTTTTAATAAAAAAAAAAAAAAAAAATAAAGTTAGAAATGAGGAAGACAAATTCAAAAGAGTCAGAATTACTGGTCCAAGGGTGAAGTTTCATTCTGTGATCTGATACTCTTCTTAAACCACAGAATCATGGAATGGTTTGGGTTAGAAGGGACCTTGAAGACCATCCAGCCTAACCCTCATCCACCGTCCCAAGTTGCTCCAAGCCCCATCCAGCGTGGTCTTGAACATTTCCACGGATCCAGGGGCAGCCACAGCTTCTCTGGGCAGCCTGGGTCAGGGCCTCACCACCTTCACATGGGAGAATTACTTTCCAATATCCCATCTAACCCTGGCCTCTGTAAGTTTAAAGCCATATTAAAAAAAAAAAAAAAAAAAAAAAGTTTGAGTGGAATAAAAGCTGTGTGTGAAATCTGTATACCAGAAAAACAGAAAAGAGAAGAAAGGAATGCCACTAAAATTGTGTAATTTTAGTATGTCTTATTATCTTGACAATGTGTGTCATTAACTGGGAAACAAATAAATACACTGAACTGAGGATCTCTCACTCCTGGTTCTAGCCAGCAGAGAGTTAATTTTTTCCAGTAGCCAGGAGGGGTGTGGCCAGGGCCTCAGTGTTAGTGGATAACACCTCAGGTCATTGCTAGGCTGGAGGAGAGGGTCTTATTTCAGAGAAGGTTCCTTATGGTGGAGCAAGTGTGGCAAATGGAGCAGTTTGGGTGATGCTGGTCCTGACTGGAGGAAGTGGTTTCGGTGAGTAGCTGCAGCTGGATTGAACTCTGCACTCTCTTTTTGGTACACCTTTATTTTTATTATTAACATTGTGGCTCTTACTGTTTGTTTTCTTATCTCATTGTTTCCAGTAAATTGTTCTTACCTCAACCCATGATTTTTGCTTTTTGGGCCTCCAGCTCTCCTCTTCAGGTACTCCAGGAGGAGGGCAAAAGGGCAGTGGGGGAAAACAAAGGAGTAGTAGTGTGGTTTTGGAGTCTCTAAACTGGGGAGTACCATTCCTAAACCATTACAATCTCCAAGTCCTATTATGTGAATTCAAAACATACCTGTATATTCTGAACAACATCTTTGAAGGGAGAGGACCGCTGCATACATGTGTTCACTATGTCCATTGCCCTGTCAAAGTTCTTTACATACTCTCCATACATCTTCAGAAAAGGAGCAAGTTTCTGCAGGATATCTCCTAGCCGTGGGTTGACGCTCCTGTGGTAAAGAGACAGGTAACTACTGAAATCTCTGGAAATGAATGGTATCTTCAGAGAGAAAACACAGCTGTGAGATTTCCACAGTTGTCTCCCACATGCAGAAGCATTTACACATATGTGCAATCAAGACAGGCTAAGTTCAATTTATGGTAATCTATGCAATATCCTAGATGAAACTTCAAACGTGAATCCTGTTGTAAAAGGGATGACATTTCTCCCCTCACTGTCTTAAGTGAAAAGCAGACTGACTATACATCATTAAAAGAACTTCTGCCCAACACAAAATCTTGTGGGAAACTTTTACTTATCAAAAATAATCTCTTCCACCACAGCCAAACAACTGATTTGGTTTTAATGCAAAGAGATGGCTCAGTTCAACAGGTTAATCCTTAGGGGCTAGTAACCCCAGGCTGGAGCAGCAGTAACCACAAATCTCTCTCTGCCAAAGACATGGCCAGGCAGAGAGCCAACCATTCTCCCCCAGTCTGCTTGCAAGCCCCTCTAGCCAGTTGACAAGCTTCTATCCTCTTCTGACTCCCAGACTCTGCAGTTTTCCTCTCCTCTCTTACAGCTGTCCCTGCAAGTGCAAGTCGGGCACAGAGGTGCTGAGACTTATTTACCCCTTCTGCTCACTGACAAACGTGTGAAGACTGGACTCAGCCAAGAGAGAGGCAAACCCTGGTCTTGTCTTGATCAATCAGGGGACCTGCAAAGGTCAGCACTATCTGCACCTGCCGCTGCAGGACACCATGCAGCCAATGTGTCCCCTCAAATTGGATCTCCTAGACCTGACTTACAATTAACCTTTCGACCTATCACTGTGTTTCTGCCTTATCTACAGCTTACAGCATCACAGAATCATTAGGGTTGGAAAAGACCTCTAAAACCAATAAGTTCTACCTTCAACCTCATTAAAGCAGCCAAATTTTAAATGGTATTCGAAAATATTTATTTCAGCTATGGGGCCAAAAGAAGCAATTTTATTCCTTCCTAGTACTGTAATTTCATAGTACTGCAATAATAGGAGAGTAGGAATGCAGTAAGGAAAACAGCTCTGGTAATACTTCCAACTAAAAAAACGCTCACAATGTATTCTGGAAGTTTTGAGTGCTCAGGCCTACTCCTTAAGTCAGAAATGTTTGAGAGACTTCAGAAATGTTTGAGAGTTAGTAAATAACTAAAGTAACTGCTGCATTAAACAATAAAAAATTTGGAATTAGACTAGGCCTCATGGTTGCTACAGTTTCTTGAAAATGTATTTTTTTAATAATTGTAATGAGAGCTACCTACCATTCTTGTGTAATTCTCGTTTTGAGCTCAGGAAGAAGAAATTGTCCATGGAAACAATAGATGGAAGAAATATTTGAGAAGATGCCTGTTATCACTTCAGATGAGATCCCTGCTTCGGACAATTTAGTGCAAAAAACCTGCAGAAGGCAACAAGACAGTACCAACATTTTTAACTAAAAACAGTCCTAGACATGCTGATTTTAGATTGCAATTTTGCAAAGCTGACTGCTTAGAACAGAGCTGCAGATTTTCACCCCTGGTAGCCACTCCTTGGTGTCTTAAGGAGTTTCACAAAATTTAAGCGGACTGTCACCCAGAGTTAGATATATCACTATAGGCCATTGAAAAAACTAGGAAATCTGAGCTATAATTCAAAAAAGATTGAAATTACTGGGAAGATCAGACATCTCATATTTGAGTGCAAGCTGCAAACATCATTCAGTCCCTGAAAAGCATTTACTGCTATTTACACAAAGCAAAATAAATAATGTGATTGGGTTTTTCTCAGTAGGAAAAATTACACTATACTGAACAAAAGGAAAAGACATTCCCTAGATTTTTATGGTCCAGAAACAGTTTCTGTTAATCTAATACACACACTGTAAGTCTTTCATACAGCTCCAAGAGTTGTAGGGTGAAGCATTCTCCAAGTTACAGCTTCTAACAGTATTTCTTGCCAGGTGACAGTTTTCTATTTTTTTTTCTTCTACTAATTTTTAAAAAGCACTTTGCTAGAAATGTGTCTCATCCTCATCTTTATTTCTTTCCTGCATATTCATGTCTTTTTTCTTTGAGGTAATTATAGAAATGTCTGAATTGTGTAGCGCCAACTCAAAGTCTATGGGGAAGAAAGTTCAGACTCATCACACCAGTTTCACTTCATCGCCATGTGTAAACATGATGGGCAACAATTACAAAACAGACTGGTAAAAAAATAGCTTGCTGTAGGCTCAGGGCTAACACATGTGGCCTGATTTTAGTAAAACTTCAACTTCTTGCACATCAAAGAGCAATCACAGATTTCATCATTTCTTAGTGCTTTCATTATCCCTATGATTTCCTCTCCCCATACACCCAGGGAGGAACCAAATGCTGGCAGTGTCTGTGTCTTGGACTGCTGCTTTCCCATTTCCCTTTCTGCCATCCCAATCCTCGGTTTCCTTTCAGAGAACCCTCTTGCTCAAAGCTCACATCTGGGATCCACGGCACACGGCCTGACAGGCAAACTCCATCTTCCACCTACACACAGCATTTGTACTGAGCTACAGCTTAGGCAGTGGACAGGAGACATCATTGCTGCTCACTGGAAAGAAAGGAGAATTAATTCAAAATGGAATTACCTGGTCCAAGAGATGGAGTCTTTTAACATACGCTTCTTCTGTGTGGAGCAGCTCACTGGCGATGTTGAATAGCTTTTGGGGCTCTGTACACTATAAAAAAAAAAAGTTACAAATGACACAATCCATCTGCACCTCCACACCTGAGTTCCACTAACTGTTCTGTTTTTCATTTTGTCAGTGGCCTAAATCCTACCAGCAGAGGAGCCTGGAGTGAAAGAGGTTAACACATTCCAGAATCTGTCCCACACCTCTCAAAAGATCACTTTGCTCCAGAGATATTTTAATGCTGTTTTCTGAAAGAGCAATTAGTAATGCAATCAGTGTCTGGTCAGGACATCACTTGAGTTCATTATGGCTTTATAAAAAGAACCAGAAACATCCTCTAAACCTGGAAATAAGTCAAGTTAATTTGAAAAACAAGGCAATAGATTGTAAATAAACTGTTCTCATTTTTGGATTCAGGTCCTGTAACTAAAATGAAAACTAGAAATCAGGCTGTTTGGCCAGATTTCTACTCTTGCTAGCACAGCATTACTCTCTATGGCATATTTCTAAGATTTTTGTGCAGCTTTATACACAGGCCAGTTCCCTGGAAAGAATTTTCATCAAGGTAACCAAAATTACTCAGTGAAGCCTTTCATTAAGCTCATTAAAAAAAAAAAAAAAAAGAGAGAGAGAGAGAAAGGACTACTTAAAAACTCTAAATACAGTTTTAAAGCACTGACTTTAGGCACTGTTCAGCCAAAAGCTACATAGACCCTTCACTCACTAAGTGCTTAATAATACCTGAATTACTAGAATACAGGTTTGAGCTTCCCAACAATCTTTTAAAGTGTTAGACTTTAAACACCATGCCTACATATAATGAAACCAGTCCAAAACAGTGTTGGCTGGCTTGTGTTCAGGAATACAAGCATGGAAAATGGGCAGCAAGGATGATCAAATGTAAAGAAACTATACTGGGCTGGATCCAGAAAAAGACAAATGCACTGAAGGTAAGAGGTGCATTAATGATTCCTGGAATGCAGAACATTGACTGGGTGCAATTAATCACTATTTCTATGGGAAAACTGAAGGGCATCAAATAAAATCACCAAGGCGCTGCTTCCTCAAGAAACACAACATTGCTGGCAGTAACCTTCACACAGGTTCACAAAAGAACCAGAAATATCCACAGAGGAAAAATTTAGCTGAAGTCTATTAAACACATGGGGCAATTGCCAGCTGAGGAAGTACCTGGGCCTGTCACCAGCAGCAGTGCTCAATCCCAAATGTCTGTCTCTGGTGCTCACATTTGGGGCAAGGACTTGTAGATATAACCCTGTTAGCCACCATCAGATTGTTGGAAAACATCAAATAAAGGCTCTCTTTAAGCTTCTTCAACATTACCGTGTTTTGTTTCCAAATAAAGTTGATGAGAAAAATTTAAACACCAGCCCTCCACAGAGAGTCAGACAAACTGCAGTACAACTGAAAACTTCAAAGGTTTTTCACAGAAAGCCGTGAACTCCAACAAATCAGACCCACAATTATCCTACATGGAATGAGGTGCCACTTGGCATGAAGTACTCATAGCTCCATGATGTAAGTATTATTGAAGGAAAGTAAATAGCTCTCCTTTATTTGAAGCAACATCAGACTTCCTTTGAAGCAAACCAGGCACAAATTTGAATTATTTCCAGGCACAAATCTGAAGATAGGCAAACATGAAGTTCTGACAGGGACTGTCTCTGCCCCGCCTCTCAAATTATTCCAAGTCAAATACTCTTTTACACTCTTTCAACATGCTACACAACATCGTGCTCTGTTCACTATATATTAATATTTAGGGGAAGTGAAAAACAAAACAAACCACAGCACAATAAGTCTTGAAATTGTTGCAAGCAAATACATCTTATTACCGTTTACACTGCAGTGCTCTGCTGGCCCAGTCAAACCCAGTAACTACAAGGATCTCTCACTGAGAAAGATATTATCTACTGGTGTTGCTGTGTACAAAGAAGTGCTCAAATGAAAGGCACTGATGTAACCAGCTGGCATGCCAGTCACCAAGAGCATCCTTTGAGTTTTTTGAATTCAGAATTGGAAAAATACTTATTGCCAACCAAATACATTTGTACTCAGAAGTAAATCTTTACATAGCACAGGTAGCTTTTTAGGTCCTGACCTTCACCATCTGCAATTCAGCTTATATTTCAAGAAAACTTGCTGACATCTGCTTAAATACCAAACAAGGGCTTAACAGAATCAGCTTCAGCTCAGTTTTACAGTGACACTATCTTCAGTTGCTCTCTCTGCTAAGCAGAGCGGTAGGCACATTTTTCAGACAAATTTGCAACTTATTTGGCTTTCAATGGGCATAACATTTTAAATGAAACTATAGATTAATTAAACGTGAGGCAGTCCCATTCTTCTAACTTCATTTTGTGCCATGGTGGGATAGCTTTAACAAAGCCCAAGCCATCATTCAGTTCACTAGGAACAAGATATTTCATGGTCCATGCTTCTAAAGGAAAAGTAAAACAAACCTGCAAATTGAGATTATGCTCTGCTTTGTGCAGTGTTCTTGCTGAGTGACTGCTTGCCACAAGCCACAGCATCTCCTGTGCAGTCATTCCCTAGAGCCTTACACCTACTGCAAAGTCTGGACAGAACAGTGTGGCTGGTGGGGTGACAAGAAAGGTGAGAAAATTGAAGAGGGAGGTGTTGACTTCACAACACAAAATTCACTCCAGTGCTCAATGCAGCATGATGCACTTTCACTTTGTGAACGATTCAAAAATTCATTTTCAGCTGCAACTGTCCATAAAACATTTTAAAATATGTTTTTGTTTTTTTTTTTTTTTTAAAGAAACAACAGCCTGAAATCAAACAGAACCAGTTTCTAATGAAGGTCAGATTCACGCTTGGAATGCATTTGCACCTTAAATCTTGCAGCAACCATTTTTCATACAATGGGTGTGCACAACTACATTCAGTCAGCATCAGTCTCACATAGGGCACATAGGGCTTTCAGCAAATCTTGCAAGAGAGCTGCTGGGATAGAGCTTAGGTTAAAATCATACATAGTTATGTGTCAAAACTCCATCAGTCAGCCCTGCAAAGACCACAAAAAGTCACAAAAATATTACAGGCCACTTCCTACTCAACAATCCTGAAAATAATACAGAAAAGTTATCCTATGCTTGGTTGTCTTTGTTGCACTGAAATCACATTTTCCTTAAGATACTTAAATCATGATGATGTCATATCTGAATTTTCTCAACCAACATTATGACTAAAACATTGACATACAGACTTTTTTTCTGAATATACATGGAGATAATCTCACCCAAAGGTCATAGTAGCAGGATTGCAGGCCAAATTTTACAACACACACTAGACAATGAAATCAGATGTGAAACCCCAGCCATGTACAGGCAGAATGGAAGCATGTGTCCATGAATGCATGAGACCCAAGGGGGGCTCCATTGTTACTATTTACACATCAGGAAGCATGACAGAGGGAGAAAAACATTCTTTGGTGATTACAAATGAGCATATATGACTCTTAGTGAAAAAATGCCTAAAAAAACCCCTCTGAAGCACAGATACCCCTCCCAGAAGCATTACTCAGGCTCTCAGGCAGTCAGCAGAAGTCTTGGGACTTTGGAGCACGACAGTCCCTCAGTCTCACTTTTATGTCACTTCTTTTCTCTGCAGCCATCTTTGTAACCATCCAGATTAATGTGCATCACTTCCTGGAGCTCCTGACATTTTCTGAGACATTATCAAAACTAATAACCTCCCTTGGTTAATTTTTATTTTGATAAAAGATAACTGGAAATCTCAGTAAATCACTCCTGAGATTTAAAAACATAATTTGTGCTAATACTGAGCCCTGTTAGACTGCTGCAGACTCTTAACGAATCACTGCATAGCTAAGCCTATAAATACAACATTACCACTCACATATCAGGTAAAGTTACCTTCCCCAAGCATGAGCTGTGTGCAAGCTTGGGTGGAAGATAGAGGGATCACTGAAGTAGAAAAGAATAGTTATTCATGATCTTCACTTACACTGATATCCTAGGAGTTACTGATCCATCATTAAATCACTCTGCAGCTGTACTTACGATTCTCCTCCAACTATAACAGCTTTCACATTTAATGAGACCACTGGCTACCTTCATGGTGCAGCTGCAAAGCCTGGTACTGGGGGTAGGAGGGGAAATGCAAGAAAAATACTTTCCCAACCTAAGGCTTTTTGAAGGAGATGAGGGCTCCCCAGCTCCCAGGCCAGCAGCTGATGCCAATTGAATTATCTCTTCTTTCAAGCAGGAAAATTATCAGTTTTGTCAAGGATGATGTGAAATTCCAGCCTAAGAATAACCATGGAACAAGTCAACTTTGAATCACATTAGCTCTCCTTGCTGGAAGCTGTGGCCCTTCACTCTAACCCTGAGTCCACAGTGCCCCAAATCTGCAACAGAATCAAAGAGGGGAGCAGGAAATGACCTCAAGTTATGCCAGGGGAGGTTTAGATTGGATATTAGGAAAAAATTTCTTCACTGAAGGGTCAGGCATTGGAAGAAGCTACCCAGGGAAGTGGTGGAGTCACCAGCCATGCAAGTGTTCAACAGACAGGTAAATGTGGCTCTTCGGGACACAGTGGACCAGTCAGTGTTTGAGTAGTGGTTGGACTCAATGATCTTCAAAGTCTTTTCCAACCACAATGATTCTATGATTTTATGTGGACACTTGACACAGAAATTAGCTTCACCCAATGTGTCCCCAGAAGAGGGCACAATCTTTACACTGAAGAAGAGGCAGCTGCTCTCTCAGCCTTCCTCCTCTATGTGACTGCAAAAACCAGGTAACTTAGTGTAGCTTGGTGAGCTTCAAAACTGCCTTTGGGAAGGGGAAATAAACTCCAACTGCGTGGGAAAACCTGCAGTGCATCACATAAAGGAGGGAGGGTAATACAAAAAAACCAAAACAAGTGAGTTTTCTTCTGGAGATACCTCTCATAAATTTACCAGGTGAGCTCCAGAGAATTATAGCCTCATAATTTTGTGTCATCCTTTTTTCCTACTATATGGACACATAACCTAAGGAACAAGACTCAAAACCAGCCATCAAATCATTGATATCATATGAAACAGTGGTATTTGTCAACAAAGCACTTCTTAATCATATGGTAAAGTGTTCAGCTTGGGGTTGTTCCAGTTGGATTGATACAGCATTCCTAGTCCAAACCGTAAATTTAATTACCAGATTAAAGATTTTTAATGTAATATATTATTTTCCAGGAGTTGGTCTTTGATGATTGTTATGGGTTCCTACCAACTCAGGAAATTCAACAATTTTAGGCTTTCTTGCTGGCCTGTTGCAACTGATAACATATCTTTCAAATAATATTTCAGTGGCACACATGCACATACATGCACATTATGAATATAAAACAATTAAAGTATGTCAAAGTGTGTGTATGTAGGTATAAACACACTTGTCAAGTTCTGAGGTACAGAACTTGCATGCCATTTCATCATTCTTTTATTTATATTAGATGATTGACCTAGAAACTAAGAAATGCATTCTAATGTCCACATTTCCCAAGGGACAAGCCCTTGACTGGCACAAATCATTATGTACTTGGTGATTTCAACAGAACCACACGATTTATAAAAACTGAGGTGTGGACACTACATTTCACTAGTTACAGATCATTAGCTGCAGCTGCTGATCATATTCTTTAAAACACAAAAATCCCACATATTAACTTTACTGTCATCATGGCTTGGGGTGGGGGGGGGAAACCCTAACAAACCCAAACACCTGCAAGTACAAACAAAAACAGCCACCAAACAAAAAGTGCAAAAAGTGGAATATTTTGCAGATATTTTGCAATGCTCTGTTCTGTTTTTCTGGAAAAATCTAATCCCTTTTAACAGCACTATTTCTAAAAATAACTGTCTTGATAAGCTGATAATCAAAAGAATTTGTCATTAATCTTACATAGCTGCTGCAAACACACAACTGGATTACATTACTCTGGAATCAAAGAAAAATCTCTTTTCCACCTTCAGTTTCCTGAAGAGTAATTTGACATAACTAGCATTAAAACAACTTCTTTGCACTCAAGAAGTGGTCACATCAAAAGCAGCACAGGTTTCTGTAAAAAAAACACTCCAAATTTTGCGTGAGACAAGATTCTGATCCTGCCCATTCTACTCAGATGCAAGGTCCTGACCCTGCAAGATGCACTAGCCAATTAACTCTCTGAATAACAGAGCTCCATGGAAAAGAACATGCTCTAACAAGCTGAACCTAGACAAACCCAAGCAACAAACACAAGGTAGGAGTCTTGACCTACAAAAGTACCTGAATTTTAACAGCTAACCTCTGGCTGTGATGCATTCTCTTATATAAAACCTTTTGAAGTAGCTGGGAACCTTTCTAAAAAACTATCTAGGTCAGAAACAAGTTAGGACCTGCATAAAGCAGGAAACAATACTGACTATCATGATCCTTTGATGAAAAACCAACGAAACAAATGATCCAAACAATGTGTTAAAGTGATGCAAGCATCAGGAACTGGTTTCTGAGCGCACGAGAGCAACAAACAAACTCCCTTACCTTGTTTACATCCAAATACTCCAACTTTGGCACTTCTGCTATCTCTTGCTCCTCACTGCTTCCTTCATCAATGTCACTGTCGTCATCCTGCGTGGAGTCTCTCTTCTGCTCTACAGAGGAAGGTTTGGTGCCCTTTCTGTCAGGTTCCATCTCTCCTGGGTTCCCAGCCATGCTGGACTTCTTCTGCTCGGCCCCTTCTTCACTGGGGAATGTTTCCCCAGCCACACTACAAGAAGGACTGTCAATGCCACTGTCTCTATTGGGAATTTTACCACTCCCATTCAGTTCTGCAGTTGAATCTTTACTGCCAAGCTCTTCTTGGGACTCTTTGCTCAAAGTCACAGCAGTAGAGTCTTCATGGCTTTTGCTATCACCTATGCTCAGCTCCTTAATTTTCATTATGTCTGTGTTAGTTAGATCCATGCTGCATGGTATGTTGGGCTCAGTTTCATCCAATTCAGTTTTGTCATTTGTGGAAGAGTCACTGGAAGCCACTGTGTCACGGTCACACAAGCTCATCTGCTTGGATGAGTCCAGGCCAGGTTCCATTTTAAGAGCTAAATTTAGCTGGTTTCTTTGAAGAATATGTACAGGTTGCCTGTGAGTGAAAACAAAGCACCACAGTCATATTAATACTCACGTTTCACAAGTGCCTGAAAGAGAGGGTGTGATTGCCATTTGATTCAAGCACCCCACTGACAATCCCAGAAGGCAAGAGTGTGCACATTTGCAATAATAATGATCACCCAACAACACCCAGCAAAAAAACATCACCCCTACATGCTACTGAAATGGCACCACCAGAATCCTGGGCCTTTAGTGCTTTTCATGTCACCTTGAAGAACAGTCTGGTTTGAGGGTTTGGAGAAGAAATCACCTCTAAAAAGAAGCAGTTGGTTCTGGGCTCATTTAAACAGAAACTCTCATTCTTCAACAGAACCAAGCTCTTTTGGCAAGGTGTTTTCTGCCAGAGAGGATGTGCATGAGAAGGCACTACTTTTCCTTTTTGAAAGACACCAGGTTCACCCAGGTGATAACACTCCAAGGCACAGTATGATGACTGTCTCCATCTCCCTCTTTGTGGAAAAAAACCCATCATTTAGCTCCATCAGGCAGATTTATTCTTCAGGAAAAGTTCTTGTGTGTTTGCAAAATGAGCTGGTTTTACACCAATATATATATATATTATCCAATTTAGTGTCTTTCATTACAAAGTTTTAAAACAGCTGCTGTTCTATATGACATTGTTTTACAGTACCCTATATACTTCCCTGCCTCCAAGAAGAAAGATCTGATGTTTATTGTATGTCAGACAAAATGCTAAATTAGTTAATGTCATAACAATCAAGTTCCTACTATGCAATTCCCACATCTAGCCAACTTACCAAAAGCAGACTGTGGGCTACTTGCCTTTGTTAGAATCTTACCAAATTCAGCAGGTCTTAAACTCCTTAAGCATGACTGCATGTTACAAACTAAAACTTGCAGCTTGTATTAAAAATATTCTTTATCCTCAGTGAAACTTTGCACTTCCAGTAGAAAACATCCCAAGATGTTTTCTACTGGAAAGTAGATGTACAAGATGACAAGATGTACATCCCAATGATTTCCAGGGAATCATTATAGTTAATGTTTTCTACTATTATATTCTAAGTTAAAAATGCAGAAAAGGGAGAGGAGAGCAGATCTGGCAAAGCCATATTTACCTAATACTTTCAAATTTCTCAATGAGCGTGTTGACTCCTGCTGATATTGGTATTTCTTCCTCTCCAGGTGCTAAGCTCCTTGATGACTTGGGATCAGCTGGCAAAGGCCGAGATGGTGCAGGAGGAATTCTTTCCTGCCCAGGTTTGAGATGGACAGGCTTAGGAGGTACTAATGAAAGAGAAGAGAAAAAACAGGAGGATAAATCTCCATCGTCTTTATCCTAAACTGGGAACAAAATCCAGACCAAAAGGTATCCATTCTTTCCTCATTTTTTATGAGCGGCACTGGTGCAGTCCTGAAGTATTGCTTGCACCAAAGCAAGCTGCTAAAGAAAATATGACAGGCTTCTATTTTGCGTCTCTACAGCTGCTCAGCCATGCTAACAAACTGAGCAGCTTGCAGCACTGCACTGCTTCCTCATTACCAAACAGGATGCAGAGCTTACGCTTCAGTTTGCAAATTTGCTTGCTATCTCAATCACACTAATGAGCTTCCCCTTCCATGACTTCTCAAAATTCTGGTACCCCATTGAATGTCTTATA
Source organism: Zonotrichia albicollis (assembly GCF_047830755.1). Taxonomy (NCBI): domain Eukaryota; kingdom Metazoa; phylum Chordata; class Aves; order Passeriformes; family Passerellidae; genus Zonotrichia; species Zonotrichia albicollis. Next base: position 21,836,206 of record NC_133830.1, read on the forward strand.
TTGGGGAAAAAAAAGGTAGAGGGATGAACCATATCCCAAAATAAACCTTTAAAACCCAACCCCAGCATGGATTTTGCATTTGCTTGGTCCAAAATGCCACAGGCTGAACATAATGGTTTTTCTTCCTCTCCTTCTCTCTCCCCCCTCTCTTCTGTGGTGTACTAGTCTTCACAAATTTCCTTCCTCTTTTGGTTCTACGTTGCGTTGTATATGGTATAAATAAAACAAGTCTTGTAAGAACACTCACATTCCTCTTCAGGACTCACAAGGAGGCCAAGGCACAAAGTTTAATACAGTATTTTTTAAAAATGGCATTAAATTGTAATGTTATTCTAAAAAGATTATTCAGACCTTAACATTAGTTGCAGAGTAAATTATTTAGCATAGACAGGCAGTAACTCATGGCAACAAATTCCCATGCTGTCATGGTTTCACACAGGGAAAACAACTCCCATAGGAAAAACTGACATTGGAAGGCAGGAAAACTGGCTGTGGGATTGCTCCCAAAGCACACACTGCATGGAGTAGGATTGCCAAGTGTGCCCTCCAATCTAGACTATCCAATGAGTTGACACATTACGTGAGGAAATTCTAACTACATGTTGTATTTTGAAAAAACATTTTTGAAAACAGTTTCTTTCAGCCATTTCTGACATGTCCCTCAGTTGGGACATGTGATCAGCATTGTAATGGGGCTTGAGTTGACAACTGTTCTGAATGTAATTCCAGGGTTACTTTCTTTAGGAGGATAAACTGAGGCATATGCGCCCAAAAAGTAAATTCCAGTTGTCCCTTCCTTGCATAAGTCCCTTCATTCTGCATTTGTTCTAAGATCCACATCAGCCCAGATTGCCCTGCTCCAGCCAATGGGGAGCTGCCACAGTAGTCCATAGCCAGACCGTGTCTGAGGTCAGTGATGAAGAGGTGTTAAAGCATTTTGGAGTTTTCAGTATAGGTCAGATTTTAGACTTCCTACATAACTGAGTTTATTTCAGCATGAAAGAATTAAATCAAAACTTTTAAAGATTTGAGCCTTAAGAGAACACTTCCTATAAGAGGACTGATTTGCCCAGTCTCCAAAATCATCTGAAATTTCTATCATAAAATAAAGATGTTAAAGTCCAATTCTGAAAGGACTTCTACAAGCCCTATCTTATACAGGAATAACAGGGAAACAGGAGAAGAAAATCTTCTTGCATATAAATGGGATGGTGAAGATCTGTGTTTTCAAGTGCAGACCACGTGATCAGTGAGCGTCTGACCATGTTTCTCCATGTAAAAATAAAAAACAACCTAAAAACAAGTAAGCACACAGCCATCTGGCCCATCAACCAAAGATAAGCTCTGTGCTCCTTACAGAGGGTGCACAGTGCAGCAGGCAGACATGTCAGAACCTACCCCACATACACCCAAGGTTTTATAATAATATCAAAGCATTTACACTGGGTCTCACTGCTGTCCATGTAAACATTTGATGTCTTTCCTGTTAGTGGATTCATCTGAATCACATCAGACAACAAATTCTGCACTGGACCAAAAGGATGCAGGAAAACCCTTTCGTTAATTCTGAATTTTTACCTACTGAAGTAATGTTGAGAAATGAAGACTTCAACATGGAGGCAAAGCCACTAACCCTACCAAGGACTACTTAGCAAGCAAAATTTCAGCCACACCAGATGTTCAAGACCACCTTGGTTCAAGGCCAAGTGCATCTGCATCAGGGGAATCCCAGATGCAGACTGGGTGGAGAATGGATCAAGATTAGCCCCAGGAAGAAGCACTTTGGGGTGTGGCTGTCAAGATATTTCACATGACCTGAGCACATGCACTGACAGCCCAGAACCTTGTAGTGTCCTGGACTGCATCCCCACCTATAGCACGAGCACCAGGTAATGCAGATTCTCTGCCTCTGCTCCATTCTGGTGAGACCCCACCTGCAGCTCTGGGGCCCCCAAAACAAGAATGATGTTGACCGGTTGCAACCAGATGAGGCCACAGAGATGCTGCAAGGGCTGCAGCCTCTCTGCTCAGGAGCTGGGCTGAGAAAGCTGGCAGGGTGTTCAGCCTGGGGAAGAGAAGGCTCCAGGAGGAGCTTAGAGCCCCTTCCAGTGACTAAAGGGTCTCCAAGAAAAGTGGAGAGAGAGACTTTGGACAAAGGCCTGGAGCACTAGGACAAGACAGAATGGCTTCCTGACTGACAGCAGGGTTAGAAGTGATATTAGGAATTAATTCTTCCTAATTCCTAATTAATTAGGAATTAATTCTTCCCCATGAGGGTGGTGAGGCCCCGGCACAGGTTGCCCAGAGAAGCTGTGGCTTCTCCATCCCTGGAAGTGTTCAAGCCAGGTTGGACACAGCTTGGAACAACCTAGTCTAGTGGAATGCATTCCTGCCTATAGCAGGGGATGGAACAAGATAAGTCTAAGTTTCCCTTTTCAACCAAACTGTGATTCTTTGGCTCTAATTAAAACTAGAAGTTTGCTACATGGAAGATACCAACATTACAAAGCACTTTCAGGTGCCACCTGAAGGCTGAAGCCATATGCTGGGAAGATATCTCCTCATTCCTCCTTCTCCTGAAGGTTTTACACAGCAGCTCATGGCTTCGAATCAAGCTATCTAGGGCCCCTCCAACTTTCTGAAATACACACATAGAAAAAACATCCTCAGTGATTGGAAATCAGTGCCCATGAATACAACAGCAAAGTATTTGCACCAGATGAATTCGTTCCAGTTCTCACTGAACAGACACTTTCGCTATTCCTTTTTGTTGCCAGTAATAACAACATTCATTCATGGAACAATCATTAATTAAACTTGGGCTACCAAGACCTCTAGGTGAAAGCTCCATAAAGACACAGACCTTGTGAGATGTGTCAAGCATTAAGTAGTATATTAATTTAATGTTTAAGGTTTACTTCCAGAAGCAGAAAATACTATGCTTTCTTTGTTGTTGTTTAAGGCTGAATTGCTTTTGTATAGATATTTTAATTGGGATGGGGTGGTAGTGCAATGGCTTAGAGTGTACAACACAAGAACATCTTCTTTTTCAGATGACAATGACCATCTATCACATGAACCCATATCTTCTAAACATTTTGGTTTACGAACGTAGTATCTTCTTGAGGCTTAGCTTCCTTTGTTCAAATACCTTTCAAGTTCCATGCTTTTTGCATCTCCAATTCCCTTGATGCAAGCACCCATTACACACATAAGTGCAATTAATTCTACAAAGCATGGGGTGGTGAGAGTAGGACTCTTGGCAAGCTGGCATTACAAAGACAGACCACATGTCATTTCACTGATGAAGAAACATGAAAACAATTTCTACTCTTTCAAGAATCTGCAATCGTTTTTGTAGAATTCAGAAGCCTGGGGAGACCAAAAGAACAGCTGGAACATACTACTTCCTGGCTCCTCTTCCATCATATTTTGGGTGTGCCATCTATTTGACTATTAGCTGGCAGTTCTGTGGAAGTACCACAACCCACGGGTGATTGGTTTAGCTTCTACACCATATTTTCAAAATACATTTGCTCAATCTAGGCATTTCCTGCTGCCACATGTAGTTCTTACAATAAATGGAAAACAGACCAGGTTTTGACAATAAGATATTATTACCTAAAATACTTCTAAAAAAATTTATCAAAAATATAAACAATGTTGCTAAATTCAACTTACGCTTCACAGCTGCATGAAGTATACCAACAGGACAAGAAATATAAAGTGAAAAGTTAAGTAACTGGTTATTGCTGAATCAATTTCTTCTTGAAGGCTTCTCTAGGTGGTTATTTAACATTGGGAAATGAAGATAATAAAACCATACCAGCTATACATTAGAATGCAAAAGTAACTGGTTTGCTGTGACTCAAACTGAAGCAATAATTTTAAAATATTATACTTCCTGTGCAATAGAAACTTGTACAATTTCTAGAAGGACAAAGCCACCTACCTTGGGGTTTCTGCAAAGGATGCATTTTGGCCAGTGCAGGTTTGGTTTTGGGCTTCCTTCCAGCCTGATGGAGACATTGTGCTGAGCTGATGTGCTGCAGTTCCCCACATGCTTCCAACGCAGGACTGGAGTCAATGTGACACTTGATTTGAAAAGGAGAACAAGGGCAACCTGAGGGAGGGAGGGAGGGAAGGAAAGGAGGGAGGGGAAGGAAGGAAAGGAGGGAGGGGAAGGAAGGAAAGGAAGGAAAGGAAGGAAAGGAAGGAAGGAAGGAAGGAAGGAAGGAAGGAAGGAAGGAAGGAAGGAAGGAAGGAAGGAAGGAAGGAAGGAAGGAAGGAAGGAAGGAAGGAAGGAAGGAAGGAAGGAAGGAAGGAAGGAAGGAAGGAAGGAAGGAAAATGAGGAAAATGTTAGTATGTGTTCTATCGATCCTGAAGAAAATTTGTGCTACTTCTGGAATTATATCACTCTTTCAAGTCCCTGAAGAAGGGAAGGGGGAAAGGAGAGGGGTGAGCCATTCCCTCACAAGTTATTACAATCAATATACCAGCATTAATAATCCTGTTAAACTGCCTGACTGATAAGACAGGCAGAATTTCCGCACTCCTGTCTTTAATGAATGATTTACATCTTTACCATAGGCACCCAAAATAAAAGAGCGAATATAAAAGTTAAAAAACATTTCAAAATTATTTCTCCAAAAAGAAATACAAGTGTTATAGCATATAATGTTCTGTTACTTGATAAAATACAACTGTATTAGGATGATTCAGGAATATGTTCCATGTGGTGGGAATGGTACAAGTGCCATTTCTTCAGATTTAATCACTCCAGTTATTTATTATTCCTCCTTATGTAAAAGATTAACATGCCTGCAAAAGCTCCAGTGTAGAAGATGCCATTAAGATACAATCCAGTGGCAACAGAGAGAAAGAAGTGGTTAATATGATTGTTGTTTTTTTGTTTTACATTCTTGATTCAATTCTATGAAGACTCAGCAAACAAACCAACATGGACCCCACAGTTTTTAATTTGAAGTTTTTTTGGATTTGTGGCAAGGCTACATAAAACCCTTACATCAGCTTTTCTAGTGTGTCATAAGAAGGCTGAAAAAGGAATTTAAAAAGGAATGTGGTTTAAAGTTGCTGCTTTTGAACATATAAATATATGGGGTTCTGGCAGTACTCAGAAATGGAAAACACATCAAATTTAGAAATTTGACATAAATGCACTAAAAAATGGCAAAGAAAACATTCTTTCCCTATTACTGTTTTGAAATGGACTAGCTGAATTTACCAGAATCTCACCAGAGTGGAGGGTGGCCTACATCACATAGAAACAATACATCTAAAGGTGAAAAACCCGTCTTTGCCTTTCTGTGATATCTTCAACAACATGGCTTTAGCTACAAAAATGCAACCTGCTTTCTCCCAGATTCCTATTAAGATCAAAAGCCTGAAATGAAAAGCACTCCCATTCACATCAACTAAATTTTCCTAGATTTATATTAATGGTATTAAATCAGGATGTGACCTTTTGAATAAAGCCCCTGGAGTCTGAGCCATGCAGACTGCAGATTTTGTTGTCAAAAATAGATTCAGATGGCACAAATCTGCTTACTGATCTCTGCCACCCAAATATACAATCCCTGAATTCTCCATGTATGGATGCCAGTTGCTGCTGGTTGAAGCTTCATTAGCATTTCTACCACAAATATCTTCTTTTCAGCAGATTTGAGACCAGCTATTAAAACATCCTTCCAGCTAAAACCAGGAAATTTTAAGTATTAAGTTCTATTCAAATATAATTTCATTTAACAGAAAAATGCGGTGAAAACAGAGAGGATTATTAGAGCAGATTAATAGATTACTGCAAACACATCATCACTGACAGAATTTACGCTGATGGCTTGGCTCTGGGTACCAAAAGCTCTCTGTGACAGTAGCAGTGCTGCCACAGGCCAGATTTTAAGGGGAGGGACTAGAACTTCTTCCTTATGAACAGTAGCTCATCACAGCCAGAAATTAAAACAGTGCACAAGGGAAAAGCTTGAATTCGAGAAAATTATAAAGGGCAGCATGCAGAAAAAAGAGCCCAATATTTCAGCAGGTATTCACTAGCATGTGACTGGAATGCAATCTAGCAATGTTGTATGTTCTTAAAAACTGCTTCAGTGATCCAATTCCTCAACCGTCAAATCTCTGCCCCTACCACAGCTCTAGAAAATATGAGAAGACCCCTCTGATCTGCGCTCTGTTGTGTGATGACACAGGCACAGCACTGGTTTCAGATCTGGCAAAGCACTGAATTCCTGGTAGATGCCAGACACGTCCACAGTCCCCCACAGGTGCTGAAGCAGGAGAGCCACAGCTTCTCCTGCCCTCAGACACCACATCCCCAGGAGATCCCCAACTGGACATCCTAAGCTGAGCCCAGCTACCCCATGCTGGCTTGGGATAAAGTACCAGTTACCCTAAGCATTCCCCATTCTTTTTTAACCACTGTCACATGTTGGTATCATTTTGGGAAATTTCAAAAGGAATTAAACCCCAATTGCTTTGGGGTTTTTTTTTTTTCAGTTTCTTTCCTCCTGGGGTTCATTGCTGTGAGCCACCTTACATTTATACTGAAAACAAAAGCTAGTGGCTCCTTCATTGGTTTCAAATGTGTGGCACCACCAGACACCCCTTTTGTCTAGGCAAAAACCTCTTACAAGATACTTACAGTACTGCAAAGTAGGTGTTTTGACCCTTATTTTATAAATTCACACATTAATTCTTCATCTTATGCTGCTTTATTAGCTCCAGCATTTTGCTCAAACCTACTTAAAGCTCATCTCTTCCTCCCGTCCTCCTGCTGAGACTTCGGCAGGGGTGTAAGGCAGTGTTTGTGCTGAGGCTGTACAGCCCTGCTATAGAACCCAGCTCAGTGACACTGACAACAATTAGCTTACATTTTTCAGACATTCCAAAACATCAAATTCAGCAAAAAGAGTGATAGCAGAGATACCACCATAAGCTTTCAGAAACAGATGCAATCAAACAAACATTATGCTCCAAAGCAAGCAAGAATCTGGCATGGACTGCAATTCCCCACCAAAAGAGAGGCATATCACTTACTTGTGACAGAGCAGAGACTCACACATTTTTTCTTACTTGCTTAAGTTGTAAGAAAACTAAAAAGAAGGAAGAACAGCTCCTGCTGCAGCTTTCATTTCATGGGTTAAATGCCATGTTCACAGGAAGTGACCTCCCCCAGCTCACTTCCGACCACCACTGCGGTTGGTGAGTCAAAGCATATAAACGTGGCAAATGCCCATGGAGGAGCTGTGCTAAGCACAAGTCACACGAGATTTCTGCTGGCTTTGACTTTCAAACCATCTGAAATGCGATACAAAGGATGTGGATGGTTTAGATGCCTGAATCTTCTGAAATAGAAAAGAGAAAGCTAGATTATGGAATCATAGATTCTCAGAATGGTTTGGAGCAGAGGGCACTTTAAACAAAAACCATCTTGTTCCAATCCCTTTCCATTAGACCAGGTTGCTCAGAGTCCCATCCAGCCTGGTCTTGGATGCTTCTGGGTATGGAACAGCCAGAGCTTCTCGGGGCAACTTCACCAACCTCAAAAAGAATCTCTTCCTAACATCCAACCTAAACCTAAGCTCTTTTAGTTTGAAGTCATTCGCCCTTGTTCTATCACTACATATCCTTGTAAAAAATCCATCTCCATCTCTCTTGTAGGCCTCCTTCATATTTTTATAGAGTTTTTAAATTAAATATAGTTTGATATTAATGCAAGAACAGTCAGTAACAGCAGTAACATGTCATGGAAACCAACAAAAACACAGTTCTCAGCATGCAAACTCTCACTCTGCTTCACAGTCTGAGAAGGGAAATGAGGGACCACAAAAGTGACAATAAGTGCAATTCTACCAGCATGGGATGGAGCTTGCTCAAAGATTTACATCAAATGCCTTGAAGATGTTCAAAGATTCTTCTCCTATCCTGCTCTCCCATCAGAATCTCCATGGGAAATGATAAAGGATGAAGCAAAATCTAAAATTTTTGAATGAATGCTGCATTGCAGGGCAGACTCCATCTTCGAGGAGACACAGAGGGGCTGCTGCTTTGAACTCTTACAAAAAACACAAACCTGACAAACCCTGACAAATTGCTCAGTCTGAGCAGGGCTTTCAGAAATTTGGTCTATTCAGTTCATCTCACACCACCACAGAAACACAGACACAAAAAAATTTTTTGTGAAAGAAGCACATTGCTGAAATTAACAAATTTGTGCATGTAAAGCACAAGAAAGGACCAAAACCTTCCCTAGACCTATAACACTAGTATTTGGAAATTTGGGATTTGGTGTACCTTTATCCTGCTCTGACTAATTTTAACTGCCTTAGATGAGAATGCTTTCTCTAACAGATGTTTCATAGCTTCTCAAGTGTCACTACTGAACATCATTGTCATTGTATCTTCCATAAATCTGGATCAAAATACCCCACCTTTATTCTCATTAGATTTTCCTATGGTACATTCCTGCAAGCTAATCCAAATAAAGGCTGTGCTTTACCAGCACTAGCACACACCTTACATCTCATCATCTGAATCACAGCAGGCATATTCCTGAGGAGTTTTCAGCTCTGACTTCTGTTCTCCTTGAACAGGTTTTTACATACAAAGAGTAAAAACCTCTTTTACACACTCATTTCAGTGCAGTCTCTGTATCTGTCATTGCATTCTTGTTTTTATTGCCCTGTCCAGAACAGCACATAACCCAGCTACCTGTGCAAAGCTTTTCCAACACTTCTCTGCCTCTGGGACATTTCACACTTGATCCTGCAGCAAGGGATTTCTCCACAACTGCTTTAAAGGAACCATTACAGAATTTTCATTACTCATTTAATCTGGTATACTTTCATTTGAAGAATTAGCTTTTCAAGAGAAGTACATCAGCCCTTTCCTCACAACAATAAAGCACACTCCTTGTCCCACTCAATGCTCCCTAGACAGGGTAGTACAGTACAGTCCTCATGTTCTATCTTGCATGTAAATAAAAAAACTTCACACTGCAGACCCACATTTCTCCAGCTAGAAACACTCCTAGCACTGTTAGTTCTACATGAAGCAGGAATGCAGTGTCAGTACAGGCTCTCTGGCCCCCACCATTGCAGGGGCAGCTTGGGCACTAGGGCTTTTCTCTTAGATACGGGTTAGCTGGCAAACTGCTATTGAAAACTGGTTATTATAATGATTCTTAAGTGTTTACTTTAAATTTATATAATTACAATGGTCAGGAGAAGATTTCTGAGTGACATAAATGAGAAGCATCCACATCTAATTCTTTATTGCAGCACTAGTTAACACAGATGTGTGAACCAAATTCCTGACAAAATTACAAGCACATCTCAGAAATCCTGCTGCTATAAAGTCATTACATACAATTTTACACTGGGGCAAGGAAAAAAAACAGACAAAAAAAATCAAGCAGGCACTCTACTGTTAGGTGTTTTATGTTGCTCTGAGTGCAGCTGGCCACTACATCCCCCACAGACAGCACAAAGCAAGGATCCTTCCAAGGCCAGTTAAATATGCCCCATAATTTCTACCATAGTGGCAATGATACCATCTCTTGAGACATAATACAGAATCAACTCAACCTGCCACTGAGTTGCCACAGAGAAAATTTAAACTCCTTTCTAGAACAAAAAATCAGAATCTGTCACTAACTGTATGGAAGGTCATCTTTCCTTAGTTAAGAAGGAAAGTGGTATTTCTTATTTTATTTTTATTCTGTAGCAGGCTGCCAAGCAAATTCTGTCCAAAAAATGAGTGAAGGGGAAAACCACATCAGCTGAATGGGAAGAAGGGCCAGCTTCCAACCCTAGGGATTCCAAGGGGGCCTAAGGAGTGGAAGCAACACAGAGAACAGAATAAATTCACTCAAAAGGAAAATGAGAAAGAAAAAGCACCACAGAATATATTCTCCTCCAAGACTAAAAACAGGCACAATAAAGTGTCAAAACAAAAATATTTTTCTTTCCTGTATGAAACAGGATGTGGTACTGCAGTTAGCAAGAACTTACCTTCGGCTCCTGGGGTTATTGGTACAAAGTTAAAAAAAAGGTCTTGTGTTTTTATTGACTGTGTTTTGAGTCCTCTGTTAACATGCACAAGACTGAGGATATGCAGTCTGCTGCTCAGCCCCAGCCTCCTTCAGCCACAGCAGTCAGCCCCAAATTACAGGGCTGCACTGAAACCCCTCTGTGAGAAGGCACCTGGCTCATCCAGCTGGCACCCCAGGGACAAGTCCAGCCTGAGGATCTCCTGCAGAGAAGGAGGGACTGTGGTGAAGCAGCTCCTCCTTGTGCATCACTGTTATCAAAGCTCTACATGGACGCAAGTCCCAAGAGTGGAAAACTCCACATGTAATTATTTCTTTGCTAATAAACTTCTAAGTGATTATAATCCAAACTCTGCTGGAGAGTAGATGAGGATTAATGGATTTTGTGGGGGCTTGGGAGATTTTTTTAAGTAGTCATATATATTCATGTGGTTTAACACAAATATTGTAATTTCTAGATCTATGTCTGCAGTGCTGCTGAGTGTGATAATGAACTACACAGTAAATGTCCTGAACCAATGTCAACGTTGTGTGCTTCTCCACAGTATCACAGGATCACAGAATGGTTAAGATTGAAAAAGATTTCTAAGAGCACCAGGTTGAACCATCAATCTCCCCATCATCTCCATGTTCTCCACTAAACCATGTCCCCCAAGTGTCACCTCTACACATTTTTTTTGAACACTTCCACTTTTTGAGCACTCCACCACTGTCCTTGGAAGCCTGTGCTAGGCTTGACCTCCTTTTCAGTGACAAAAATTTCCCTAATATCCAACCTAAACTTCCCCTGGCACAACTTGAGGCTGTTTCATCTTGTCCTGTCACTTGCTACACGGGAGAAGAGACTGACACCCACCGAAGTGGCAATGCTCAAGTTCTTCCATGCTATTCTGTGACAAACTAGTACCAAAGTTATTCTTTCAGATTTTGTTTATATTTGTATCCCTTTGGAGAGTATCAGTTTGGCCTTAGGTTTTGTCTCTCAGTTGACTTGGACACAGATGCCCATCAGTAACTTTTGCATTAGCATTTCTGTCATACCTCAGAATTTGCCATATCTTTACAGATCTGGTCCCTGAAACTTTGGCATTATGATTTCAAACCTCCAGTGACATTCCTGTACAGGAAACAGACAAGGCACATGGGAAACAGGTTTCCAATCTGAAAAAAACATGTTTATTATCTTTGTCTAGGGCTGGAGACTATTCATTGGTAAGCAAATTCCTGCATTTAGCCATAGTCTTCTCAGTATTTACATTTGGCCTGCTCTTCATATTGACATATAGAGAATGGATGTTAGGGGATATTGAACATCAAATCCCTATAAATGAAGGCAGTTACAAACTTTTATGATCTAACAAAATACAACAAAGAGGCTGTGAAAATCTCATTCTTCTGGAGGAAACATTTAGCTGATTTTCCCCCTCAAATGAGGAAATGGTTTAATTAGGCAAAAATGATCATCACAGTTACTTTCTGTGATACAAGATCAAAGGTAGAAGAGAAAAACCCCTGAGACTCCTCCATCTAGTAAGAAAAGCAGGTTAGATGACATAAAAAGACTGAGGCATAAAGAGTGACAAAGAAAAGGAGAAGGAGCCTGGGGTAGGTGTCAGCCAGGTTGACATTGAAGGAGACAAAAGCCCTGCCAGAACGCTGCACACAACAGGAGATTCAGCCATCACATGGGACTGTCAAACACTGTTCCTCTACTAGAGAAAATGGAGGTAAGAAGAGATGACCAGTCAGACTCATTTCTTTGGTGCATACAAGTCTTGTCTTACTTTTGTGTGATGAAATGCAAAGCAACTTGTTTAACTTCAGCAGTAGATTTCAAGACTTAATTTCTGCATTGGCCAAGGTGCAGATGTCAAGGTCCAGATATCGAAGTCCCTCTTAAGTTGTTGCATGTGCCTAATTTAGAAGGGAAAAGGGGAATTGGTTTTCATTCATATATTTCATTATAACTAACATGAAACCCAGAATTCATTAATTTGAAAGACCGTGTTTTGTTTTGATTTCTTCTTTTGCAAAAGGATTCATTGAAGATGGAAGATAAATGGGCCTTCCTCTAATTTTTTCCTGAGTTCAGGACTGAATATTGGGCAGATAACATGCACAGAGTTAAAAATAAAGTAAGCACTTGTAACAGGCTAGAACTCTCTCAAAGGAAGTTCTAGTTATAGTGAAGCATTTCTGACCATAATTTTACCCTCATTGTTCTTATTCTAGCCAGGTGAGCATAAGCAAGGGCATTTCTCTGACTTACAGGACAAGTCCCACACACCACCACTTTTCAGTCTTTCAGCGGCAGCATTTCAACATATCTTTTCCTCCTCCTGCCTCTTTCCCATTCAAACTCGCTTTGCATCTCATGCTTCTGGTAATTCACTTGGTTTAGCTCTGGTCTCCACATTTAGTCTGGCTGCTTCCTCCATGACACAGGGATGCTCACCCACGGACAACTCCTGGTCTCCCAGAAGGGAACACCCCATACCAAACTGATCTCTCTACAGGGTCCCCAGAGGCAGCTGAGCACGAGGTGCAGTGTGTAGCTGCAACTATAAATGCATTTTCACCATGGATTTTCAAAGATGAAGCTATCATTTTGCCTGACAGCCTCAGAGCCCTCACTGATGTCAGATGTCTATACCACCTCTAAGATGCCCACACTGGATGAGCCTCCTTGAAGATGCACAAACCAGATCCTGATGAAGGGATGCAGACAGAATCTTTATTCAGCATTCCTGAGGTTTTCCTCTTAGATGAGCACAGTTTGTTTTTTTCTTTTTCTTTTTCAAGTAAAAGGTTTTTCATTATGATTAAAGAGTCCCAATTAATAATTACACGGATTTTGCAAATCAATGAACTATTTCAGCCTAATAATATACCCACAACTTCACATCTGTACTACTTTAACACAGGAATTGCAACACCAAAACGATCCATTACTGTGAAAACCTAAAGAGATTTATTCTACAAACAAATTACTGCAGTCAAAGCCATCTCAATTTGTTCCTTTCAGGTTACCTGCAGCTGTGTGATTTACTGTCTTTGGGATTCTCTCCCAAGAACAAAGAGAAAGATGGCAGATCTCCAATTGCCAGAGCTGCAGGAAGAGTTTCTCTGTTCTCCGAACAGAGAAAAGCATTACACTGCCCACCTTCCAGTGATTTAAAAGACGAAATGATGAGAAACAGCCCAGTCAAGTCCTATGAGCAAATTCCAGCCTTCATTCAAAACCATGTCAAAAAATGCTTTGTGTGCTTTGTTTCTTCTCTTACTGAAAGCTTACTAAATTATTCCTAATGACAAAAGCAGCAGGCAAGGATCTCTCTTTCTGCTCAGCAGATGTGCCTGTGCATCTTCTTAATGCTACACATTGCAATGTGTAAGATCTTATTTAACCAGCAAGATGAGTAAAAATCACCCTCCACTTAAGATTTAATGACAATATAATTCATCTCCAACAGTGTCCCAACCAACTTGCTTTCTCTTTATAATCCTGAATTGTTTCATTAGTTTTAGTAAACCAATAATTAGCCTTTGCTGATTTAAAAGTCTATTTAGGTACTAAATAAAAGCAGGTAAGTGAAAAGTAGCTCAAAACTGAGCTCAGGTTCATTGCTACAGAAGTAAGCCTTGCAGGGCAGGTCTAGCTTTTCTGTGTGATCACAAAGTGCTGTCACTCCACACTGCAGAAATTAAGAAAATACAACTTCATTATTGAAACGCACAAGGAGTATTTTTACACTATTTTGACAAGCTGCATGTTTCAAAATCCAGAACAATTTCAAAATAATCACTAGAAGAAGACATATTTCAGCTCTCAGTGTGGCTCAGTAACATCCTACTTGAAGTTGAGAGCTTTGACAGAAAACGGCCAAGCCACAGATTCTTTGAGTTTGGAAGGAACTTGCGGAGATCACCCAGTCCATCCCCTCTGCTCAAAGCAGGGCCACTCAGAGCAGGCTGCTGGTTTGACTAGGTCAATCACGCATATCACAATGTATAATGTACAATGTATAATAATATTTTTTGTCCCATTTAAAACAAATGTAACAAAATAACAATGTAAACTACCAATAAATAACGTTCTCAAATATTAACTCCTATATTGAGAAAAGGACACAGAATAAAACATTTCTGACTGATAATCTGAACATGGGCAGCAATGAGAAGCAAACAGGTCGCTGTGGTGCCTCGGCTGTGGACTGGGTGATTGAGTGCTACGTGGGCTCACAAAAGCACAGTCGCAGTTTGGAAGAGCCTGGACAGCACTGAGAGGCTAACAGCAAAAGCATCCCTAGTCCTGTGCCCCTTTCTCATATCTATACTTCCAACAAAGCAATCCCACACAATGACTGCAAATCCAACGCAAGAAAATGTTGGAGGGATCTAGCCACTGTGAATCTCTACTTTTTGGAGACTTGGAGCAGCCTATGACATTGACCAAAGGTCCACACTACACTGCGCTGATTTCTCAGCTGACTAGAACACCCTCTTTACCCTTCTCTGTGGCCTCAGGCTCCACACCCTGCTCCTCCAGAGACCTGCACACCCAGGTTATCCCAGAGCCACTCCTGAGGTCAAACTCCACATCTCTTCCAGCTCTGAAGGGACACACAACCACATTCTGTACACTGCAGATGGAGGAACCAAGAGCCAAGAGCACTCTTTCACTTGCATGACCATCTCCTTATCTTAGATGAATGCTTCCTCACTCTGCGATCCACAGTCTCTAAGATCCAAAGTGAGAGCAAGAAAAAGAACCTGGGAAAGGTTAAAGGTTCCATGGGAACAACACACAGATAAATAAAGTGGAAGAGACTGAAAACCACTGAACCAGCTCCAGTATTTTGGATCCCAGTCACAGATAGGATAAAGTATCTTTTATTTCAGCCTGGCAAGCTCCAAAGAAAGTAACACCAGATCAAAGGCCTGTAATATAGAGTACAGAGAAAAACTGGAGTAAAAGGAATTAGTATTAAGTTTTCTCAACAAAACTTCAGTTAATTAATTATATCTATAGCAGCTATTCCATCTCTCCAGTTATCTACAACTGCACTTTCATCCAATCCATAGTCAATACAACATGAAAACAAAGGACATTTTTCAAGAACCCAAGTTATCATTTGGGACATAACTTATAAATCACAAAAAATAAAATCCGAGTGAATGACTGCTAAATTTCCATTCTAAAGAAAAAAAAACCCACAATCTCAAAATTGAATTTCAAATCTGCCAGAAATTACTTTAAAATAATTTTTTAAAATAAATAATTTTTTTAAAGCTGGACAGGAACAGGCAACAATTTCAGAATCAGATCATTAACCCAAAATATGCATTCAAATTATTATTGTGAAAATAGTACACATTCTGTCTTGCTTAGGTGATAGCTTTCAATTCTGAAGTTAACTTAGAGTGTGGTCTATCATTACATAAAATATAACAGGCAACTAGCATTTTCCAATATGTATGCATAGCCAATGTGGATAATTACAAACTATGTCACTTGCACAGGATAGCTGAATGTTTGTGTTTAAAATTATATTGCATAAAACAGCACATACTGCGTGGCAGTCACTGTTTCAATAAATTACTGGTTTCTCTATAATTTCTTCAACGTTATTCCATATTATTCTTTCATTTATTGGAGAAATCTCCATGCATACAATGTATGTTTGTTGGCAAAGCTGCATTATTAAGAAAGGATGACTGGAGCGATTTAAAAATAAAACTCAATACAGAAATTTAGATGCTATTAAGACAAATGCAAAGAATTTTCACTGTACAAGAAAAACAGTAAAAGAAAATCATTACAAGATTATTTCAGATAATAAATGACTCTTGTAATGAATTTACAATCTTGAGCTCATATAATAATTGACAGTGAAAGTGTAATTTAGTAATAACATCATAATCCTATCAGTTGCTTAGAATGGGTTATGGATAAATAATTTTTGTTTGATTGGATTTTTTTCAGATCTATTGTGTCATATTGGCCCCAGAGAGCTTTAACTACTGCCAACTTCACAAGGAGAGGAACAAGACACCTTTCAGAGCAATATCTTTACACGTAAAGTGAGGATCTGAGTTGGCACCCATCAATAAAGAACAAAACAGTAACATTAATACAACTCCAAATTGCCTAGGACACTTCCTGATTCCTTTTGCAGCATGCTGGTGTCAGCAAACACCACTGAGCCCTCCATAGCCCTTCCAAAAGAGAAAAACAAAAACCACCAAACACGTGCATACACGAATTGCAATAAGGCCTGATTATGCCCTGGCCACCCTGCTCCACTCTGGGATGATTGACCCACCCCAACTCACTGACTGTCATTGATCATGACACTGTGTGGCACAGTCCTTAGCCACACTCCCCTGCGGCACTTGGGTCAGCTTCTGCACATGATGGGCAGACCCCTTAAAACACTGTGATGATTGTCACCACACAAAGTTACTGCTCAAAAGGCACCTTAAGCCACATGATCCTAGCTCACAAATAAACTGAGGCTAATTCAGAGACGCTTAGAGCACAGATGTCATCCCTCCACATTCAAATCTGGCATTCATAAATGTCTGCATCAGCCATGTCTCCCCACCTGCGCTGCTCAAGAAGGACAGCTCTCCTCAGAGAAGCCAAACAGGATTGCTGCAGTTCTGGCAATTTCTAAGTTAGGCCAAGAGCACAGCCTGTCGTGCATATCCTATCGTGCACAGACCTGCACACAGTCCTGCTGCTCCCCCACCCTCACTCCATACCACACCACTGTGCTGTGGGGCCATTCCTCTTCTGTGTTCCCTGCAAACACTCCACAGAGACACACTCAGAGAGACCAGCCCTGAGCTCCAGTGTCTACTGGCTAAAGCTGTGTTCTCAAAATGGAACAGTTTGATCAGTTTCTGTGAGGTACTGTGGCAAAGGAAAAATCAGACTGTCGAGCAAAATAATTGCTTCAAGATGGTTTTTAACTGAAAAGCCCATTTGCACTAATGGTCAGGAAGAATCAGGTATTTTGCTCCCTGCAGAGTTACAGAATCACAGAATGGTTTAGGTTGGAGGGGACCTTGAACTGTATCTTGTTCCAACATCTGTCATGGGCAAGGACATCTTCCACTAGACTAGGTTGGCCAGAGCCCCATTCAATCTGGCCTTGTGAAAAAACAAACAAAATAAAACTAGAAGCAAGTTGAAAATCCTAGGTAATCTCTCCAATTTTCTGGTCACAGATCCAAAAGTGTCTTCTTTCTTACCATAGTGCACCTTCTCTTCCTGCCCAGATACCTGAATGCAACTCCTACAGCACTCCCAAACCCAATATCTACAAAGAACATTCTTGGACCAAACAGATCCCTCTTTCTCTCAGAGCAGCCAGTTTGAAATTCTCAGATGCACAAAAAAGCAACATCCCCTGCAACAGAAATATGTTCAGAAAGGCATAAAGCACAAGATGCACTCTACTGAGGATACTATATTCATCTTCTACTAATCTTCTACAAGATTATCAAATGTAGAAGATACATCAAATGTAGATGTATCTTCTACACTTGATAATAGGAACGTGTGACTGGCTTAGTATAACAAACATTAAGTGCATCAACCTCCAGTTCTTTTTGCACTTAATAAAAATGGCTACCCAATACATGTTGTAGCAATCTTACAATTCTGCATCTGTCATTTAAAAACATTAAATAACATTAGAATGCCAGAGTGCATAGCATACACAAAGCATAAGCAGTTTTCAGAATAAGTGACCCAACCAGGGATGTTGTCCAAATATTTCAGTTTAGTGACCTCATCTGATGATGGAATTACAACAGCTATATTACAGTTCCATGAAAGAATTCATTCTAGCTATGAAAACTATACAAATTTCTTAATATCAAGTAAAATTCAATTTATCACACATTCTAAACTATTATACACTAGGGTTCCTCCTTCTTCTGTACAGTAAGATATGCTTTATTTCAAAACATTTTCAGAATTAAAAATATAATAGTTATATACAAGCCATAACAATATATTGGCTTCTTTGACTAAAGAACCTAAATTGTAATAACATTTAACAGCATAAAGTTCCAATTCACTCAGCAATCTATTGGAAATACACATGATAATGTTAAAACTACTGGGTTTTGACATTTGAAAAAAAAATTTAAACAAACAAATTGTTACATTTGATTGTTTAATCACCTGAAAGTGACAAAGGCTTCAAGCAGTTTTGGTGTTCAAAGAGGATGCAAACAAGCCTTTTAGAAGTCACCACCATCTGGGCATCAGGGACAGCAGGCAGGAGTTGCCTCTCTCCCCAGGGATATACACACAGTGTAAGCTCATCATTACCATTCTTATGCAGATCACACCATGGATGTTCAATGACATTTTACAGACAGATAAGACAAAAAAGTCCTGCCCTTAGGAACCAAAGCCTTGGAGGACAGGGCAAAGCCTGTATACCACACTTTTCAAACTGGAACTATCCCTGTCACTGACAAGTGATTTATGGGTCAGAGCCCTGCAAAAAGTCAGTAAGCCATTGAGTTTTGTAATCATTTCCTCAGAAAAGACTACAAATTAATTACCTGAAGATTAAAGGTAATCAAAATGTCTGCGATTACTAGGAAGTCAGCTCCAACTAGTGCTGCAGGACATGATGAAAGACACGAGTAATGGTTCTAGAAAGCCCATTTAGAGACTTATTGAACATCACACATCTTGCAAAGCAACAGCAGTGCAACTAAGAACACAAACACAACAGAAACTACAATTACAAAGTCAAAGTCAGGTGCTACTACTCGACAAGAAGATATTCCCCAGTCCATTACCAACATAAACCCCCCTCGCTGTCAGTAATGTTCTGTATTTCTCCAGTCTCAGTCCTCCATGACCTAAATATTCACTGATTAATACTTCTGTGTATTTAACTCTTTGAGGGCCTTTCTTATTTTTCCATCCAGGCTGGTCAGAAGAAACACAAGAGCACTGGGCAGCTCCTTTGGAAGGGAAACTCAATACCTGGTAAGAACGGCACACTAGCACCACGAGCATTCCATGTTTTGTATCTACTGTCATTCTGCTTCTCATAGCAGTATTTTCCATTTTAACAAACCAGACAAAACACCCAATTGCAGAAAGAAATGGTAAATCCTGGGCTAAAGGACAGAATTTTACACAGGTGCGAGATACATGTGGTGGGACTAATGGTATGGTTTAATACTACCCTTCGAGTCCTCCTACTGAAAGAGTCTTCCTGCCCTGCTCCCTCAACCACAGGCATTACATTATTCTTACTTGGAAGGTTTTGACCCAGCTCAGAACTGATCGAACTGATCCCATAAATAGGGCAGTGGTGTGAAAGCTGCACTCAGGATGGAAGCCAGTAAGACCACAGGCAGCAGAAAAAGAAATTGGGCTTGGAGGCATCTTCTACAGTGGTACTGCAAGCAGGGCTGCTGTTGTAACAGGTCCTACACTCTGCAGAACCCTGGGAATGACATGGTTTACTGCAACTCAACTGGCCAGCAAACAGAAACACTTCATCTCAGTTATTATTACCTAATGGCATGGAAAAAAATATATCAAAACCTCTTGTTCTGCAACAAAATACTTTTTCACTGGGAATCAGAAGTATTTAAAGTATTCGAAAACTGATACCATTTATTCCTCTTAAAAGCAAAGTCACCTTTACAAGGAAAATAACTCTAGTTTGATCTTTCCACCTTCTCAGATTATAGCATTTTTACCATTCATTCACTAAATATAACCCAGGTTAAAGCAGTTTGTCTTTTATAACCAAAGAGGTCAAGACCTTGAGCTTTTTCATTGAAGTGTGTTTTCTAGACATCTACAATTTTTGTGGCAAGGGTTTTTCATTGCCATATCACATGTACAGGGGAAATTAAACTTCAACTGATCCCATGCTTAAGTGAAAAGGCTGAGTTTTGGTTTCCTGTTGGAACTTGCATATGCAAAAACTTCTTTTTTTGGGGGGGGGGGCGCCAAGGCAAAGAACAATAGCTCTAAAAAAACCAAGATTCAGTTTTAACACTGAATTGTGAATTTATACACTATGATGAAGTCTTCCCTTTTTTTGAAGGGGTGGTAAGTGGGACCCAGTAAGTGGGAAAGAATTTTTAAACTTTGGATGTAGTTCTTCATGGCAGTCCATACATCCACACTGTCCATGTACTAGGAAGGGACAAGAAGCAGGATTAAAGTGCAAGCTAGTGCCAGTCTCTGACACACAGCAAAAGCAGGTTGTTCCTAATAAAATACTGCAAATTAATTTAATCCTATTTTGTAGGACTGATACCAAGACTTTTCTTTCCCCACTTAGAAATGAAAAAAAATTAGTAAGAAAAAATAAATACAGATGCCTTGATTTCAGGTGACTGTCATTGAGCTCTTAGAGCACTACTGCTGAGAACAGGTGGAGTAAAAAGCATCATTTTCATCCTCAGAATCCCAAAGTACCAAGAATGCTGTAATGGCATCACCAGTGTCACTCTGCCCTATCCCCACTGGATTTTCATATGTTAGAACTATTTCTTT
Organism: Zonotrichia albicollis; assembly: GCF_047830755.1. NCBI lineage: Eukaryota > Metazoa > Chordata > Aves > Passeriformes > Passerellidae > Zonotrichia > Zonotrichia albicollis. Next base: position 21,856,846 of record NC_133830.1, read on the forward strand.
TGGTGTTGATTTCCTTACAGCATCAAGCTTGACTCTCACCCTAGAAGTAAGAAGAGGTTTATTTTGTTGTTTGCAGTTGGAGATTTTTGGCAGGGAAAGGAAGGGTGGGTTTATGTTTGTTTTGTTTATTAGCTACTCCTAAATCTGGGACTTTCAAGTTTTTGCCTCTAATATTATGTATCATAACTGTAAGAATCTTGAAAGCAAGGTATGTAACCACAGAAGTCTATATAACAAACTCCACCAGTCTCTTGCTCTTACTTGTTTTTTCTCATAACAGATTTATCTCATTATTTGAGCCTCTAGCTCAAAAGAAATCTTTTCTCAGAAATGTGAGATGGATTTCTGAAGGACTAAATTTTCCTCACATTTTCTATATTCAAAATTATAACATCAGGTAACTTCAAGAAAAAGGGAAAATAGGCTACATCACACAGACATACTGATGTAGTCTGTGGAGGATTATCTCAAAGGAGATAATCCTACACAGATGTAGAAAATTTCTTTTCAGCAATACTTGAAAATTTTGCTCCAGCTTAAGACAGAACTCAACATTTTTCCAAATTAAAAAAGTCATTTTATTATTCATTTGGCATCAAAGAAAACATTAGATTAATGGGTGTCAAGAGGAAAATGCGTGGTTCTTCACATTCTCATGTTGAGATGTAGTGTAATAATACAACGTGAAAGTCACTGTCATGTTGTACTTACTTTTCAGTTGCCCCAATACTGAAACATACTCACAGCTCTGCCACAAGGGCAAGTAAATCCATACACTCTCAGAAAACGTCACAGACCTACTTTCTCTCCAAGTTTAGATGGGCACAAGTGACAACTGCAATGACTTTACTTTGGTTTACCCAAATTACCATGGCTTTTTTCCATCAAGTATGATGATAACTGAGAAGCATGTAATTACCCTCCTCTGCTGACACTGAAACACCACTTCCACAGAACATCTAGTACATCATTCTACCAAATTCACTATCAATTACATAGGTTGCTGCTACAAGTATGAAACAAACCCCTCTCCAACCCTAGTAACCCTGCCAGGAGGGAGCAGAAGACAGCACCAGGGAGATATCTATAGGTAAGATGTCTCCTCCCCAAAGTAAATACTCTTCTAGAAGATTCCTAAGCTGGATCACCCTAAAATATTAACCACAAAACAGGCACATCCAGTTCCACACACATGTCCATAGCTGCGGCAGTGAGACCAGAAATCAAACTCCATAACTTCCCATCAAAGCTTTTTACTATGCTGCCACTACTGCCTTCCCTGCACACCCTCTCTAACGTGGGAAGTCATTCATTCCCTTCTGAACAGTGCCAGGGCTTCAGGAGAGCTCAGAATGCCCTGTATGGTCCAACTTCTCACAGTCTGTGTTCACCACTCCAAAATCTGTAAGTGGTGATGGAGAAAGGAACTGAACACAAACCTTACCTTACTCCCCTCAGGCCACATTACTTCACTATGTCCCAACAAGTGCAGAGGAACAGCCAGCAAAACATATCTCACAAAACCCTCTTCTTCCCTGAGAGCTACACTCAGCATCCCTTAGCAAAGGAGGGTAGAAGAACTGTTTGTTTCTTGACTATGATCAGTCCCTTTTATTGCTGTTCCCGAGCTTGCCCCTAACTCCAGGCACTCCTGTACAAACATTCTCTTACACCTTAGCTTGCACATAACTTTCAGGAATCTCCAGGCTCTGGGTGCTACATGGGAACACCACACAGGAATCCTCAGGACCAAGGAAAAGCTCAGCAGAAGTTTTAAGATCTGCAACACCAAAATTGCAAAAAAGGCAGACCCTTAACTCCTGCTGAAGGTGCTCATGTCCTTGTTTAGATCCTACCTTAATTATACTGCAAACTAAATAACACATTGGACTGAGCCAAAAAAGCCCCGCATAAATAATTTACTTTAAAAGCCGGATAGCATTAAAAGTCCTATACCAACAGGAGCTGTAGGATACTCTCTCAAACAGCTTAGGGAATGCCGAAATAACAAATATTAAACAAAAAAAACCAAAACGGCATAAGCATGGAGAGAAGTCTGATCCAAGTCCCCATGTTGTCATGGTGACTTCCCAGTCATTTATGTACTTCAGAGACATTTAGAAAAAGGCTATATTTTCACCCCTCCCTGCCAAATAATGTAAGAATGGAAAAAAAACCCTGCTAGCTTGTCCCAAGCCAACCAAATGGCAACCAAATTCTTTGATCAGGCAGCACCCCTGAAATATTTTAACCAATACTTTTCCTGCACTGTGAATCAGATACTCAGACAACACGGAATACATCAGCAGAAAATTCTAATTAAAAATCCATCCAATCCCTTTATCATACAAGACTCAGAACACACTTGAACCAGACAGGTTTCTGCTTTCAGATTATTAAAAAAATAATTACTTACAATATCATTTAATTCATCCCCCATTTGCAGACACTGTTTGCAAGCAATTGGTTTTCTTTTACCAAGTACTATGTGTTCCACATGCCGCTGTTATCATACAGAGCAATCAAACAGTCTTAGTCGGTTCAAAAAGCATAAAATCCTCTCAACATTTACATGCAAATACTGCATAAATATGGATTAAAAAAGGCAAAAAATCAATACAGCTCATTATGGCGCTGTACAGAAATAGCAAATGTTTTACTACCAGTACTAAATTGCTCACACGCAGCAAGCACTGACCAACACTGCCAAACCCCCCCACTTCTACACCAGGAAAAGGCTAATGCATAACACAGTCGAGGAGGAGGCATCTAGTCAGACACCATTTTCTACATCATACCTGAAAAAGCATTACAGACTCCACAAGAAAGCGCTATTTGAACAGATCACAGCATGCACACTTACCGGCAGCTCGCCAGCCCAGCCTGGCCAGCCATCTGCCCTTGCCCGCCACCTCCCAGCATTCAGGAAATCACTGCATTTGCTTCACAGACAGACCATTCTGATGACCGTCACCCTCCCCATTAATCAATTAATGAAGCAAGACTGTTTTTTCCTTACTAAGCAATGTACGGACACTAAGCCACTTGAAGGCTGCCTGTTCCTTCCTGCTGCAGGGCCTCCCAAATAAAAATTGCCCAGCCAAATTCAGGCTTTTTCTTTTTTTTATATTCATTCAAAGCTGTAGGAATACACTCAGCCCTTGACAATGCCAGCTTGCATGATGAAAGAGCAAAAGTAGTTTTGAGGCTGCAGAATGCCTTCTGTGGGTTACCATGGAAATAAATGTGGGAAGGGGAGGGGGCTTCACTGATGGCAATTGCTGCTACTCGGTGGAGATGTTCTAAAGCCAGACTGCGTGGGAGTGTAGTCCAGGAGAAGAAAACGCATTTTACTATTACTACTATAATTTTATCTGCACTCCCTTTCATTTGCACCAGATTTCACACAGTTGAAAAGCATGAAACTTCCCTGAGATACTGAGGGGATGCTGGTTGAAACAAGTGCGGTGTAAGATCCCTCCAATGAGGAGCTGAAGAAACTTTATTTACATATTTACACAGATAGGAATTAATGCTCAATCACAATTAAAACTTGATTGACTAAGATGAACATGTTGCAGAGCTGAGGATGTAGCAAGGAGGACTAGTTTCACAAAGGCCTGATAAGAAGCATCACTTTATCATGAAAATACAAGGTAGCCTTTCCTTTACAAAAAATTCTTGGATATAGTATGAGACAGATTACCTCAAGGATCTTGTCCCTTGTGAAACTGAGAAAAGTTCATCAACAAAAGCAGGGTGGACACTGTGGCACACTGCTCCACAGTGCTCCTCCATGAGATCCTGACTCACACCATCCCACCCTTCCCCTCCTTGTGTCTTGTCAGGGTCCCCACGATAAGTCAACCAAAATAATCCATGGGAGGTGGAAGCCTGGCACCAAAATCCCAGTGAGAACAGCCAATGCAATTTCATCAAACTGATTATATTTTATACAAATTTAATTAGGATATTATTAGTAGTATTTTTTAGATATTAAGAAAAATTCTTTCATTGAAACAGAATGGCTAAACATTAGAACAGGCAAACCAGAGCAGTGGTGGAGTCATTGTCCCTGGAAGTGTTCAAAAAACAAGCAAACATGATGTTTGGTGACATGGTTTAGGAGCCATCATAGCATTCAGTCAAATGTTGGACTTGATGATCTTGGAGATCTTTTCCAACCTCAGAAAGAGGTAAGAGCTGCTCACTACAGCGACATTAACACATTGCTCCAACCAAAGTGCAATACTCACTGTCCAATATTTGCCACAAAACAAAGCAACTTCCACAGTCATCAGCTTACCACTGATTACTACCAATGCAATTTAATTTTGCACATCAAAAAATTCTCCAAGCACTGTCTCTGAACACACAGAAAATGTTTTTTAACAGTAGTTAATTAATAGAGAGCTCCACCCTGGCACACTAGCCAGACCTCCTCCCTCCTCAGCCTCTCTGCAGAGGATACCAAGAAGCCTGCATAAACACAAAGACCACTTTGATTTGCAAGAACAGCAGCTAAAGGCAATTCACTTCAAAAGGCACCATTTATTTACTTCTCAATTCCAATGGGCTTGTTTAGAAACTTAAGCCAAAAAGAGAGGAGGTAAGCAAGTTGTGGGCCATATAAAAGGACAGAGTAAAGCCGGGGTGGGGGGTGGAGATACTGTGAGAGCAATTACAAGCCAGCTGGGCACAAGGCTGGAAAAAACCTGTCAGGCTTTGGAGTTTCTTCTGAAAACCCCGGTGCTGGCTGCTCCACAGCTGCTGTAGCCAGCCCCCACCTGCTCCCTGGAGCTCCCTCATCTCTCCAGTCCCATGTCAGAGAAAAGGAGACACCACTGAGGCCCCAAGAGAAGTGGCTGATATCATCTACCAAAGTGGGACCAGGGAGAACTGGTTTGAGAAGTAACCTCGGCTAGGTCCCTTTCTGACTCCTCTCTCACTTGCAGCAATTTCTGCCCCAATCTGAATTGAGAGAAAGAAAAAAAATATGAAAACATGGTTTTTGCAACATGTCACAGCAGTAAGATTAACGAGTACATTACATTTACACATATAAAATCCCTAGAACACACTGCTGGGACCTGAGGAAGGCAGGAGCAAACAGTCCAACCCACCATTTCCACCTGTGTTCCTCCTCAGCCAAATACAAGTTCAACATTTCTTTACAAGACCACAAATCAAAAACCCTAATAAAAATAAAACACAAATCTGATTTTATGGTATCACAATAAAAATCAGTTTTGCTGATCACACCTGACCCAGATCACACAGTACAACTCTCCATGCTTTCCCAAGTTCCTCCAGGCGGCCTCGCCATCATGTCTTTATAACTGCCAACAGCAAAATTTCACTCACAGCAAAATCTCACTTCATACGCAAAGTCAAGGAAGAACAGAATTAAATCTGCCAATGCAAGCACAGCAAAACGCTATAAAATGCTAGCTACTACACACAAGCAATGGAGAATGCTGAAAGGGCTTAAAAATCCAAACAGCCAGAAACCAGAGCAAGCCAAAAGCACAGAGCAGCTCTGCAGGGCTCACCTGGCATGGGTTACGTGTTTCTAGCCACATTGCCTCACACCATGCCAGCTTTCCACTGTGCCCCACTCCCAGCTCCAGCAGGCACCAAGCGGTGCAGGATGGGGCTAGTCCAGAGCAACTCATGTCCACTGTCCAGCTGTCATCCTGATGCTTCTGCCCACTTGTCTCCTCTCTAGGAACCAGTCTATCTGGCTAGTAGACTTTAGGGAAAAACAGAAAGGAAAAGGAAAAAACCACTTGCTTAGCTCCTTAGCCCTTCTGTTGACCAGTCTGAAATGAGCCCGAGGAGGAAGAAGGGACAGAAAGCACAATGCATAAACCTCACTTACTCAGGAAACCAGATAAAAAGCCACACCATCAACTACCAGGGAAGATCAACAAGACCAGGGAGCAGTTCAGATTGATTATTCTTTTCTTTAAAAGGCACCTGCTAGGGAGAGACAAAGGTATACAGTGAGGCTGAGCAGAAGGCCAAGAAATTGCAGGGAGAGCATATATTGATTATTAAAAGTCAAGAATATATTGATTTTTATGTGTATCATACATACCTAGGTATGTCTGGGAAAGGGCAGCCAGGAGATTTCTTTGAAGCCACCCTGAACAAACAAAAAAGCATCACTGTTTTAGACTTTCTAACAGCTAAATAGCAACAGACTGACCGGCCAACATTTCTGTGATTATGTGGCTAAAACCTTTGTGCTCCAGGAACATGCACATCATAGAAATCATACCTTGTCTCCTAATAACAAGGCAAGGTATCAGATGTGCAAAGCTGAGGGGAAAAACAGACTTTAGTCTTTTATTGCAAAAAAATAAACAGAACAAAACTGACAAATGATTGGCTATTCATTATTACATGATCCTCCTGTAATCTTACTGAAGCTTTTTATCAGAACACTGCATGTGCAAAGAAATGAAGAGTTGATCTCATGGGTGGTGGTAGCTTTTAGATGACTGATAACCTCTTATTGGAAGAACAGACATAAAATTACAAAAAAAACCCCCAAAACCAAAAAGGAGACATTGTTAAGGATAAACTACCATTTCAAGTAATGTATCCAGAAAAACAGGGAACAAGTTGATAGCTATTATTTGTTTACCTTATTTTTTGTGTTCTGACAACTACATTCATCTGCCAATGAAACAAAGGAGAAGTCAGCTTGCCTAACTGCAACATCTGATGCAGACACTTGCATTGCTGTATATTCCTACTTTCACTAGTTGCATGCACCAAAGTTAAACAAAAAACCAAACTAAGAATATACAATAAATCTCTCAAGCCACAGTGGAGTGAGCCAAGAGGGTTTTTTTTTTTGTTTTTCTTTTTAAGTGGAATAATATCTTTTAAATAATCAACAAAAATACATACAATTACTGATCTGTCTAAGAGCTGCACAAGTGCATCATGTTATCTGGTTCCCAAATAACACCACTAAAGGTGAAATGGTACACCAGCCCATGGAAATGTAAATTTACAGAGGTCCCAGTTACATCCGAGGACACGCTGTGGTTTGCAATATGTATTTTTATAATTTTCTCCTGTGCAGAGCTAACTGGTTAGAAAGGCAGAACACTCAGGGTGTACTTTTGTGAGCCACACAGGTTTGTCATAGTCTAGTCCAATCTAGTCCAAGTCACCTGAAAGGAAACAGAAGTGATTTTTTAAAAGATGACTTTTCACAATTCTCCTTGAGTTTTCAACATTTTAACACCATCTCTGCTAACACCCAGCATTTGCTTCTCATATGGCAGCAGAAAAATTCCTCACATACACTAATAACACATATAGGTGCTACCCTACAGACCCTGGCTGCTATAAATATCAATTTTAAAAAGCGATATGATACAGTGCTCGTTTCATCCTGGAGCTGCATGTCCCCAGAGTGTTTTGCTCTGGAATCACACCAGGAGAAAACCCAGAACTGAGCCAGCATGAAGTGGGGAACAGGGGGAGCTGGAAGTTCAACTCAATGAAATCTGTCAAACAAGTATGAGACGTATGAAGTGCCTTTTTCCACTTTCATTTTATTTTCATAGTCAGAAAATGTTTTGAAAGTAAACAGAACTTATTTGTATGAGGTCACTGATGGGAGCGTATTTTTCTTCCAAAACATTTGGAAAAGAGGAACCAGACTTGAAAGGAGAAACTATAAACTATGACATGCACATTTATTCACAGCTGACTTTGCAAGTTCCAGTTTGGTTTTTATCAGGACAAAATCTCATGGTCTCATTTCCTTCAGTTTACAGTGAACTTCATTATTAAAACACGAGGTTTAAAATAGACCATGACTTCACCCAAAAAACAAAGGTTGTCTTTGTGCAAGGGGAACAACAGTTGTATGCTCTGAATGGTGCATGACACCACACAGCTATAGTAAGAGCATGAGCCAAGCCAATTATTCTTAATTTTTTATATGTAAT